>NW_027224289.1:155244-471164 GCF_023699985.2 Odocoileus virginianus
CGGAAAATTCTTAAGGAGATGGAAATACCAACCTACCTTACTTGTCTCCTGATCTGTATGCAGATCAAGAAGCAACAGTTAGAACTGGACATGGAAGAGCCTACTGGTTCCAAATTGGGAAAGGAGTACGTCAAGGCTGTATTGCCAGTCCTCCTATTTGACTTATATGCAGAGTATAACATGTGAAATGCTGGGATGGATGAATCACAAGCTGGAATCAAGATTGCTGGGAGAAATATAAAAAACCTCAGATATGCAGATGATACCACTCTAATGGGAGAAAGTGAAGAGGAACTTAAGGGCCTCTTGATGAGTGTGAAAGAGGAGAGTGAAAAAAACTGGCTTGAAACTCAACATTCAAAAATCTAAGATCATGGCATCTGTTCCCATTACTTTATGGCAAATAGAAGGGGAAAAAGTAGAAGTAGTGACAGATTTAATTTTTGGGCTCCAAAATCCCTATGGATGGTGACTGAAGCCATGAAATTAAAAGATGCTTGCTCCTTGGAAGAGAAAATATGACAAACCTGCAGGTGGGCTAAGTCGCTTGTCGTGTCCAGCTCTGCATCCCTATGAACCATAGCCCTGGGAGGAGCCAAGATGGCGGAGGAATAGGACGGGGAGAACACTTTCTCCCCTACAAATTCATCGAAAGAACATTTGAACGCTGAGCAAATTTCACGAAACAGCTTCTGATCGCTAGCAGAGGACATCAGGCGCCCAGAAAAGCAGCCCATTGTCGTCAAAGGAAAGTAGGAGAAAATAAAAAAAGATAAAAAGGGAGACAAAAGAGCTACGGCCGTGACCCGTCCCGGGAAGGGAGTCTTAATAGAGGAAAGTTTCCAACACCAGGAAACCCCTCTCACTGGCGGGACTGGGGAAGTTTTCAGCAATCTAACTGGGAGGAAAAATTAAATAAGGCCCACAGATTACGTGCCTAAAAGCAACTCCCAGCAGAAAAGTACCCCAGACGCCCGCACCCGCCAGCAACAAGCGGGGCAGAACGGAGAGGAGCGGCGGCATTGCTTAGGGTAAGGACCGGCCTGAATACCCTGAGAAGCAATCGGAAGGAGCTTTTTTTAAACGGTGGGACAAAAATAAACCGTCGGAACACACTGCCGCGGTTCGCAAAACAAAGGGACTGAGAAAGTCCAGGAAAGAGCCGGCCCGTCCCCGCTGGAGGTAGGAGGCAGGGGGGAGGGGAAAAGGGCAAACTCAGCCCCTGAGAAGCCACCCCCTCCCACACTGCAAACAGGCCCCCGGTTCCTATCTAAAGACTTCCCGAGACCCGACTGGCGGCGCGCGCTGGGGCCGCGGAGGGGAAAAGCGCGCTGTACCGGAGAGACTGCGCCCAGGCCTCTGGCTGCCTGGGCCGCTCGACACGGAAGGAAAAGGCGCGCTGCACCCTGGCTGCCCGAACCGCTCAGGCCGGGAAAGGCACAAAACGCAGGCGCAACCGAATCCGCGCTTCTGTGGAGTACCCGAAATCGGGCAACCGCACTAAACGCAGGGCCCGCCCTCATATATAGCAGCCGGGAGCCTGACAGTGTAGCCCGGAGAAAGCACAGACACACCGTTAGCGGGGCAACCAGGGTGGCCGGTGAGTGCTATCCACACACAGCGATATCTGTCTGCAGCGCCCTGCCCTCCCCGTAGCAGGACTGAACTGAATTAGCGAACCTAAACAAGAGACCACCTCTGCCCGCGTGTCAGGGCAGAAATTGGGACACCTAAGAGAAGCCAAAATTAAACAAAGGGAACCGCTTCAGAAAGACCGGTGCAACAGATTAAAATCCCTGAAGGTAACATCGACTACACCGGAAGGAGCCTATAGATATCAAAGAAGTGTAAGCTGGAAAGAGGAGCTATCTGAATTTGAACTGAACCTACACTGACCGCAACAACTCCAGAGGAATTCCTAGATATATATGTATTTTTTTAATTTATTAAAAAGAAAAAAAAGAAAAGGAAAAAATTTTTTTCTTTTTTTTTCGTTTTGTTTTTTGTTTTATTTTTTCTCTCCTATTTTCTTTTAAAATTCCCTATTACTCCCCCATTACTCCTCAACTTTCATTTTCATATATTTTTACTTTTTTTTAATTAGAAAAAAAAAATTTTTTTTTCCTTTCCTTTTTTTTTTTTTTTACTTTTTTATTTTTTCTCTTTTATTTTCTTTTAAAATTCCCTATTACTCCCCCATTACTCCTCATCTTTCATTTCATATATTTTTACGTTTTTTTTAATTAGGAAAAAAAAATTTTCTTTCCTTTTTTTTTTTTAAATTTTTTATTTTTTCTCTTTTATTTTCTTTTAAAATTCCCCATTACTCCCCCATTACTCCTCATCTTTCATTTTCATATAGTTATACGATTTTTTTAATTAGGAAAAAATTTTTTTTTTTTTTTTCTTGTTTTTCTCTTCTATTTCCTTTTAAAGTCCTCTAACACTCCTCTATTATTCCTTAATTTTCATTTTCATTTCACTATAACCTTGCCAAAAAAAAAAGAGAGAGAGAGAGAGAGAAAAACCCTATTTTTAAACCAAACTTCATACACATTTCTAATTTTTTTTGTGTTTTTGTTTTTGTTTTTAGATATTGTATTTCAATGAGTCTAACCTCTACAATAGATTTTTAATCTTTGTTTTTCAGTTGTGATAAAAATTTGGACATTTAAAATCCAATATTCAGTTCCCATTTCTATTCAGGAGTGTGGTGATTACTCTCCCACTTTTAACTCTCTGTTTTCTACCTCAGAACACCTCTATTTCCTCCTTTCCCCTTCTCTTCCCAGTCCAACTCTGTGATTCTTTGTGGGTGTCTGGGAAAACAGAGAACACTTTGGGAACAGATAACTACGAAAGATCTGTCTCCTCCCTCTTGAGTCCCCTTTTTCTCCTCCTGCTCACCTCTACTCCTTCCTCCCTCTCCTATTCTCATGTAACTCTGTGAATCTTTTTGGTTGTCTCTCACAGTGGAGAATCTTTTCACCATTAACCTAGAAGTTTTATATCAGTGCTGAAATAGTTGGAGAAGTCCTGAGACTATTGGAAGAATAAAACTGAAACCCAGAGGCAGGAAAATTTAAAAGCCCAAAACCTGAGAAAACCAGATAACTCCTGACTACAGGGAAACATTAAGGGATAAGGACCATCCAAAACCCTCCATACCTACACTAAAACCAACCACAACCAAGAGCCAGTAAGCTCTAGTACAAGACATACCATGCAAATTCTTTAGCAACGCAGGAACATAGACCTGAGTGTCAACATACAGGCTGTCCAAAGTCACATCTAACACAAAGACCCATCGCAAAACTCATTACTGGACAATCTACTGCACTCCAGAGAGAAGAAATCCAATTCCACACACCAGAACGCTGACACAAGCTTCCTAACCAGGAAACCTTGACAAACAATCATCCAACCCCACCCACTGGGTGAAACCTCCACAATAAAAAGGAACGACAGACCACAAGAATATAGAAAGCCCACTCCAGACACAGCAATCTAAACAAGATAAAAGGGGCAGAGAAATACCCAACAGTAAAGGAACAGGGAAAAAAAGCCCCCCAAGTCAAACAAAAGAGGAAGAAATAGGGAATCTACCTGAAAAAGAATTTAGAATAATGATAATAAAAATGATCCAAAAATCTTGAAAAACAAAATGGAGTTACAAAAAATAGCCTGGAGACAAAGATTGAGAAGATGCAAGAAAGGTTTAACAAGGACCTAGAAGAAATAAAAAAAGTCAATTAAAAGTTAAAAAATGAAATAAATGAGATCAAAAACACCTGGAGGGAACCATGAGTAGAATAACAGAGACAGAAGATAGGATAAGTGAGTTAGAAGATAAAATGGGAAATAAATGAAGCAGAGAGGAAAAAAGAAAAAAGAATCAAAAGAAATGAGGACAACCTCAGGGACCTCTGGGACAATGTGAAACGCCCCAACATTCGAATCATAGGAGTCCCAGAAGAAGAAGACAAAAAGAAAGGCCCATGAGAAGATACTCGAGGAGATAATAGCCGAAAACTTCCCTAAAATGGGGAAGGAAATAGCCAACCAAGTCCAAGAAATCCAGAGAGTCCTAAATAGGATAAACCCAAGGCGAAACACCCCAAGACACATACTAATCAAATTAACAAAGATCAAACACAAAGAACAAATATTAAAAGCAGCAAGGAGAAACAACAAATAACACACAAAGGGATTCCCATAAGGATAACAGCTGATCTATCAATAGAAACCCTTCAGGCCAGAAGGGAAAATGGCAGGACATACTTAAAGTAATGAAAGAGAATAACCTACAACCTAGATTACTGTACCCAGCAAGGATTCATTCAGATATGAAGGAGAACTCAAAAGCTTTACAGACAAGCAAAAGCTGAGAGAATTCAGCACCACCAAACCAGCTTTTCCCAACAAATACAAAAGGGATCTTCTCTAGATAGGAAACACAGAAAGGTGTGTAAACGGAACCCCAAACCAAAAAAAATAAACCCACCTCAAAGCAAGGGACACATACAGATTAAAAGTGAAGGGCTGGAAAAAAATATTCCACGCAAACGGAGACCAAAAGAAAGCAGAAGTCACAATACTCATATCAGATAAAATAGACTTTCAAATTAAGTCTGTGAAAAGAGACAAAAATGGACACAACATAATGATCAAAGGATCAATCAAGAAGAAGATATAACAATTATAAATATATATGCACCCAACAAGGAGCACCACAATATGTAAGGCAAACACTAATGAGTATGAAAGAGGGAAAATTTAAAAGTAACACATTAATAGTAGGAGACTTTTAAAACCCCACTCACAACTATGGATAGATCAACTAAACAGAAAATTGAACAAGGAAACACAAACTTTAAAAGACACAATGGACCAGCTAGACCTAATTGACATCTATAGGACGTTTCACCCCAAAACAATCAACTTCACCTTTTTCTCAAGTGCACACGAACCTTCTCCAGAATAGACCACATCCCTGGGCCATAAATCTAGTCTTGGTAAATTCAAAAGATTGAAATCATTCCAGTCATCTTTTCTGACCAACAGTGCAGTAAACTGGGTCTCAATTACAGGAAAAAAATTACTAAAATTCAAACATATGGAGGCTAAACAACACGCTTCTGATAACCAACAATCATAGAAGAAATCAAAAAGAAAACAAAACATGCATAGAAAATGAATGAAAATGAAAACACAATAATCCCAAACCTATGAGAAACTGTAAAAGCAGTGCTAAGGGAAGGTTCATAGCATTACAAGCTTACCTCAAAGAACAAGAAAAAAATCAAATAAATAACCTAACTGTACACCAAAGGCAACTAGAAAAAGAAGAAACGAAAAAACCCATGGTTAGTAGAAGGAAAGAAAACTTAAAAAATTTGGGCAGAAATAAATGCAGAAGAAACTAAAGAGACAATAACAAAAATCAACAAAGCTAAAAGCTGGTTTTTTGAAAAAATACAAATTGACAAACCATTAGCAAGGACTCATTAAAAAACAAAGGGAGAAGAACCAAATTAACAAAATTAGTTATGAAAAGGGAGAGATCACAACAGACAACACTGAAATACAAAGGATCATAAGAGACTAAATACCAGCAGCTCTATGCCAATAAAATGGACAACTTGGAAAAAATGGACAAGTTCTTAGAGAAGTATAACTTTCCAAAACTGAACCAGGAAGAAATAGAAGATCTTAACAAACCCATCACAAGCAAGGAAAACGAAACTGTAATCAGAAATATTCCAGCAAACAAAAGCCAGACCAAGATGGCTTCACAGCTGAATTCTACCAAAAATTTAGGGAAGAGCTAACACCTATCTTACTCAATCTCTTCCAGAAAATTGCATAAGAAGGTAAACTTCCAAACTCATTCTATGAGGTCACCATCACCCTAATTCCAAAACCAGATGAAGATGCCACAAAAAAAGAGAAATACAGGCCAATATCACTGATGAACATAGACGCAAAAATCCTTAACAAAATTCTAGCAAACAGAATCCAACAACATATTAAAAAAATCATACACCATGACCAAGTGGGCTTTATCCCAGGAATGCAAGGATTCTTTAATATCCGCAAATCAATCAATGTAATACACTACATTAACAAATTGAAAGATAAAAACCCATATTGATTATCTCAATAGATGCGAAAAAGCCTTTGACAAAATTCAACATCCATTTATGAAATTAAAACTCTCCAGAAAGCAGAATAAAAAGGAACATACCTCAACATAATAAAAGCTATATATGACAAACCCATAGCAAGCATCACCCTCAATGGTGAAAAATTGAAAGCATTTCCCCTGAAATCAGAACAAGACAAGGGGGCCCACTGTCACCACTACTATTCAACATAGTTTTGGAAGTTTTGGCCACAGCAATCAGGGCAGAAAAAGAAGTCGAAGGAATCCAGATAGGAAAAGAAGAAGTGAAACTCTCTCTGTTTGCAGATGACATGATCCTCTACATAGAAAACCCTAAAGACTCCATCAGAAAATTACTAGAGCTAATCAATGAATATAGTAAAGTTGCAGGATATAAAATTAATACACATAAATCCTTGCATTCCTATACACTAACAATGAGAAAACAGAAAGAGAAATTAAGGAAATGATACCATTCACCATTGCAACAAAAAGAATAAAAAAACTTAGGAGTATATCTACCTAAAGAAACAAAAGACCCCATACAGAGAAAACTAAAAAAACACTGATGAAAGAAATCAAAGAGGACACAAACAGATGGAGAAATATACCGTGTTAATGGATTGGAAGAATCCCAAAATTGTCAAAATGGCTATACTACCCAAAGCAATCTATAGATTCAATGCAATCCCTATCAAACTACCAACGGTATTTTTCACAGAACTAGAACAAATAATTTCACAATTTGTATGGAAATACAAGAAACCTCGAATAGCCAAAATAACCTTGAGAAAGAAGAATGGAACTGGAGGAATCAATCTGCCTGACTTCAGACTATACTACAAAGCCACAGTCATCAAGACAGTATGGTACTGGCACAAAATAGAAAGCCCAGAGATAAATCCACGAACCTATGGTCACCTTATCTTCGACAAAGGAGGCAAGGATATACAATGGAAAAAAGACAACCTCTTTAACAAGTGGTGCTGGGAAAACTGGTCAACCACCTGTAAAAGAATGAAACTAGAACACTTTCTAACACCATACACAAAATAAACTCAAAATGGATTAAAGATCTAAATGTAAACCAGAAACTATAAAACTCCTAGAGGAGAACATAGGCAAAACACTCTCTGACATAATCACAGCAGGATCCCTATGACCCACATCCCAAATTTTAGAAACAAAAGCAAAAATAAACAAATGGGATCTAATGAAACTTAAAAGCTTTTGTACAACAAAGGAAACTATAAGCAAGGTGAAAAGACAGCCCTCAGATTGGGAGAAAATAATAGCAAATGAAGCAACAGACAAAGGATTAATCTCAAAAATATACAAGCAACTCCTCCAGCTCAACTCCAGAAAAATAAATGACCCAATCAAAAAATGGGCCAAAGAACTAAACAGACATTTCTCCAAGGAAGACATACAGATGGCTAAAAAACACATGAAAAGATGCTCAACACACTCATTATCAGAGAAATGCAAATCAAAACCACCATGAGGTGCCATTACACGCCAGTCAGGATGGCTGCTATCCAAAAGTCTACAAGCAATAAATGCTGGAGAGGGTGTGGAGAAAAGGGAACCCTCTTACACTGTTGGTGGGAATGCAACTAGTACAGTCGCTATGGAGAACAGTTTTGGAGATTTCTTAAAAAACTGGAAATAGAACTGCCATATGACCCAGCAATACCACCCTTTTAGGCATATACACCAAGGAAACCAGATCTGAAAGAGACACGTGCAACCCCAATGTTCATCGCAGCACTGTTTATAATAGCCAGGGCATGGAAAGCAACCCCAATGCCCATCAGCAGATGAATGGATGAGGGAAACTGTGGTACATATACACCATGGAATATTACTCAGCCTTTAAAAAGAATTTCATTTGAATCAGTTCTAATGAGATGGGTGAAACTGGAGCCCATTATACCCTAGCGAAGTAAGCCAGAAAGATAAAGACCATTACAGTATACTAACACATATATATGAATTTAGAAAGATGGTAACGATAACCCTATATGCAAAAAAAAAAGAAAAAAGAGACACAGATGTATATAACAGACGTGTGGACTCTGGGGGAACCCGGGGGTGGGATGTTTCAAGAGAACAGCATCGAAACATGTATATCTAGGGTGAAACAGATCACCAGCCCAGGTTGGATGCATGAGACAAATGCTCAGGCCTGGTGCACTGGGAGGACCCAGAGGGATGGGGTGGAGAGGGAGGTGGGAGGGGGGACCGGGATGGGGAATACATGTAAATCCATGGCTAATTCAATGTATGACAAAAACCACTGCAATGCTGTAAAGTAATTAGCCTCCAACTAATAAAAATAAATGGAAAATAAAATAAAATAAAATAAAATGAGAAGGAGGAAAAAAAAAAAAAAAAAAAAAAACCATAGCCCTCCAGGCTCCTCTGTTCATGAGATTTCCCAGGCAAGAATACTGGAGTGGGTTGCCATGCCCTCCTCCAGGCAATCTTCCTGACCCAGGGATCGAACCCACATCTCTTATGTCTCCTGCATTTGCAGGCAGGTTCTTAAACACCTGTGCCTCCTGGGAAGCTTAAGATGGCATATTAAAAAGCAGACACATCACTTTGCCAACAAAGGTCTGTATAATCAAAGCTATGGTTTTTCCAATTGTCATGTGTGGTGTGAGAGTTGGACCATAAATAAGGCTGAATGCTGAAGAATTGATGCTTTTGAATTGTGGTGCTGGAGAAAGCTCTTGAGAGTCCCTTGGACTGCAAGGAGGACAAACCAGTCAGTCCTAATAGAAATCAATCATGAATATTCACTGGAAGGACTGATGCTGAAGCTGAAGCTCCAATACTTTGACCACCTGATATGAAGAGCCGACTCTTGGAAAAACCCTGATGCTGGGAAAGATTGAAGGCAAAAGGAGAAAGGAGCAGCAGAGGATGAGGTGATTGGATAGCATCATTGACTCAATGGACATGAATTAGAGCAACTTTGGGAGATACTGAAGTACAGTGTATCCTGGGGTGCTGCAATCCATGGGGTCACAAAGTTTGGACATGACTTAGTGACTGAACAAAAACAAAAACGTGTTTAAAACCTGTAAATACCAAGTGTTGTAGGAGAACATTACAGCATTACATCACAGAAAGATTTGGCATACTTATCTTGAATTTATTTTACACCAAGAGAAAAAAATAATGAGCCACTAACAAGTGAGACTGAACACTTTGGACCACTGACATAGAAAATGTGACGTCAGGACAATTCCAGGACACATGGTCTAATAAATGCAATTCTGCTTGTGGAGGGGACAGGACTGAGTATCCTGGTCTTCCTCAAAGTCTAATAAATAAGACTCAATTTCAAATTTCAAAAGAATATTTTATTCCTGTGTAATTTCATTCAAAATTTAAAACTGAATAGACTCTGAAAGTCAGATGGACTGATTATTTTTTGTCATTTCATGGTGAAGTAATTTTATTTATTGAAAAACCTAAATAGAGTCACAAAACTCAATACAAAGACAGAGATACATTAATGATTTTGAATAAAATTTCCATTAACCAAGAAACCTAAGATCTGCAAGTTTTTATTTTACTTATTTTTTTTTTACTATGAGTATTTGTGACTTTTTTTTTCATTTATTTTTATTAGTTGGAGGCTAATTACCTTACAATATTGTAGTGGTTTTTGTCATACATTGACATGAACCAGCCATGGATTTACATGTACTCCCCATCCCGATTCCCCCTCCCGCCTCTCTCTCTACCTGATCCCTCTGGGTCTTCCCAGTGCACCAGGTCCGAACACTTGTCTCATGCACCCAACCTGGGCTGGTGATCTGTTTCACCATAGATAATATACATGTTTCGATGCTGTTCTCTCGGAACATCCCACCCTCACCTTCTCCCACAGAGTCCACAAGTCTGTTCTATACATCTGTGTCTCTTTTTCTGTTTTGCATATAGGGTTATCATTACCATCTTTCTAAATCCCATATATATGTGTTAGTATACTGTAATGGTCTTTATCTTTCTGGCTTACTTCACTCTGTATAATAGGCTCCAGTTTCATCCATCTCATTAGAACTGATTCAAATGAATTCTTTTAATGGCTGAGTAATATTCCATGGTGTGTATGTACCATGGCTTCCTTATCCAATTGTCTGCTGATGGGCGTCTAGGTTGCTTCCATCTCCTGGCTATTATAAACAGTGCTGTGATGAACACTGGGGTGCACGTGTCTCTTTCAGATCTGGTTTCCTTGGTGTGTATGCCCAGAAGTGGGATTCCTGGGTCATATGGCAGTTCTATTTCCAGTTTTTAAGGAATCTCCACAGTGTTCTCCGTAGCGGCTGTACTAGTTTGCATTCCCACCAACAGTGTAAGAGGGTTCCCTTTTCTCCATACCTTCTCCAGCATTTATTGTTTGTAGACTTTTGGATAGCAGCCATCCTGACTGGCATGTAGTGGTACCTCATTGTGGTTTTGATTTGCATTTCTCTGATAATGAGTGATGTTGAGCATCTTTCATGTGTTTGTTAGCCATCTGTATGTCTTCTTTGGAGAAATGTCTGTTTAGTTCTTTAGCCCATTTTTTGATTGGCTCATTTATTTTTCTGGAATTGAGCTGCAAGAGTTGGTTGTATATTTTTGAGATTAATCCTTTGTCTGTTGCTTCAATTTGTTTTTCATTTTCTCCCAACCTGAGGGCTGTCTTTTCACCTTGCTTATAGTTTCCTTCGTTGTGCAAAAGCTTTTAAGTTCCATTAGGTCCCATTTGTTTATTTTTGCTTTTATTTCCAATATTCTGGGAGGTGTGTCATAGAGGATCTGCTAGTTTTTAAAAGAGGCATTAGATTCTGGATGGAGAAAACTATAGGCTAAATAAATGACCTGTTAGTATATTACAGAAAGTTTCATAGGCTATAGTAAATTATATATTAAATAGGATGGCAAAATAATTTTGCTAAATAATTATTAATGTATGTCAACTTGTCTAATATTCAGTTCTCCTCAGCTCAAATTTTAATACTGATTGCTTTTTTCATGCCTTCTTTCAGGATCTGCCTAATTTAATGACCAGGGAAAGACAAGCAAAGTAAAGGTTTGTGGTGAGCCAGACTTTTTCCCATGCATGCACAGACCACATGGTCTATGAACATGACAAACCCCACTTCCTGTCGGGGGGAGTCACACAGGTACCGGGTAGTATGTATATGTGCTGCCAGGCACTCAAAGACACTGAACTCTCAGCTTGAGGCAGAACTGAGCACATTTGAGCAGGGGAATCCATGCCTCATGCAGCTCTCCAGTCTGCTCTGGGTGTTCCTGGCCTTCACCTTCTCTGGTAGGGATGCTGTCAAATGTGAGTGCAAGTATTCAGGGTGAACGGACTGCACACAGGCACGTGGTGCTTCACAGGGGCTTGGGGAAGAAAGGAAAGATGGAGAAAAGCAAGAATCTTATGATTTCAATTTTTTGTCTTTGGATCCTAAATAACTCCTAGATTATTTTATTCACTGCTTCATCATTGTTTTCTGATTTTTTTCCCCACAGCATCTGGTGTGGCCCAGAAAGTTACTCAAAACCAGCCAGATATATCCACCAAGTGGGGCAGTCAGTCACCCTGAACTGTCAGTATGAAATAAGTTGGACCGCTTACTACCTTTATTGGTACAAGCAACCTCCCAGTGGACAGATGACTTACGTTATTCATCAGGATTCATTAGTCTCAAATGCAAGGAAAGACCGCTACTCTGTAAACTTTAAGAAAGCAGACAAATCCATCAGCCTCACCATTTCAGCCTTACAACTGGAAGACTCTGCAAAGTACTTCTGTGCTCTCTCTCAACTCACAGTGCTTGAAGTAATAGGAAAAGCTGTACAAAAACCCCAGAACTTAGTAAGAGAGAGGCCCCCTGCTGCAAGACCCCAGCTGAAGGGCACACCCGCAGACCCCAGACAAGAAATGATAGTCCTGTGTTATTTTAAGTTGTGGTCTGGATCAGAAGATTTAGTTCTAGTTAAAGGCACCGTCTATGTTATTTGGAAACAGGTGTCCAGAGTAACTTTCTATTAATATATTCGCTTGAATTTTTGACTTTAAATCAACTGTACAGAACATTTGTAAAGTTGTCTAAATTTGAAAACTTTCCCCATAATATTTTTAGACTGGCAGTTTTACTTCATCAAAACCTGGGTCTAGTGTGGAATCACCATCGAAACTATTTCCATAGTCACTCCCTCTTAGACTTTGTGTCAGGGCACAATCAGAAAAGCAGACCATGGGTGATGTAGAATAAGAGATTAGTTCTAGGGATTAGAACTCAGGCAATGGCTAGAGCTGGTGGACGAGTCTGTACAAAGCTGTTATCTTCATATCTGTTGTTGAGCCTGAATTCACTTTAAGTCAGCTTAGAGTAACACTGATGCTTTCAAACTGTTGTGTTGGAGAAGACTCTTGTGAGTCCCTTGGACTGCAAGGAGATTCAACCAGTCCATCCTAAAGGAAATCAGTCCTGAATATTCATTGGAAGGACTGATGCTGAAGCTGAAATTCCAATACCTTGCCACATGACTCGAAGAACTGACTCATTGGAAAAGACCCTGATGCTGGGAAAGATTGAAGGTGGAGGAGAAGGGGACGAAAGAGGATGAGATGGTTGGAGGGCATCACTGACTCAATGGACATGAGTTTGAGTAAGCTCCGGGAGTTGGCGATGGACAGGAAAGCCTTGCATACTGCAGTCCATGGGATCACAAAGAGTCAGACACAACTGAGCAACTGAACTGAACAAAACTGAACTGAGTTTAACATTTGTAAAGCAAAGTCTGATGGGGGCAAAAGCATGGACATACTTGGACAAACAAAGTCATACTTGAACTATGAGGACAACTGGAACCCACAAAGACTTGTCTGTCCCTCACCTCCTTCAGTCTCACAATAGTGGGTGACTTTGAAGAGAAGTAGGTATCATTTGCCATCTTGCTACATGCATACTTGGCCCAAGACAAAGAAGATGAGGAGGACATTTAACGGGAAGTGGAAGAGTTGTGAGTCAACAATAAGTTGAGCTAGTTCAGGAGTAGCAATGTGTTGAAAAAGCATTTGCCAAAATACAATAGTCAGCTGTGGTGAAAACTCTAAGAAGCACAGCAATAACGGAGAAGTTCCTCAACAGCTCTTAGCATGTTTACTGGTAAAATATTATACTTTTCCCTAAGGAAGGGAACAAAGGGAGAATACCCACTTTAATCACTCTCCTTCAGCACAGTGCTGGACATTGTAGCCAGTGCAGTAAGAAAATAAATATATAAACAATCTTTTAAGACAGAAAGGCAGTCAAATTACCACTATTTTCTATCTACGTAGAAAATCCCAAAGAATATACCCTCCAAAACTCCTACAACTATTAAGTGGGTTCAGAAGGTCTCAGGATATATAAGGTAGACACACAAATAAAAATGCATTTTTATATATTACCAGTAAACATGTGGATGCCTAAATTAAAAATATAATACTGTTTACAATGGCTCAAGAAAGACCCTAAATCCTTCGGCATAAATCTAAGAAAATAAGTACAGAACTTATACACAGAAAGCTACAAAACACTGGTACTTCCAAAAAATAAAAATAGCCAATTGTTCTAGCTATTATCCTAGAAAGACCAACCTTCCCCCAGTGGAGCTGCATAGGCACCTTTAGAGAAAATAAATTGATGGCACATGTATTATGGCACGTCTTTTTGGACTTGATTTTCTTTATTGACTATTTTATCTTCATACCAACAGACCACTCTATCTTAATTACTGGGGCTTCTGGAAATGCAAGTCATGTTTTCCTTCTCTTATTCAAGGCTTATTCAAGGCTTATTCTAGGTCTTTGCACTTTCACATAAATTATAGAACAGCTTCTAACACAAGAGATTGAGGTAATTTGATTGGGATTGTGTTGAATTTATGAATTCATTTAGGACAATTGACATCTTAACATATGGAGTCTTTAGATCCATAACCTCTTTATTTATGTCCTCTCTAATTTCTTTCATTAATTTAGGTCCTCTCTAATTTCTTTCATTAGTATTAACATTTTTGTAGAGGACTTGTATTGTTGCTCTTGTTTAGTCTCCGTCGTGTCCAACTCTTCGCAACCCCATGGACTGTAGCCCACCAGCTCCTCTGTCCATGGGATTTCCCAGGCAAGAATACTGGAGTGGGCTGCCCCCTCCCCTCTCCAGGGGATCTTCCCAATGCAGGGGTATTTTCTACATGTACAAAGTATGATGTGTAAATAAAAATAGTCCACCTGGTTGGCAGGCAGACTCTTTACCCCCTGAGCCACCTGGGAAGCAAGGCTACTTATAACAATTTTATCTTTTATTTCGTATAGCTTTTTTACCTTAATTGACCTAAATGCCCAGCATCAAATCCAGAGCTAGGACTAATTGGGTAAAGAAAATGCAAATACAGGGAATTAATTATGCCCTGAAATAGCCAGAACAGAGCTAGATACCTGTCAATATGAGAACAGATTTAGTTCAACAGCCAAATAAATGGTACCAACCTCTTTTGGGGGGTTTTGAAAACACTATTTCATTGAGCGGCCTTAGGAAATGGTCTTTCCTGACATTAGTGTCTGTAGGTGGCAAGGACAGGTCACCACTGAGTACCAGGCCATGCTTTATGTTAGTTACCCCAGACCTCAGAAGTGAGGACGTTTCTCATCTCCCTAAAATGCTATGTGATTTTTATCTCTCAAATCAAAATTATTCTAGAGTTATTGGAGAGGAATCAAGAAGAGGTCTTGCATACCTTATATGACATTAGTTCCTCAGCATTTGATAAATGACATTTTAATTGCATTTTCTAATGCTTTTGCTAGAACCTAGAAATAAAATTGAGTTTTGTGTTTGGTGACTGTATCAATGCACTAATAGGTTATAGTTCTTAAACAGCTTGTTCAGAGGTACCTTGTATTTTCTACATGTATAAACTTATGATCTGTAAATTAAAATAGTTTTGCTTCTCCTTTTATTTTTTTTATTTTTTGCTTCTCCTTTTAAAACTTAATATATCTTATTTCCTTTCCTGGTTTGATCCCAGGCCCTCCATTAGGACAGTGAATAGAAGTAATGATAGAAGTACATGTCTTGTTTGTGATCCTGTAGGGAATAATATTGAACTTTGATATTTTCACTGATACCCTTTATTAGATTTGGGAATTTCTCTTTTATTTTTGGATTGTTGGGAGTATTCATCATGCAGAGACATTAGCCTTTCATCAAATTCTCTTGATTTTTTAAAATTAAATTAAGTACATTATTTTGGTTTTCATCAAGCAAAGAAAGATAACTTCGTCTCATATGGTCAAGATATAATCTTCTAAAATTAAAAATTTTGAAAAGAAAATAAGCTAAAAAACTTATTTTTAGATTCTCCATATTTTAGTTTTCATTTTTTTGTTTTTCAATATTATTTAAAATGCCACTTTGAAGTGTGTCGTGAAATCTTCTAAAAAATAAAGTCAAAGATACCAAGAAGCAAAAACTTTTTTTTCCTGCCTTTTGGTAATATAATAAAATAATATATTCCTACATAGTTTAAATGAATTCATTTTTAGTTGTTCCTATATTTTCAGTAGTAGTGGGTGTTGACTTGTGTGTGTGTGATCCACCACAGAATGGACTACCAAAGAATATTTATGAATATTTGTTAAATATTTATATGGGAATAATATTTATACCCATATCAGTTTAATTTTCCTCCATCCTAGACTTGGATATTTGTTATCTGTTCTTGAATTCTGTCCATGAATATAACCCTCTATTTATCCTGTTGGAGTCTTTTGTTTAACTTGACTTCCATAGTATTGAAAGATTGCTTTTAGAATAATTTCAAGAGTTGTTCAGTATAACTTCTTTCACTAAGTTCATGAATAACAACTCATCTACTCATTCAGAAAACAGATAACTCTTGAGTGCTTTATCTGTACCAACCTCTCTCTATAAACATTGAATAACCTTTAAATATGGGAAGACAAAAGACAAAAGGAAAACTACAAAGAAGCCAGCAACTGAGGATCATAATGGGGGTGTGACAAAGAAAGGAGCCAGAAATAATGAAAACAATTTGTGGAGTGGCATAGAACTAAGAAAACACAGATGAATACAGAGGTCATACAACTAAGATGTGTGTATCTCAGTCGTGTCCAACTAGTGGGACACCATGGACTATAGACTCTTCTGTTGATGGATTTACCCAGGCAAGAATACTGGAGCAAGTTCAGTTCAGTTCAGTTCAGTCTCTCAGTTGTGCCCGACTCTTTGCGACCCCATGAACTGCAGAATGCCAGGTCGCCCTGTCCATCACCAACTTCCAGAGTTTACCCAAACCCATGTCCATTGTGTCGTTGATGCCCTCCAACCATTTCATCCTCTGTGGTCGCCTTCTCCTCCTGCCCCCAATCCCTCCCAGCATCAGGGTCTTTTCAAACGAGTCAGCTCTTCACATCAGGTGGCCAAAGTATTGGATTTCAGCTTCAGCATCAGTCCTTCCAATAAACACCCAGGACTGATCTCCTTTAGGATGACTGGTTGGATCTCCTTGCTGTCAAAGGGCGTCTCAAGAGTCTTCTCCAACACCAGAGTTCAAAGCCCTCCCAATTCTCAGCGTGCAGCTTTTCTTTATAGTCCACTCTCACATCCATACATGACAACCTTGAAAAACCATAGCCTTGACAAGATGGACCTTTGTTGGCAAAGTAATGTCTCTGCTTTTTAATATGCTGTCAAAGGGTTTGGTCATAACTTTCCTTCCAAGGAGTAAGCGTCTTTAATTTCATGGCTGCAATCACCATCAGCCCAGAAAGTCAGCCACTGTTTTCACTGTTTCCCCATTTATTTGCCATGAAGTGATGGGATCAGATGCCATAATCTTAGTTTTCTGAATGTTGAGCTTTAAGCCAACCTTTTCACTCTCTTCTTTCACTTTCATCAAGAGGTTCTTTAGTTCTTCACTTTTTGCCATAAGGGTGTGTCATCTGCATACTGGGGTTATTGATATTTCTCCCCCAATCTTGATTCCAGCTTGTGCTTTCCCCAGCCCAGCATTTCTCATGTTTAAAACCTCCAAAAAGTTAAATAAGCAGGGTGACAACTACAGCCTGACATACCTTTTTCCTTTTGGGACCAGTCTGTTGTTCCATGCCCATTTTTAACTATTGCTTCCTGACTTCATACAGTTTTTTCAAGGGGCAGGCGGGGGCTGGTACCACTCTTTCAAAATTTTTTTCCACAGTTTATTGTGACCCATCAAAGGTTTTGGCATAGTCAAAAAAGCAACATAATTTTTTTCGGAACTCTTTTGCTTTTTTGATGCCCCTAATCAAATCCTTAAAATGACATACAGGGAAGTGAGAAAAAGATTTAAGGACAAAATCGATAGACAAAGTCCCGATAACTAGGACGGGGGTTCATGACATTGTACAGGAGACGGGGATCAAGACCACCCCAAAAAAAGAAATGCAAAAAATAAAAATGGCTTTCTGAGGGGCCTTACAAATACTGTAAAAGAAGGCGAGGGGCAAGGGAAAAGGAACAAATTCCCATTTAATCAAATTTTTCCAAAGAAAGCAAGGGAGAAAAGAAATCATTCTTCGAGATCAATGCAAAAAATAGGGGAAAACAATAAAATGGGAAAACTAAAATCTCTTCAACAAAATTAGAGATGTCAAGAACATTTCATGAAAAGAGGGGCTTAAAAAGGACAAAATTTTGGCCTAACAGAAGCAGAAGATTTTAAGAAGAGGTGGCAAAATACACAGAAACTGTACAGAAAAGATTTTCATGACCCAGAAATCAGGATGGGTATCACTCACACTCACCTAGAGCCAACCAACCTGGAATGTGAATCATGGGCCTTGGGGAAACATCACTACAAACAAGCAGTGGAGGTGATAAAAATTCCATTTTGAAATTTCAAATCCTTCAAGATGATGCGTGAAATGCTGCACTCAATATCCCCAAAAATTTGGAAGCTCAGCATTGGCCACAGGACGGAAAAGGTCTTTTCATTCCAATGCCAAAGAAAGGCAATCCCAAAAAATGCTAAAACTACTGCAAAAATTGCACTCATCTCACACCTAGTATAGTAATGCTCAAAATTCTCCAAGCCAGGCTTTCAACAGTACATGTAAACTGTGAAATTCCGGATGTTCAAGCGGGTTTTTTAAAAAAGGCAGAGGAACCAGAGCAAATTCCCAACATCTGCTAGATCAGGGAAAAAACTAAATTAGCGTTTTCCCTTTCAGGAGACTATTCCGTTCCGGGGATCGAATCCCCCTTTGCCTACACTGCAGACGAATCCTTTACCAACTGAACGACTAGGGATATTTACCTTTCTACCTGAGGAACTTTTGAAAAAGTTGACATCCGGTGGGAGTTTAGCTTTGCAGTTCATATATTCAGTCACTAGAGGGGGTTGCGTCATTTGGAAACAGAGGTCCTTTCTGGCTATAAAGGAAAGAAGTTTGTTTTCCATTGATGTTCCACAGAAAAGTAAAAAAAAAAAAAAAAAACAGATTTTCATCATCTTTAGACAACTTGATTTTATAACCTTTTTTGAGTGCATAGGGTCAAGGATTCGTGAACCCTAGCCTTAAGCCAAAACCCTTTTTTCCATCTGCCTCCCTAAATTTTCCTTTTTCCCATTTCCCACCCTGATTAACCCTTCCCTTCCCTTTTTCCTTATTTTCTTTTCTCTTCCTTTCTTTCTCTCCCGGGGATCATCCACCTCCACCCTCTCTACCCCGAGATTTGTTCTCCCTTCCGTTTTTTTCTCGTTCTCAGCCCCCTTTTGGTGCAGAGCACCTACAAACGTGGGCACAGGGGGAAATAAGGACTCAGGACCCTTTAAAAGGAGGACGAGGGAATCCCATCCGTATCATCATTACCATATCAAAAAAACCGATGCATTGAAAATGTCTGCCTAGAGGGAGACAGATGCAAAAAACCAAGGACATTTTCAGGACCGACTCCAAGTCCGACTCAAGTTTTAGCTTTTGTCCGAATGCTTTTAAAATTTTTTCCTGTCCCCAGAGCTATCAAGCCTACGTTGAAAATCTTACATACATTTCCCTAGAATGCGGATGGGAATTTTTTATCTCTTTAAAATTGAGACTCATATAGTTTTCTGGGATTAAATAAGTTTTCCACAACTTCATGGAACTCAGAAAATTTCTTTGAAGAAGAAATGATAGAACAAGGTTCTTGATAGACAAAAACCATCATGATCAGGTTCCTTTTCCAGAGCCAGACTTTAAACTTCACAAGGGATAGCAGTCGGCACCCTGTGAGGTGGGGATGTCTCTCCTTTGGGGGATGTGACTAAAACAGGGCAAGAAGACCTAGATGAGGAACTGCTTGATCATTGGCTGACAGATCCTGGCAACAACACACCACAACAGACACCTGCACTGGTTGTGGTCCAAAAAAGCAGCATTGTTTCTATTCTCGGGAGCAACCCAGGAGCAACACAAGTGTATTCTGAGCCCACAATCAGGTTTCCCCTTGAAATATGAGGTTTGGTGATTGGAGTAACTTTTTTTTCGACCTTTGGGTAATGTTCTGTGTCTGCAAGGGATACTTTGAGGCCAAGGGAGCATTTGCTCTCCCCCTCCCTGTGTTTTATTCACTTGTAGCAAGGGAATTGAGAACAACCCTACATTTCTAGGGAGTACAAACTTCTACATGACAGTTAAATTTCTACCAGACCGGAAGAGATTTTAGCATTAAGCAGGTTGGGAAAAATCTCTGGGGTTACGGGGGCCAAGGGAACGGGGAAAAGCCTATAGATTCTCAGATTTTGCCATGTTCTTTGGCTCATAATAAGCACCAATAATATTTCTCAGGACATACATAAAAACACTGGAGTAGGGGGTACATCCAGACAGTTATGGGAATGTTGTGCCCTTCATCCACAGAATTTCACTGATTTGTTATCAGGGGATAATTTTATTTTCTTTATGCTTTAGGACTGGTTTAAATGCAAAACCCACCCAGCCCTCCCAGGGTTTGTGCTGAAAGAAAATGTAAACCCCCTTTTGTAACCACCTACCATCATAGACTACAAAATTCATTGGTATGGGGCAAAATCCCAATCCAGCCCCACAGTATGTCATTCATTTTTAAAAAGGGCACAGTGAACAACAGCAGGGCCTCCTGACCATACTTCAGACAGAAAGTCCAGCACCTTGGCCTGCCCCGGGTCACCCTGAAGAACCGCTAGTACTCTGCTCCTAAGGGCACACGGGCCAGATGGGCTGCACCTGTGCGTATCTCTGGTGGGAAGAAGCAGGGACACAGTGGGGGGAGCAGTCATGAGAACAAATCTAGAGTCATCCAGAAGGAGAGTCAGAGAGCAGTGAGAGATGAGGAAAATGAAGGGAAGGCGAAGGGAAGAAGATGGATAAAGAAAAGAAGAAAAAGAGGACAAGGAATAAGCACCTAGTTTACTGATGAATCTGAGAAGAATTTGAGGATTGTCAGGAAAAATTTTTTTAACAAGCAAAAAAAGAAAGAGGTTTAAAAATTTTTATCTTTTTCCAGTCAATAAAATGTTGGTTTCAGGGTTGCTAGCCCAACATAAAGGCAGGAAACATACAAATAATTCCCCTTTATACTAAGGCT
The DNA here is from genome assembly GCF_023699985.2 of Odocoileus virginianus. Classification (NCBI taxonomy): domain Eukaryota; kingdom Metazoa; phylum Chordata; class Mammalia; order Artiodactyla; family Cervidae; genus Odocoileus; species Odocoileus virginianus. Next base: position 176,089 of record NW_027224289.1, read on the forward strand.
CTTCCATTAGGATCAAGGGGAAATTTTTGAAAACTCTATATGTTATAGTTGCCCCATTACAAAAAAACAAACTACTCTCTCTGAGAAAGATTTGAAATGTTTTTTGTTGCTAGTCTAGAACATTCATATTTCCCATGGAGAAGTTTTTTGAAAGAAACAAAAATTAAGTGAATAATAATTTTTCACTTTCTAGCATTCGGAAACCCCCCTATAAGAAGTTTTCACAATTTGATATCCCGAACAGCACACGGGGTTCCCCTGTGGGCTCACAGAAAAAATTCACCTGCATCGGGAGCTGCAAGAGACCCGGGTCCAATCCTTGGTTCGGGAAGACCCCTTGGGGGGGGGGCTGGAAACCCATTCCAGTATTCTCCCCGGGAGAACCCCATGGAAAAGGGAGCCTGGCAGACACAGCATTAAGTTGAAAAGAATCTGACTGACTGAAGCAATTTAGCATGCAGGATGCAAGCAGCACAGGGGCTTACCCTGGGGGCTCAGGGGTAAAAAATCTGCCTGCCAATGCAGGGGACACCAAAAGCACTTATTTTCCCCTAAAATTGCCTACTAAAATTAAAAAGCAGAATATAAAACTAGTGATAAACAATTAAAAATGTATTTACAATAGAAATTTTAAAAAATAATTTATTTCAAAATTATAGCTGTTTTATTAAAATAAAACTATTACAATCAATTTTCAATGTCTAGCTGGTGGTAAAGATAACACATATTGCTCTCAATGCAGGCTTAGTCTAAAATAAATAATATTTTTTTTAAAGACATCATGCCATTTTTATAGAATCCATATATATGCATTAATATACAATTTTTTTGTGTGTATACTTCTGGCTGATTCACATCCTTGTATGGCAAAGCCAACACAATACTGTACAACAATTATCCCCCAATTAGAAATAAATTAATTTTTAAAATAAATTAAAAAAATAATACTGGTTAATACAGCAAAGTGTTCCGGCCAATAGAAGCAACTTACTATACTGTGCTGATTCATGAGCACCCTTCAGAACCACAAGTAAGTGCATAAGAAAAGCAAAAGCTGCATCCTCAGCACTTCGGGAAACAGTATTTCATTAGGGAAAATCTACGCATTCAGGCCATGTGAAGGGGAAGACGGGGCATACAGTTAACTTTTGCTTTTTTTTTCCCTAAAATTCTCCCAAATTCCTAACAGGGTCTCCTCTCCTAAATGCTCTCAGAAAAGTCCCTAAAATCATAAAATAATGATCTTTCTTTTTCCCCTCTCACCGCCCCTGGCCAGCACATTCTGATTGGGTTTGAGGGGGGAGGGGGGGCTCCTGCCCGTGACACCTGAGCAGGTTTGTTGGGTGAGCTGTTTGGGCTGCGGGAGCAGGAACGACTTACGTCACTAAATCCCCGGGGTTTTTTGGTTTAGGTGTCTTGCGTGAAAATGCCCCAACAAGAAGAGGAAGCATCATGAAGAGGCAGCAGGAAACTGTGCGGGCTTTTGTTTGCCAGTTTGCTGTGAGTTGGGGCTACCCCCACGGGGGAACCTGAAGGAGTGGGGCCTGCCTGTTTTTTGAGGGGGGGGAGAGGACTGACAATCCTGAAACTTTCTGCCTTCTCATCGCCCCCCCCCCTGTGGGATGGGGTGGGGGGGGGCACTTTCGGGTTTTAGTAGAGTTACAGTGACCCTCACAGTGACTGTTTTCTTTCCCATCGGGTGTGCGAGGGGCGGATGTGGAGCAGAGCCCCCCAGCCCTGATCTCCAGGGGGGAGCCAGCTACACGTTTCAGTGTAATTTTTCCATTTTTCCCACAGAGTTGAACTGTATCTTCAGAACCCTGGGGCCGCCCATCCCCCTTTTTTTACTTTCCCTTCGGGGACAAAGCAGAAGGGAAAATTTAAAGGCCCCCACAGCCCCCTGCAGAACGCCGCAGCCACTGCACCCTCCCCCCGGGACCACAGCCCGGGGCACTTATTTTTTCTGCGCAGCACGGTGCTCCCCCGGGCACCTGCAGCCTCACATGAACCCTCCCGGGCTCAGCCCCTCCCCCACCTCATCACACCGTGGGGCCCCACGGGCAATTTTGCGGGCTTCATGTTACCACCACATTGGGACAGTTTAACCGCAGATATTTTTTGGCCCTACAGATTACAGACTTTGGTCTTTACTCCCTTCTCAACATGTATCTCCTTCTGCACTAGAAACTTCTGTCTGGGAACTAGCAGAGCAGGTGATAGGAAGACAGAATTAAAATAAACATTTAACCACAGCTTCCCAGATGGCTCAGTTGTAAAGAATTTGCCAACCAATTGCAGACATGCAGAAGACAAGGGTTTGATCCCTGGGTTGGCAAGATCCTCTGGAGGAGGAAATGGTAACCCACTCCAGTATTCTTGGGAAACTCTGGGAAATCTCATGGACAGAGGAGCCTGGAGGGCTCCAGTCCACGGGGTCTCAAACAGTTGGACTGATTGAGTGACAAGTACACATGCTAACTCAAAAATGTTAAAAAGTGAAAAAAATTAAAGAAATCACCCAAAATAAAGATATTACCCTTTTTTAAAGGGTTGGGGCCTTTGAAAAATTTAAAAGCAGATATGAACTTAAAGTTCTAGCGGGCTGAGAAAGAGAAGAGGAACTTAGTTGCACTGAGCCCTGATCCCAGAAAAATGAAAAAATATGGGAGCATCATTTTGATTCTGGGGCTCAACTAGGCTATGACTTGTGGGGAGAACATCTGGATATCTCTCATTTTGGGTGGACTGAAAAAGGATTACAAACAACTCATACAGATAGAAACCAAAAAGAAATAGGTCCCCGGGACTAACAGCTTTTTACTTTTTAAGAAAGGGGTGAGGGGACACAGAAGGGAAAAAAAAGTGCAAAGCAGGTAAAACCCGACCCTCAATCTTTGACAGTCCAGGAAGGAGAGATTTCAATTCTGAACTGAAGTTATGAGAAGGGTGCGTTTGACTATCTCCTGTGGTGCTGGCAGTATTCTGGTAAAGCCTCCGCATTCTTGATAGTCATAAGTTCAGTTATGAATGAAATGGAAGATGAAATTTTCAGTTTCCCTCAATAAGAGTGCCAAACGGCTCTTATTGTACATTGCAACTTCCCAGCCCGGAGACTCAGCCACCTACATCTTTGCAGCAAGTGCCCGGTGCTCCCCAGGCACCTGCAGCCTGTACCCAAACCTGCAGCTGACCTGCAGCCACACCCTGCTGTGTGGCTGAAATACACATGCACACATGCACAAAGTCTGTTTGGTCATAAAAATCTTAATGTATTTAAGAAAACTGAAGTTACATAGAATTTATTCTTCAACAAAAATGGAAATGATACAGAATATCTAGTACAAAGAGATGTCTGTAGAACCTCTCAAATATTTGGAATATATGCACTAACTTGCCGGGAGCCAACACATGAGACCCTACCCCTAAAAAGGCCATAGGGGAGAAAACCTGACGGGCAAGGTGGATCAGGTTTTCAGGGGTTTCGAAAAGGCCAGCTCACGAGATCCCACCCATGACAAGGTCACGAGGAGAAAGCCTGACAGGCAAGGCAGATCAGGTTTTCAGGGATTTTGAAAACCTGCCCCCTGCGCTCACCTTAAAGATGATACCTGTCTTTCTGATGCCTGCTTCAATGGACTACTCCCTAATTTCTCTGACACAGGCAGAAGCCTTCCCCATCTCTTCCAAAAAAAATCAAATTTTAAAATTTAATCAATAATTTCCCAGGTGGTGGTATTTATGAGATTATTCAGGGGAAAGGGGTTTTTTAAATTTAAACTCCTTTTCTGGTAGTTTGTTAGCCAAATGCATTTTCCTTATACTAATATGCAGATTTCTTTAATATCCTAATTATAAAATAGCAAAAAAAATTTCTATTATATAAAAGCCCAATAATATAGACCCTTTAAGGGGGAAAGGAGTCCCCATTAAAAAACATAAAAAATTATTTTATAGGTGGGGTTTTTGGGTTGGATTTTTCTTGCGGTTTTTTTGCTGTGGTTTTTCTTCTAATTTTTGCCTTTTAAAGTGCTAAGGGTTCTGTTTAAATATTTTTAAAATCTAAGAAATTTAAAAATTTGGCCCCAGTTGGATAAATAGATGGGTTTTTAATTGTCAGTCAGGTGCTAGGCAAAAGCTCCTCACCAAAATCGCAGAGTCAGTATGGGGTAAACTTTTTTAGGTAAAGCAAATGACACTTTTTTCAGAAAGGTTTAATTTTATATTGCAAATATAATTCTACCTGTACATTCCCTATCACACTGTTTAAACCTTCAGTTAAGGTCACTATAGAAAAAGAAAATAGGTTTACATTTTACCTACTTGCATAAAAAGTTAATAGGGGGCCCCCAAAGGCCAAAGATAATGTACAAGACCCTCAAAACAAAGAAGAGCAGAAAACACCCTGGTTTTGTGACGAACAAGCTGATGTAATGTTAAACTATCTTCCCCTTAGAAATGTACTAACTTAGGGTATAAAAGCTATGGTAAAAAATAAAGCATTGCCAGACTCTGCCAGACTCTGCACCCACCCCCGTCTGGTCACTCTCTCTCTCTCTCTCTCTCTCTCCCTCCCTCGCAGACTTGGCCCTATCAAGGCTGGTCTCACGTGTCTCTCTCTCGCAGAAGCTGTTCATCCTGAGGGTACCCCCTGGATCCTGCAGAGGCTGGATCTCAGCACTAACTTAAAAATAAACATAGGTTAAAGAAACAATTTCTATGACTTTAGAAAATATTTGGAAAGTAAATATTGTGAGAGCACATTATATAAATATGTATGAGATGCAGCTAAAATAATACATAAAAGGAAATATATGTTTTTAAGTGCTTATTTAACTAAAGAAAAAAGGTTGAAAAACTATCAACTAGGCTTTCAGCGAAAGATGATAGAGAAGTGAATTAAACCCAACATAAACTGAAAGAAGTAAATAATAAACTATTGGACTGGTGAAATACAAAGAAATCTATAGGGATAGCCAGGAAATACAAAGTTAATTTTGCTAAAATGGTCAATAAGTTTGAAATATTTCTAGGTAGAATTATCAAGGGAAAAAAGAAAAAACACGAACTATAAATATAAGTAACTAAAAAGAAAATTATTCTACAAGTTTTCTATAATTTAAAAGGGTAATAAAGGAATAAATTAACAAGTTTTTTTTCACGATAAGTGAAGAATGATTTCACAAGTAGGAAAGATTTATTTTTTGACAAAGGGAAAGACAATTTAATGATTAACATAGTCTATGAGCAAATGATTTGGGACAATTGGATATTCTTGGGGGAAAAATTAAACTTGGCCTAAATATCACACGTTATACAAAAAGAGGGGGACAGCCTCAAAATTAACCATACATCCAAGTGTAAAATGTAAAATTACCAAATCTTTTAGGAAAAACATAAGAGAGTATCTTCATGACCTAGGGTTGAACAAAAGGAATTTTGACATGACACCAAAAGCATGATCCATAAACAAACTTAGATTTCATCAAAATTAAGGATTCGCTCTGTGAAAGACACTGTTTGCTCTGTGAAAGACACTGTTAAGAGAAGGAAAAAGACAAACCACAGAAATGACAGGAAATACATTGTCATCAAAAGATTGTGTTCAGAATACAATGAACTCTCTAGACTCAGCAGGAAGAAAACAGTCCAGGTGAAAACTGGACAATAGATTTACACAGACACTTCGCCAGAGAGCTGTGTAGTAAGGAAATAAGCATATAAAAAAATGGTCAGGCTAAGTCAAATATCTCTCTTAGTAAATGTCACATTGCACTGGAAAATATGTGGGTTATTTTCAAGTATCTTTTGATAATGATTTCTAGCATAATTCCACAGTGATTAGAAAACAGACTGTAGGATTTCAATATCTTTAGACCATGAAATTTTGCACCTTGTTTTATGTCCCTGGATATGTTCCAGTGTCTCCTAGTTTATAGTCTATGGGAACTTGAATAGAATTTGCATCTTACTATTGTGTGAAAATTGCATAAATCTTAAGTTGATTTATAGTGCTTCTTCAGGTCTACTGTACCCTCCTACTTTTCTGTATATTCGTTCTATTAATTTTTGAGAGTTTGCCATTGAAACTCCAACTAAAAATTTTAATTTATTTACTTAAAAAATAGTTGTAATATATAGTGAAACTGTAGTTTGTGCTTTGTTTTCTGAGTTTAATGTATACTTTCATCATTTAAAAAATAAAGAGAAAAAAAGATGGTCAACATTATTAGTCATTAGGGAAATGCAAATTAAGGCACAAAGAGATACAACTTCACATCTACCATAAGGACTAAAATTAAAAATACTGGCAATATCAAGTTCTGGCAAAGATGCAGAGAAATTGGAGCCCTCATATATTGCTGGTGGGTGAATGGTCCAGTCATTCTGGAAAAAAGTTCAACCGTTCCACATAAACTTAAATATTCACTTAACTTACAACTCTGCAATCATACTCCTGAGTATTTATGCTTGAGAAATAAAAAATTTATCTTTATACAAAAATCTGTACATTAATATTCATAGCAGCTATATTTGTGATGGCCAAAAGCTGGAAACCAGTCAAGTATTCTTCATTAGGTGAATAGATAAAAAAATCCACTGTAATACCTCTGTACAATGACATATTATTTATAGATATTTTTCAACCTGTGGTAAAGTTGTGTCTCAATAAACCATTTTCAGTTGAAAATAACAAAAATGCATTTAGTATACCTAACCCAGCCTACATTAAAGGTGCTCAACACTTACTTGAGCCTACTTACTTTTTTTCACTTCAGCCTACTTACTTTTTCTTTAGGTGGGAGAAATCATCTAATGCAAAGTCTATTTTATACTAACATGTCGAAAATCTCATGTAATTTATTGAGTACTGTACTGAAAGTGGAAAATAGAATAGCTGTATGATTATAGAATGAAGGTAAGTGTGTCAGTTTTTTACCCTCATGATCTCAGGGCCGGCCAGGAGCTCAGCTTACTGCTGCTGCCCAGATCACCAAAGAATATATAGCAAATGTTGCTAGCATGGACAAAGATCAAATTAAAAAATTCAAAGTATGGTTTCTACTGAATGTGCATCACTTTCTTATCACTGTAAGGTCAAAAATCCAAAGTCAAGACATCATAAGTTGGTGACAGTCTGTAGTGATTAAAAGAAACAGACTATTGATACATGCAACAGCTTAGATGGGGCTTCCAAGGTGGCTCGGTGGTAAAGAATCTGCCTGCAATGCAGGAGACAGGGGTTTGATCCCTGGGTGGGGAAGATCCCCTGGAGAAGAAAATGGCAACCCACTCCAGTATTCTTGCCTGGAGAAATTCCAAGGACAGAGGAGCCTGGAAATCTATAGTTAGTGAGGTTGCAAAAAAGTGGGACATGATTTAGCAGCTATAAAACAATAGCCTAAATGGCTCTCAGGATGTTATGCTGAATGAAGAAATAGTCAATCTCAGAGGTTATTTGGTGTATGATTACACTTATTGGATTATTATGATTGTATACATACTGTGATTCTACTTATACAACATTCTCAGAGAACAAAATGAGAGATGAAAAAGAGATCAGTAGTTAGGGTTAGAAATAGCTGCAGGGGTGGGGGGAGTGTGCAGAGGGGATTTCTTTAAGAGACAAAACAATTTTGTGTCATGATTTTAGTGGTGGTACAAGAACCAATACATGTGATAAAATTTCATGTACTAATTCATTGAAACCAAAGAATGCATATAAAAACTGATGTATAAGGAATACCAATTTCTTGATATATGTAATTATTATATTAGTATATATTTATATTTTATAATATCATGCTGCTTTGGAAGCTGCTGTGGTCATTCATGATCTGATCTCCTCTGCTTAGTTACAAATAATATCAAGCCTGGGCATTCATTGCCTGTCAGCACTCAGAAGTGAAATGAGAAAGAAGAGTGGATGTTTCAGATAAATATGAACTATCCTCCCTGCTTCAGTCATTCGTGAGTTATTTTGATCTTAAATTCCACGAAATGGCACTACTTAAGACCTTATCTGTATTTTCTTTTCTACTTGTCTATTTGCCTTTGGTTCTTTTATATTAATTCATCTATTACAGCAATGAAAGCAAATGGGAGATTGACAGCTACATTCCACACGAACATGAAACAGTGTGGAGAACTTCAGCCACCATCTTCTCTGGTGTTGACAGGTACTAAGTGTCTACAGTCTGTAAATATTAAGTTTTGTAGGAGTGCATTATAGCATTACACCAGAGAAAGATCTGGCATGTTTATCTTTATTTTATAAAGAGAAATAATAATGAGCAACTGACAAGTGAGACTGAACACTATGGACCAATGAGACAGAAAATGTGACATGAGAATGACTCTAGGACAGATGATCTAATAAGTAGAATTCTACATTTAGAGGTAACAGGATTGAATAGCCTGATTGCACTCAAAGTTAATACATAAGATTCAATATAAAATTTAAAAAGAATAATATTTTATTCCAGTTATAATTGCATTTAAATATACACCACTGAATACTCTGAAATTCAGATGGGCTGATTTTTTTAAGTTGTTTTATGTTGAAGTGGTTTTATTTATTGAAAAATCTAAGTGGAGCCCTGGAACACAGTAAAAAAAAAAAAAAAAGAGAGAGAGAGAGAAAGAGAGAGGTACATTAATTTTTTTGTATAAGATTGCTATTCACCCAGAAGTCCTAAGATCTGTGGATGTTTTAACATAGTCACTAAATTCTGGACAGAGAAAAGTAAGTATAGGCTAAATGAATGACAAATCAGTAGATTACAAGAATATCTCTTAGGCTATACTAAATTATATCTTAAAGATGATGACAAAATTATTTTACTGAATCAATGTATGTCAACTTTGGCTTCACAGCTGAATTCTACTAAAAATTTAAAGAGCTAACACCTATCCTACTCAAACTCTTCCAGAAATTTGCAGAGGAAGGTAAACTTCCAAACTCATTCTTTAAGGCCACCATCACCCTAATACCAAAACCAGGCAAAGATGCCACAATAAAAGAAAACTACAGGCCAATATCACTAATAAACATAGATGAAAAATTCTTTAACAAAATTCTAGAAAACAATCCAATAATGTATTAAACAGATCATACATCATGACCAAATGGGCTTGATCCCAGGAATGCAAGGATTCTTTAATATCCACAAATCAATCAATGTGATACACCATGTTACCAAATTAAAAGATAAAAGCCATATGATTATCTCAATAGATGCAGAGAAAGCCTTTGACAAAATTCAACATCCATTTATGATTAAAAAAAAAAAAAAACCTCCAGAAAGCAGGAAATAGAAGGAACATACCTCAACATAATAAAAGCCATATATGACCAACCCTCAGCAAACATCCTCAATGGTAAAAACTTGAAAGCATTTCCCCTAAAGTCAGGAGCCAAACAAGGGTGCACACACTCACCACTACTATTCAACATAGTTTTGAAAGTTTTAGCCACAGCAATCAGAGACAAAAAAGAAATAAAAGAATCCAGATTGGAAAAGAAGAAGTCTCACTGTTTCCAGATGACATGATCCTTTACATAGAAAACCTTAAAGACTCCACCAGAAAATTACTAGAACTAATCAATGAATATAGTAAAGTTGCAGGATATAAAATTAACACACAGAAATCCCTTGTATTCCTATACACTAACAATGAGAAAACAGAAAGAGAAATTAGGGAAACAATTTCATTCACCATTGCAACGAAAAGAATAAAATACTTAGGAATAAATCTACCTAAAGAAACAAAAGACCTATATATAGAAAACTATAAAACACTGATGAAAGAAATCAAAGATGACACAAATAGATGGAGAAATATACCATGTTCATGGATCAGAAGAATCAATATAGTGAAAATGAGTATACTACCCAAAGCAATCTATAGATTCAATGCAATCCCTATCAAGCTACCAATGGTATTTTTCAGAGAACTAGAACAAATAATTTCACAATTTGTATGGAAATACAAAAAACCTTGAATAGCCAAAACAATCTTGAGAAAGAAGAATGGAACTGGAGGAATCAACCTGCCTGACTTCAGGCTATACTACAAAGCTACAGCCATCAAGACAGTATGGTACTGGCACAAAGACAGAAATATAGATCAATGGAACAAAATAGAAAGCCCAGAGATAAACCCACACACCTATGGGCAACTTATCTTTGACAAAGGAGGCAAGAATATACAATACAGACTAGACAATTTCTTCAACAAGTGGTGCTAGGAAAACTGGTCAACCACTTGTAAAAGAAAGAAACTAGAACACTTTCTAACACCATACACAAAAATAAACTCAATATAGATTAAAGATCTAAATGTAAGACCAGAAGCTAAAAAACTTCTAGAGGAAAACATAGGCAAAACACTCTCTGACATAAATCACAGCAGGATCCTTTATGACGCACCTCCCAGAATATTGGAAATAAAGGCAAAAATAAACAAATGGAACCTAATTAAACTTAAAAGCATTTGCACAATGAAGGACACTATAAGCAAGGTGAAAAGACAGCCTTCAGAATGGGAGAAAATAATAGCAAATGAAGTAACTCACAAAGAATTAATCTCAAAAATGTGCAAGCAGCTCCTGTAGCTCAACTCCAGAAAAAGAAATGACCCAATCAAAAAATGGGCCAAACATACACACCGAGGAAACCAGATCTGAAAGAGACACGTGCACCCCAATGTTCATTGCAGCACTATTTATAATAGCCAGGACATGGAAGCAACCTAGATGCCCATCAGCAGACGAATGGATGAGGAAGCTGTGGTACATATACACCATGGAATATTACTCAGCCATTAAAAAGAATTCATTTGAATCAGTTCTAATGAGATGGATGAAACTGAAGCCCATTATACAGAGCGAAGTAAGTCAGAAAGATAAAGATCATACAGTATACTAACACATATATATGGAATTTAGAAAGATGGTAATGATAACCCTATATGCAAAACAGAAAAAGAGACTCATGTATAGAACAGACCTGTGGACTCTGGGAGAAGGCGAGGGTGGGATGTTTCAAGAGAACAGCATTGAAACATGTATATTATCTATGGTGAAACAGATCACCAGCCCAGGTTGGGTGCATGAGACAAGTGCTTGGGCCTGGTGCACTGGGAAGACCCAGAGGGATCAGGTGGAGAGGGAGGTGGGAGGGGGGGACTGGCATGGGAATACATGTAAATCCATGGCTGATTCATTTCAATGTATGACAAAAACCACTGCAATGATGTAAAGTAATTAGCCTCCAGCTAATAAAAATAAATGGAAAAAAGAAAAAAAAACAGGGCCAAAGATCTAAACAAACATTTCTCCCCCAAGACTTACAGATGGCTAACAAACACACAAAAAGATGCTCAACATCACTCATTATCAGAAAAACGCAAATCAAAAGCACAATGAGGTACCATCTCATGCTGGTCAGAATGGCTGCTATCCAAAAATCTACAAACAATAAATGCTGGAGAGAGTGTGAAGAAAAGGGAACCTCTTACATTGTTGGTGGGAATGCAAACTAGTAAAACCACGATAAAGAGCAGTGTGGAGAGTCCTTAAAAAAACTGGAAATAGGACTGCCACATGACCCAATCCCACTGCTGGACATACACACTGAGGAAACCAGAATTGAAAGAGACACATGCACTGCAATGTTCATTGCAGCATTGTTTATAATAGCCAAGATATGGAAGCAACCTAGATGTTATTGGCAGTCAAATGGGTAAGAAAGCTGTGGGACATATACATGATGGAATATTACTCGGCCATTAAAAAGAATGCATTTGAATCAGTTCTAATGAGGTGGATGTAATTAGAGCCTATTATATACAGTGAAGTAAGTCAGAAAGAAAAACACCAGTGGAGTATACTAGTGTATATATATGGAATTTAGAAAGATGGTAAAGATGACCCTATATGCAGGACAACAAAAGAAACACAGATGTATAGGACAATCTTTTGGACTTGTGGGAGAAGGTGAGGGTGGGATGATTTGAGAGAATAGCATTGAAACATGCATATTACCATATGTGAAAGAGATCACCAGTCCAGGTTCGATGCATGAGACAGGGTGCTCAGGGCTGGTGCACTGGGATGACCCTGAGGGATGGGATGGGGAGGAGGTGGGAGGGAGTTCAGGATGGGGAACACATGTACACCTATGGCTGATTCATGTCAATGTATGGCAAAAACCACTACAATATTGTAAAGTAATTAGCCTCCAATTAAAATAAATAAAAATTTTAAAATGTATGTCAACTTGTTTAATCTTCATTTTCCCTCAGTTCAAACCTTTAATATTAATTGCATTCTTCATGCCCCTTTTCAGGATATGCCAAACATAATGACCAGGGAAAGAAAAGTAGACAAAGTAAAGGTGTGTGGTGAGCCAGACTTTATCTGTACACAGACCACGTGGTCGATGAACATGACACCCTACTTCCTGTTTGGGAGGAGTCACACAGGAACCATATACTATATATTTGTGCTGCCAGGAATTTAAAAACACTAAAATCTTAGCTTGAGGCAGAATTAGACACACTTGTGCTGGGGACTTCATGCCTCATGCCACTCTCCAGCCTGCTCTGGGTGTTCCTGTTCTTCACCTTCTCTGGTAGGGATGCTTCAAAACATGGGTGTGAGTGTTCAGGGTGAAAGGACTGCACACAGGCACATGGTGCTTCGCAGGGACTTGGGGAAGAAAGGAGGTTGGAGAAAAGCAAGCATCTTAGGATTTCAGTTTGGGTTGTAAACATTTGGGTCCAAAATTAGTCTAATTTCTACATTATTTTTTTCATTATTTCAGCTCTGTTTTCTTGTTTTTTTTTTTTTTTCACCCACAGGATCTGGTGTGGCCCAGAGTGTTACTCAAGACCAACCAGACATACTCAGTGAAGTGGGGAAGACAGTCACCCTGAACTGTCAGTATGAGACAAGTTGGTATGTGTACAAGTACTACATTTTTTGGTACAAGCAGGTTCCCAGTGAACAGATGACTTATCTTATTCATCTGTATTCAGATCATGGGAATTCAAGGCACGGCCGCTACTCTGTAAATTTCCAGAAAGCTCATAATTCTATCAGCCTCACCATTTCAGCCGTAGAACTGGAAGATTCTGCAAAGTACTTCTGTGCTCTCTGGGACTCACAGTGCTTGAAGAAATAGGAAAGACTGAACAAAAACCCCAGAACTAAATAAACAAGAGATCCCCTGCTGCAGGACCCCAGCTGAAATGCACACCTGCAGACCCCAGACAAGAAATGGTAGTTCTGTGGTTGCTTCATCTGGAGTCTGGATCAGAGAATTAAATTCTAAATAAAAGCTTCTTTGATGTCATTTGGAAGCAGGTGTCCAGAGTGATTGTCGACTAATATGTTCTCTTGAATTCTTGACTTTAAATCAATCATACAGAAGATGTGCAAAGTTGTCTAAAGCTGTAAACTTCCTCCACAATAATTTAAAGTGACAGTTTCCCTAAAATACACTCACATCACAAATCTGGGTATAGTTATCATGAATCATCATGAAAATAATTTCCTTAGTCCTTTCTTCTTAGACTTTTGTCACTTAAGGTACAATCAGAGAAGCAGAACCACTACTGGTGACAAATAAGAAGTTAGTTATAAAGGTTAGAATTCAGGCAATTGCTAGGTCTGGTGGAAGAGTGTATACAAAGCTCTTATCTTAGTATCTGGTGTTGAGACTGAATTTAGTGTTAGTCATTGGAGTAATATTTGTAGAAGAACATTGGATAGAGACTGAAGCATGGATGAACTGTGACTCAAATGACAAACTAGAACTATGAAGATAGTGGAGCCCACAAAGACACACTAAAACTTGTCTATGTCTCACCTCCCTCATTTCACAGTAGTGGGAGACCTTAGGAGAAGTAGGTGTCATTTGGCATCATGCTACATACATACTTGGCCCAAGACAGAGAAAGATGAGGAGGAGATTTGGTTGGAAGTGAAGGAGTTGTGAGTCAACAATAAGATGAACTATCAGATCAGTAGCAACATGTGTGATTAACCATAGTCCCTGGAGCCCTGCACCAAACCCCCAAACATAAAAACTGTGGCTGCTTCATCACAATGACCTTCCAAATGTTAGACAAATTCATTTGGTGGCCAACCATTAGTCAGAACAATATGAGAAGCAAATTCTTGGAAAGATGTTTCCAGTTAGTTAAGATAGATCAAAGCTGCTACAGTACCCTCTTTGTTAACTTGTCATCCATCTGTACTCTTTTAACCACTTTTGAATAAGGACAATTGGAAAGCTATGCTTCTTGCTAATGTTGTTGTTGCTGTTCAGTCACTAAGTCGTGTCTGACTGTGACTCCATGGACTGCAGCTCACCAGTCTTCCACTATCTCCCAGAGTCTGCTCAAATTCATGTCCATTGATTTGGTGGTACCATACAACCATCTCATCCTCTTCTGACCTCTCCTTTTGCCTTCAATCTTTCCCAGCATCATGCTCGGTCTTTCCTAATGAGTTGGCTCTTCTCAACAAGTGGCTAAAGTACTGAAGTTTCAGCTTCAACATCAGTCCTTCCAATGAATATTCAGGGTTGATTTCCTTTGGGATTGACTACTTTGATCTCCTTGCAGTCCAAGGGACTCTCAAGAGTCTTCTCCAGCACCATACTTCTTGCTATTATGATGCAGTAATTCCTCATTCAACCCAAAGTCTTCTAACCTTATCCTTCAAAGATCAGAGCAAGTTCATTTATCCATTTGTAGTTGATGTTATCTTATCTTTTAGCTAGCCACACTCTCCCCTTGAATCCTGTATCTTCACTAGTGAGATAAAATAAGATATGAGATTGATTTATGTTGGCATATCTTTCTTATGTTACTACATGCAGGAAAATGGGAGAGGGGAGTTAAAATTGGTTAATTTAACACATAAAAATATTCATATCAAAATGAAAAATAAATTTTTGTAAGTATTATTGTTCTCATTCCTGCAAATGATCATATGATTGTAGCTGGTGTTTGTAATGACCTCTTCCATTACCCATCCCATAACCTGTTTGTTTATAGCAAGCACTTCCCCTCACTGCTATACTTGACTTCCTATAAAGCAATCTCCTTATTCAGGAGCAATGCTATGAGGAAAGCCATAACTTTGAATAAGGAATTCTGCAAGTCCACCACTCTGGTTCTGATAGATGCTTGCAAGGCATTATATTAGGGAAATATCACTAAGAATGATTAAAAGACGTTCGCTCTTTGGAAGAAGAGCTGTGACAAAGCTAGACAGCAGAGACATTACTTTACCAACAAAGGTCCCTCTAGTCAAAGTGATGGTTTTTCCAGTAGTTGTGTATGTATGTGAAAGTTGGACCATAAAGCTGAGCTTTGAAGAATTGATGCTTTTGAATTGTGGTGTTGGAGAAGACTCTTGAGAGTCCCTTGGACTACAAGGAGATCCAACCAGTCAATCCTAAAGGAAATCAGTCCTGAATATTCATTGGAAGGACTGATGTTGAAGCTGAAACTCCAATACTTTGGCCACCTGACTCATTGGAAAAGACTCTGATTTTGAGAAAGATTGAAGGCAGGAGAAGGGGAATACAGAGGATAAGATGGTTGGATGGCATCACTGACTCAATGAACTTAAGTTTGAGCAAGCTCCAGGAGTTGGTGAGGGACAGGGAGGCCTGGTGTGCTGCAGTCCATGGGTTTGCAAAGAGTAGTACATGACTGAGCTACTGAACTGAGCTGATAACTTCACATCAGAAGAAATAGAAGCTACCAAGGTGAAAAAATAAAGAAAGAAAGAATTTAAAGAAAACAAGCTAAATACCCAAGCCAGTTTCTTGTCAACATGAAAATATGTTTTTAAATTGTGTTTGTTATAAATCACTGCTAAGAGTTTTGAAAGTCATTGCACAGATGGATAAACCGTGTTTGCAATGCATATTTCTGAAAAAGGACTCAAATGCAGAGTATGTTAGAAGTTCCTTTAAATCATAAGAAAACAGATAATAAAGAATGACAAAATCTTGGAGATCCAACTCAGGAATAAGATATTCAATAGGTAATAAATGTATAAAAGCCTTAATATTTTTATTAATTAGGGAAATGAAAATAATACTTTATCTCGGCATTCCATTTGGGTCCTTTCAGTACTCTGAGTGTATCAATGTGGCTAGGAGAATATGACTCCAGGTAATAGGGAGAAATAATGACTGTATCTAGGAAGCTAAGTCATTAAGTGAATTTTCTAGAAGCTTTCATCATTGAACCGATGTGGAGAAAAGAGCAAACAGTGACAAATCACAGACCTGGACATTGAAGGAGAGGTAGGATTTACTGGAAAAAAGAAAGTTGCTATATTTACTGAGCTTTACTCAATGCCAGGCACTGTGTTTGCCTTTCAGATTCATTATCTAATTTAAAGGGTCCAGCCCCAGCAGGATCCAGGGGAACCCTCAGGATGAATGGTGTCGGCGAGAGAGAGACACATAGGACTGGCCTTGATAGGGCCAAATCTGCTAGGGAGAGAGAGAGAAAGAAAGAAAGAGATCAGACCAGGAATATGCAGCAGAGTCTGGCAGTTGCTTTATTTTTCACCATAGCCTTTATACCCTAAGTTGGTACATTTCTAAGGGACAGATAAGTATATAGACTTAGTTTAACATTATGTCAGCTTGTCCTTCACAAAGCCAGGTGTGCTCTGTATATTTTTGTTTATGAGAGTCTTTTCCCATAGATTTTTGTACATTATCTTCTGGCCTTGAGGTTAGCAGAAAACAGAAAATTGGCAGTCTCATGGTACAGCAAGTTGTAACATAATAGAAATACAATCCTGTTAACATAAAAGACAGTCTTTTTGCAGAAATTCTCAGCTAAATTTATCTTAAAAGTTTAACACACAAAGACTCTGTGGCTCTGGTGAGGCAGCCCCTGTCTAGCACTCCTGGTTAAAATTAACAATTATCTTATTGTTATTACACTAGGGCTAAACACTTATTTTACTATATCTTTATATTAACAATAGTTTCCACTGCACAACCTCAGCACATTAACATCAATCAAACTTTGATCTAATAACAACTTTTAAAACAATATTTTTGTATTCTCTAATAGGGCTTCCTCACCACCCAAAGGGCTCTGTGCCTATTAGGGCCTTTTTTATGGTTAATCTCTATGTATAATATCTTTTGGCTTTCAGGCCTGTTGACAATTTATGGCTTGCACCTGGTGCAACTTTAAGCAACTTCAGTAGCCGACCCTGTCTTATTTGTGGTTAATCTATTTTCTTTCTATTAGGTGTCATCTCCAAGGGAACTAGATAGGATTACATTTTTTACAGAACAGAAATGCAAAGGATTGCAAAAACAGCAGATATGGCACAAAAACAGGCTCTTAGTCTTAAAGTTAATTACCTGCAAGAGGTAGCCAGCTAATGTCTATCTAAACTATTTTCTATTAGGCACATTTGTGGCTATAATATTTGTGGAGCTTTTCTCACCCCGCGGAGGGGCCTATGCTTAATAGTTTCTTTTGTTAGCGTACTGTGCTTAGGATGTTTAGAACAATCATGAGCATTTTGTGCAATGAGAGCACACATTTATCAAACAAGCCAGAATGCCAGCTAAAGGGTTTGAACTGAAGCATTTCCTTCATCCCTGGCCCCTTCATAGGGTACCAGCATCCAGGAGATTTATTAATTAGCTTTTAAGTTGGTCTTTATTCAATGAAAGAGGAGCAGGAGAGCTCTCGGCAGGCAACACAAGAATCCGCAGCAGGGCAAACAAGAACAACGGCAGAAAGGGGGGGAGGATACAGGGTGGGGTAGAGGCCAAGGCCAACCTGGAGGGTCCCTTATCCTAGATGGCCTTGCCTGTCAGGTATTTTCCTCGTGACCTCGTCATGGATGGGGTCCCAGACGGCCTTGCCTGCCCGGTATTTTCTTCATGACCTCGTCACGGGCGGGACCTCCCATAATGGCTCCCGACATTAAACATCAAAACCCTAAGAGGTAGGTTTTCTTGTTTCCTTTAAAAAAAAAAAAAATACTTTGGGAATGAGTCCTATCTTCCCTAATTGTGAAAAGCTTCTCTACCTTGTATTATCAGCCAGTGTGTTGCATTTTAGAGGGCTGCTTAGGAGCAAGGTCTGGACTATGGAGAAGCACTTGGCCCCAGAACTGGGTGGCTGGATATCCCAGTGATGGTGACATTACTGGTTTAAACTGGACGCTAAAAGGAACTAAGAAAGAAAATGCCCAAACATGGATTCAACTGTCCCAGGATCAGTAAATGAGGAAAGCATCCACTAACTAGTTAACAGTGCCGGATGCTTTAGTAAGTTTCTTTCTTTCTTTCTTTTTCTTTTTTTTTTTTTTAGTAAGTTTCTTAAGTAATAGTGTGCTGGGAAAAACAGGGGCTACAATGAGATTTCATTCCTTAAACACTCCAAGCTGTTTCCCAATCAAGACCTGTGCCCCTTGTTTTTCCCCTCTCCTGTGACGCTTTGCTGTTGTTTAGTCACTAAGTCCTGTGTGACTCATCCTCTGTCCATGGGATTTCCCAGACAAGAATACTGGAGTGGGTAGACATTTCCTTCTTTACGGGGTCTTCCAGACCCCGGGATTGAATCCATTGGAAGGTGGATTCTTTACCACTGAGCCAGTGATGCTATCCCCCCAAATATGAACATGATGCACCTCTAAATCCCTTCATGTTTCAACTCAAATATCACACCTTTGTGAATCCTTTGTCTAAATCTGTTTTTCCTTCTTGAGAATCGGACTCTAGCACACTAGGTGCAGCAAGAATGAAAGCTGACATACTGCCACCTGGTGTCCTGCTCAAACATTTTGTGAGGCTTTCTCTGGCTTACCTGCTCCCTTCCAGTGATCTTGGATTAAATTGTGGGGAAGCCTAATCACAATAGCAGTTGCCAAACTTGAACCATTCAGTAAACTTTGAAATGCAAAATTCAAGAGAGAGGGGATTCAGGAAAACTGGCTGGTTTGTTTGTTTGTTTGTTTGGCTTTTGTCAGACAGATGTGAAAGTGATTGATTCCAAGTGAGAGACAAACACATAAGATGACTATGGCTGCATGAATAGAAAGTTTGGAATTGTTGCACAAGATGGGACATTTTTATCTATTAAGTCAAATTGCATTTACTGCTTGTCCTTTCTTGTAGTGTAGAATATCCTGAGAAGTGGGAGCAAAAGTCAATTACGAAAATACTAATAGACTGTAGTAGCAAACACAGCTTGGTATACTCTTTCTATGTTATATTATGCTACCCATTGTCTCAGTGTAATACTTTATATTTAAGGTGGTTACCATCAGTTAATGGGAACTGATTTCCCATTAACAGTAAGAAACATGATAGACCACTGACATTTATGATAATACATGAAATCTTCTGTGTAAACTGCTAAACAAACCTCAGAAAATATTGAGCTTTATCTTGTAGATAGACTCGTCTACAATTTCATGCCGTGGCTTCCTATCCTCCAAGGTTTTGTACATTACCACAGCTGGTTGAGAGCCTGTGACAGAGAAGGTGTTGCACTCGGTGATTTGCATGTGTGTTTGCAATTCTTACTGGAACCCCTCAAGATTGGGTCCACCCTACTTTAGGAAGACAGTGGAGCAAAGTGCTTAAGACCAAAGACTTAGGTCGTGTTTCTAGATCTAGCATTCATTAGTGTGTGACCTTGGAATTGTGACAAGAATTTTTACGCTTCCATTTCCTCATCTCTGCACTGTGGTTATTGATAGAAAATTCAGCACAGAGGAATCTTATCTGCAGGCAACTGTAGAGTGGGATTTTCTGACTGAGAGCAGGATGTTGAGAAAAACATAAAAACTAAAATGTGGGAGGTAGAGGGAGTTGATGAGAGAGACATGGAAAGAAGGAGAAAATACACAAGAAAAATGAGAGACCATGACAGCTGAGAGAATAAACATCTAATCAGACTTTCTCTGTTATTTCTTACTGCTTTTCTGAACAGAAATGAATGGACAACAGATAAAGCATTTTCCTGAATTCTTGCTTCTACAAGAAGGAGAGAACTTCACTACATACTGCAATTCCTCAAGCACATTTTATAGTTTACAGTGGTATAAGCAGAGGCCTGGGGGAAGTCCTGTCCTCTTGATGATATTAGCTAAGGGTGGAGAAGTGAAGACGGAGCAGAGATGGACAGATCGGTGTGGAGAGTCCAGACAGCACAGCTCCCTGCGCCTCGCCGCTGCCCAGCTCTCAGACGTAGGAACCTACTTCTGGGCAAGGGGACAGTGCTCTGGAAGCACCTGCTGTCTGTCCCCAAACCTCACTGTGGGCTCCGGGGTCGCTCCTCCTCATCTCTCCTCAGAGCAGCGGCCAGACAAAGCTGAAGTCATGATGTCTATGAAGAAATTGAATTTTTAATTAAAAAAATCCCCAGACTCAGTGTCACTGAAGAATTCTGTCAAACATTGAATTATACACAATTTCTTGCAGACAATAGAAAGAAAATAATTCTTCACTCATTTTATGAGGCTAATATTACCCTGATACCCAAATCAGACAAAGACCATAAAGAACCAAAAACTACATGGAAATATCTTTTATCTTGAAGATAGACACAACATTTCTGAAAATATTTTAGCAAGTTAATTTCATTGATATATAAAATGAATAATATACTGAGCACAAATGTAATTTCTTTCAAGGGCACAAGACACTTTAATATTGAAAATCAATGGATGGAATTCACCATATTAACAGGGTAGAAAAGAAAAATCATATCATCATATTAACCTAGTCAGAAAAAAAGGATTTGCAAAAATTCAGTAGTCAGTTATGGTGGAAACTCTGAGCAACACAAGAATAGTGGGGAATCTCCTCAATGCCTAATGGTATTCTTACTAGTAAAAGACTATGATTTTCTCTAATAAAGAGAACAAAACCAGAGTGTCCATTCTCGTCACTCCTTCTGTACAGTGCTAGATGTTGGAGCCAGTGCAATAAAGAAAGTAGATGTAACAATCTTATAGAGTTGAAAGAAAAAGTGAAACTGCCACTATTTGCTGGTAACATGATTATCTATGTAGAAAATCCAAAGAATATACCCCTAAAATTATATTAAGGAAATCCAAATTAAAATTACAAAGAGAAACCACTTCACATCTATCACAAGGGCCAAAATTAAAATTACTGACAATACCAAGTTCTGGCAAGGAAGCAGAGAAATTGGATCACTCATGCATTGCTGGTGGGTGAATGGCCCAGTCATTCTAGAAAACAATCCATGAGTTTCACATAAACTTAAATATTCACTTACTGAACAACCCAGAAATCACACTACTCTGTATTTCTCCTTGAGAAATGAAAACTTTATGTTCACACAAAAATATGTACATTAGTACTGGAAATTAACCAGTGATCTTCACTGAATGAACAGATAAATATCCTGTAGTGCATTCACACAATGAAATACTATTTATACATCTTTCTCAACTTCAATAGGGTTATTTTGCAATAAATCATTTTAAGTTGAAACAATAGTAAGTCAAAAGTTCATTTAATATAGGAAGGAAATCTAAAAAAGAGTGGAGATAAATGTATAAATGTATAACTGATTCTCTTTGCTGTACTGCAGAAACTGACATTGTAAAGAAACTATACTTCAATAAAAATAAATTAAAATTAAAAAAAAAAGAAAATCCATCTAATATATTTAACCTAGCTTCCCTTGAAAGTGAAAGTTGCTCAGTTGTGTCCGACTCTTTGTGACCCCATGGACTGTCCATGGAATTCTCCAGGCCAGGAATACTGGAGTGAGCAGCCTTTCCCTTCTCCAGGGCATCTTCCCAATCCAGGGATCAAACACAGATCTCCTGCATTGCAGGCGGATTCTTTACCAGCTGAGCCACAAGGGAACCCAAGAATACTGGAATGGGTAGCCTATCCCTTCTCCAGAGGAACTTTCCAACCCAGGAATCAAACCAGGGTCTCCTGCATTGCAGCAAATTCTTTACCAACTCAGCTATCAGGGAAGCGGTAGCTTCCCTTAAATGTGGCCAACGCTTACATTAGCCTACAGTTGGAAAAAATTGTCTCACACAGTCTATTTTATACTAAAATTATGAAAATCTTATGAATGTGTTGAGTACTGTACTAAAAGTGAAAATCAAAATGGTTATATGGGTATGAAATGGCTGTAAATGTGTCGGTTGTTTACACTCATGATTTTGAGGCTGGCCAGGAGCTCAGCTCACTGCTGCTGCCCAGAATCACCAGGAAATATCATACTGCATGTTGCTAGCCCAGGAAAAGATAAAATTTCAATATTCCAGGTATGGTTTCTACTGAATGCATACCACTTTCTCACTACTGTAAAGTCAAAAATCTTAAATTGAATTATCCTAATTAAGTTGGGGACAGTCTGTAGTGATTAAAAGGAAAAGATTATTGACATATGCAATAGTCTAGATGGATCTCAGGATGTTATGCTGAGTAAAAAAAAAAATCAATCTCAGAGGCTACATGGTGTATGGTTACACTTACTGGATTATTATGATTGCATACATAGTGTGATTCTACTTACACAACATTCTCAACAGGACAAAATACAGAGATGAAAGGAGATCAGTAGTGACCTGGATTGTAAAGAATTGCAGGCCTCGGGAGGGTGTGCAAAGAGGGTTTCTTTAGAGAGATGGAAAAATTCTATGTTGTGATTTTAATGGTGGTAACAGGAGCCTATACATGTGATAAAGTTTCACAGAGCTATGCATCAAAACCAAAGAGTGCATATAAAACTGAGGTACCAGATCATGATCTGTATTTTAATAAAATTTTAGCAATATCAATTTCCTGGTATGTATATGTAATTATTATATTAGCATATATATTTTAGAATATCAAGCTGCTCCCCAGGCTGTGTGGGCCTTTGTGGTCTCTTCTGCCTAGTTACAAATAATTGGAAACCAAACATCAGCAGTTTTCAAGGGTTGCAGAGGTGGGGATGGTTGGCAAAGCAACCTAAAGTTCTTTAGGGTGATAGATGGCTCTGTATCTTAATTTTAGTGGTGGTAATAAGAATTTACAAATGTGATCAACTTCACAACTATGCATAAAAAGGTGGATATAAAAACATGTGATAAATATAATATACTGATACATATAATATATGTATTATCTTGGTGTTCCCCAGACTGCTCTGGGCGTTTGTGGTCTCCCCTGCTTCCTTGTAAATAATTAGAAACCAGGACATCAGCTGCCTGTCACTCAGAGTTCAAATGGGACAGAAGAATAGATGGTTCAACCTCATATAAAACTCTCCTCCCTGCATCACTCATTAATGAGTTCTTTTGACCTTAAATTCTAAGAACTGGCACTGTTTTGGAGACTGTGTCTATACTTCCTTTTCTACTTGTTTGTTTGCTTTTGGTTCTTTTAAATTAATTCATCTATTAAAATGATGAAACCAAGTGGAAGATTGAGAGATACGTACTTCATGATCATGTACAGTATACAAAACTTCAATCATCAAGTTCTGTGGTATTGACATATACTAAGTGTTTGAACAGGACTGGAAAAGATCAGTTTTCATTCCAGTCCCAAGAAGGGCAATACCAAAGATTGTTCAAATTATTATGCAATTGTGCTCATTTCACATGCTAGTAAGATTATGCTTAAAATCCTTCAGCTAGCCTTCAGCAGTATGGGAACCAAGAACTTCCAGATGTACAAACTGGGTTTCAAGGAGGCAGAGGAGCCAGAGATCAAATTGCCAACATTCATGGGATCATGGAGAAAGCAAAGGAATTCCAGAACAACATCTACCTCTGTTTCATTGACTACACTAAAAACTTTGTGTGGATAACAACAAACTGGAAAATTCTTAAGGAGATGGAAATACCAACCCACCTTACTTGTCTCCTGAGAAACCTGTATGCAGGTCAAGAAGTAACAGTTAGAACTGGACATGGAACAACATATTGGTTCCAAATTGGGAAAGGAGTATGTCAAGGCTGTATTGCCAGTCCTCTTATTTAACTTATATGCAGAGTATAACATGTGAAATGCTGGGCTGGATGAATCACAAGCTGGAATCAAGATTGCTGGGAGAAATATCAAAAACCTCAGATATACAGATGATACCACTCTAATGGGAGAAAGTGAAGAGGAACTTAAGGGCCTCTTGATGAGTGTGAAAGAGGAGAGTGAAAAAGCTGCCTTGAAACTCAACATTCAAAAATCTAAGATCATGGCATCTGGTCCCATCACTTCATGGCAAATAGAAGGGGAAAAGTAGAAGTAGTGACAGATTTTCATTTTCGTGGCCTCCAAAATCCCTATGGATGTTGACTGAAACCATGAAATTAAAAGGTGCTTGCTCCTTGGAAGAGAAAATATGACAAACCTGCAGGTGGGCTAAGTCACTTCAGTCGTGTCTGGCTCTGCATCCCTATGAACTGTAGCCCTCCAGTCTCCTCTGTTCATGAGATTTCCCACCCAAGAATACTGGAGTGGGTTGTCATGCCCTCCTCCAGGAGATCTTCCTGACCCAGGGATTAAACCCACATCTCTTACGTCTCTTGCATTTGCAGGCAGGTTCTTAAACCCTTCTGCCTCCTGGGAAGCCTAAGATGGCATATTAAAAAGCAGACACATCACTTTGCTGACAAAGGTCTGTATCATCAAAGCTATGGTTTTTCCAATTGTCATGTGTGGTGTGAGAGTTGGATCATACATAAGGCTAAATGCTGAAGAATTGATGCTTTTCAATTGTGGTGCTGGAGAGAGCCCTTGAGAGTCCCTTGGACTGCAAGGAGGACAAACCAGTCAGTCCTGATAGAAATCAATCATGAATATTCACTGGAAGGACTGATGCTGAAGCTGAAGCTCTAATACTTTGGCCATCTGATGTGAAGAGCCGACTCTTTGGAAAAACCCTGATGCTGGGAAAGATTGAAAGCAAAAGGAGAAAGGAGCAGCAGAGGATGAGATGGTTAGATAGCATCACTGACTCAATGGACATGAATTAGAGCAACTTTGGGAGATATTGAAGTACAGTGTAGCCTGGGGTGCTGCAGTCCATGGGGTCACAAAGTTTGGACATGACTTAGTGACTGAACAACAACAAAAAAGTGTTTAAAATGTGTAAAATTTGTAGGAGAACATTACAGCATTATGTCACAGAAAGATCTGGTGTACTTATTTTGAATTTATTTTACAAACAGAAAAATAATGAGCCACTAAAAAATGAGACTGAACACTTTGGACCACTGACATAGAAAATGTGACATCAGGACAATTCCAGGACACATGGTCTAATAAATGCAATTCTGCTTGGGGAGGAGACAGGACTGAATATCCTGGTCTTCCTCAAAGTCTAATAAGTAAGACTCAATTCCAAATTTCAAAAGAACATTTTATTCCTGTATAATTTCATTCAAAATTTAAAACTGAATAGACTCTGAAGGTCAGATGGACTGATTATTTTTTGTCATTTATGGTGAAGTAATTTTATTTATTGAAAGACCTAAATAGAGTCACAAAACTCAATTCAAAGACAGAGATACATTAATGATTTTGAATATTCCATTCACCAAGAAGCCTAAGATCTGCAAGTTTTTTAAAAGAGGCATTAGATTCTGGATGGAGAAGAGTAAGTATAGGCGAAATAAATGACCTGTTAGTAGATTACAGAAAGTTTCACAGGCTATAGTAAATTATATCTTAGACAGGATGGCAAAACTATTGTGCTGAATAATTATCAGTGTACGTCAACTTGTCTAATATTCAGTTCTCTTCAGCTCAAATTTTAAGACTGATTAATTTAATACTAATTTTAATGATTCTTTCATGCCTTCTTTCAGGATCTGCCTAATATAATGAGCAGGGAAAGACAAGCAGACAAAGTAAAGGTTTGTGGTGAGCCAGACTTTTTCCCATGCATGCACAGACAGCGTGGTCTATGAACATGACAAACCCCACTTCCTGTCGGGGGGAGTCACACAGGTACCGGGTAGTATGTATATGTGCTGCCAGGCACTCAAAGACACTGAACTCTCAGCTTGAGGCAGAACTGAGCACATTTATTTGTGCAGGGGAGTCCATGCCTCATGCCACTCTCCAGCCTGCTCTGGGTGTTCCTGGCCTTCACCTTCTCTGGTAGGGATGCTGTCAAACATGGGTGCGAGTATTCAGGGTGAAAGGACTGCACACAGGCACGTGGTGCTTCACAGGGACTTGGGGAAGAAAGGAAAGATGGAGAAAAGCAAGAATCTTATGATTTCAATTTTTTGTCTTTGGATCCTAAATAACTCCTACATTATTTTATTCACTGCTTCATCTTTGTTTTCTGATTTTTTTCCCACAGGATCTGGTGTGGCCCAGAAAGTTACTCAAGACCAGCCAGATGTATCCAGCCAAGTGGGGCAGTCAGTCACCCTGAACTGTCGGTATGAAACAAGTTGGACCGCTTACTACCTTTATTGGTACAAGCAACTTCCCAGTGGACAGATGACTTATGTTATTCGTCAGGGTTCGGAAGTCACAAATGCAAGGAAAGACCGCTACTCTGTAAACTTTAAGAAAGCAGACAAATCCATCAGCCTCACCATTTCAGCCTTACAACTGGAAGACTCTGCAAAGTACTTCTGTGCTCTCTGTGAACTCACAGTGCTTGAAGTAATAGGAAAAGCTGTACAAAAACCCCAGGCTTAGTAAGAGAGAGCCCCCCTGCTGCAAGACCCCAGCTGAAGGGCACACCCACAGACCCCAGACAAGAAATGATAGTCCTGTGGTTATTTAAGTTGTGGTCTGGATCAGAAGATTTAGTTCTAGTTAAAGGCACCTTCTACGTTATTTGGAAACAGGTGTCCAGAGTAACTTTCTATTAATATATTTCCTCTTGAATTTTTGACTTTAAATCAACTGTACAGAACATGTGTAAAGTTGTCTAAATTTGAAAACTTGCCCCATAATACTTTAAACTGGCAGTTTTACTTCATCACAAACCTGGGTCTAGTTGTGTGAAATCACCATCAAAAACATTTCCTTAATAGTTTCCTCTTAGACTTTGTGTCAGGGCACAATCAGAAAAATAGAACCATGGGTGATATAGAATAAGAGATTAGTTATAGAGACTAAAACTCAGGAAATGGCTAGAGCTGGTGGACGAGTCTGTACAAAGCTGTTATCTTCATATCTGGTGTTGAGCCTGAATTCACTTTAAGTCAGATTAGAGTAGCATTGATGCTTTTTAACTGTGGTGTTGGAGAAGACTCTTGCCTCCCTTGGACTGCAAGGAGATTCAACCAGTCCATCCTAAAGGAAATCAGTCCTGAATATTCATTGGAAGGACTGATGCTGAAGCTGAAATTCCAATATTTTGGCCACATAATGTGAAGAAGTGACTCATTGTAAAAGACCGTGAAGCTGGGAAAGGTTGAAGGTGGGAGGAGAAAGGGACAACAGAGGATGAGATGGTTGGATGGCATCACTGACTCAATGGACATGAGTTTGAGTAAGCTCCGGGAGTTGGTGATGGACAGGAAAGCCTGGCATACTGCAGTCCATGGGGTCGCAAAGAGTCAGACACAACTGAGCAACTGAACTGAACAAAACTGAACTGAGGTTAACATTTGTAAAGCAAAGTCTGATGGGGACAAAAGCATGGACAAACTGTGACAAACAAAGTCATACTTGAACTATGAGGACAACTGGAACCCACAAAGACTTGTCTGTCCCTCACCTCCTTCAGTCTCACAATAGTGGGTGACTTTGAAGAGAAGTGGGTATCATTTGCCATCTTGCTACATGCATACTTGGCCCAAGACAAAGAAGATGAGGAGGACATCTAACGGGAAGTGGAGGAGTTGTGAGTCAACAATAAGATGAGCTAGTTCAGCAGCAGCAATGTGTAGAAAAAGCATTTGCCAAAATCCAATAGTCGGCCATGGTGAAAACTCTAAGAAACACAGGAATAATGGAGAAGTTCCTCAACAGCTCTTAGCATGTTTACTGGTAAAAGACTATACTTTTCCCTAAGGAAGGGAACAAAGGGAGAATATCCACTTTAATCACTCTCCTTCAGCACAGTGCTGGATGTTGTAGCCAGTGCAATAAAGCAAATAAATATATAAACAATCTTTTAAGCCAGAAAGGCAGTCAAATTACCACTATTTTCTTTCTATGTAGAAAATCCCAAAGAATATACCCTCCAAAACTCCTACAACTATTAAGTGGGTTCAGAAGGTCTCAGGATATATAAGGTAAACACACAAAATAAAATGCATTTTTATATACTATCAGTAAACATGTGGATACCTAAATTAAATGGCTCAAGAAAGATCCTAAATCATTAGGGATAAATCTAAGAAAACATGTACAGAACTTATACACAGAAAGCTACAAAACACTGGTTTTTCCAAAAAATAAAAATAGCCAATTATTCTAGCTATTATCCTAGGAAGACCAACCTTCCCCCAGTGGAGCGGCATAGGCACTTTTAGGAAAAAAAATAATGATGACACATGTATTATGACCTCTTTTTGGACTTGATTTTGTTTATTGACTTCTTTATTTTATCTTCATACCAACAGACCATTCTATCTTAATTACTGGGGCTTCATACACATTTTGAAATCTGGAAATGCAAGTCATGTTTTCTTTGTCTTATTCTATGTCTTTCCACTTCCGTGTAAGTCATGGAATACCTTCTACCACAAGAGATTGAGGTAATTTGCTTTGGATTGTGCTGAATTTATGAATTCATTCATGACAATTGACATGTTAACATATGAAGTCTTTAGGTCCATAACCTCTTTATTTATGTTCTCTCTAATTTCTTTCATTAATATTAAGATTTTTGTAGAGGACTTGCTGTTGTTTAGTCTCTGTCGTGTCCAACTCTTCCTGATCCCATGGACTGTAGCCCGCCAGGATCCTCTGTCCATGGGATTTCCCAGGCAAGAATACTGGAGTGGGTTGCCCCTCCCCTCTCCAGGGGATCTTCCCAATGCAGGGGTATTTTCTACATGTACAAATGTATGATGTGTAAATAAAAATAGTCCACCTGGTTGGCAGGCAGACTCTCTACCACTGAGCCACCTGGGGAGAAGACTACATATAGATATAACAATTTCATCTTTTATTTCATGTAACTTTTTTACTTCAATTGACCTAAACACCCAGGACCAAATCCAGAGCTAGGACTAATTGGGTTAAGAAAAATGTGGATACAGGGAATTAATTATGCCCTGAAATAGCCAGAACAGAGCAAGGATACTTGTCAATATGAGAACAGGTCTAGTTCATCAGTCAAACAGATGGTACCAACCTCTTATTTGGGGTTTTGAAAACACCATTTCATTGAGCAGCCTTAGGAAATGGTCTTTCCTGACATTAGTGTCTATAGGTGGCAAGGACTGGTCACCACTGAGTACCAGGCCTTGACTTATGTTAGGTACCCCAGACCTCAGAAGTGAGGATATTTCTCATCTCCTATGTGATTTTTATCTCTCAAATCAAAACTGTTCTAGAGTTATTGGAGAGGAATCAAGAAAAGGTCTTGCATACATTATATTAAATTAGTTCCCACGCATTTGATAAATGACATTTAAAAAAAATAAATTCCTAGTACTTAACCATAAACCTGAAATATTTTTTAAAAGTTCTGAATATGGCATATGCTCATTTTTGAAATTTTTCCTTCATTTAAGACACAGTGAATCCCTGAGTTCAAATTTAACTTTGAAACATAGTATAATTTATTTTTTTGGTTTAATTTAATTTTTGTTCCATTTATTCTTATTAGTTGGAGGCTAATTACGTTACAATATTGTAGTGGTTTTTGCCATACATTGACATGAATCAGCCATGGATTTACATGTATTCCCCATCCCGATCCCCCCTCCCACCTCCCTCTCTACCCGATCCCTCTGGGTCTTCCCAGTGCACCAGGCCCGAGCACTTGTCTCATGCATCCAACCTGGGCTGGTGATCTGTTTCACCCTAAATAATACACATGTTTCAATGCTATTCTCTCAGAACATCCCACCCTTGCCTTCTCCCACAGAGTCCCAAAGTCTGTTCTGTGCATCTGTGTCTCTTTTTCTGTTTTGCATATAGGGTTATCATTACCATCTTTCTAAATTTCATATATATGTGTTAGTATACTCTAATGGTCTTTATCTTTCTGGCTTACTTCACTCTGTATAATGGGCTCCAGTTTCATCCACCTCATTAGAACTGATTCAAATGAATTCTTTTTAATAGCTGAGTAATATTCCATGGTGTATATGTACCACAGCTTCCTTATCCATTTGTCTACAGATGGGCATCTAGGTTGCTTCCATATCCTGGCTATTATAAACAGCACTGTGATGAACATTGGGGTACACGTGTCTCTTTCAGATCTGGTTTCCTTGGTGTGTATGCCCAGAAGTGGGATTGCTGGGTCATATGGTAGTTCTATTTCCAGTTTTTTAAGAAATCTCCACACTGTTCTCCATAGCGGCTGTACTAGTTTGCATTCCCACCAACAGTGTAAGAGGGTTCCCTTTTCTCCACACCCTCTCCAGCATTTATTGCTTGTAGACTTTTGGATAGCAGCCACCCTGACTGGCGTGTAATGGTACCTCATTGTGGTTTTGATTTGCATTTCTCTGATAATGAGTGATGTTGAGCATCTTTTCATGTGTTTGTTAGCCATCTGTGTGTCTTCTTTGGAGAAATGTCTGTTTAGTTCTTTGGCCCATTTTTTGATTGGGTCATTTATTTTTCTGGAATTGAGCTGCAGGAGCTGCTTGTATATTTTTGAGATTAATCCTTTGTCTGTTGCTTCATTTGCTATTATTTTCTCCCATTCTGAGGGCTGTCTTTTCACCTTGCTTATAGTTTCCTTTGTTGTGCAAAAGCTTTCAAGTTTTTTAGGTCCCATTTATTTATTTTTGCTCTTATTTCCAATATTCTGGGAGGTGGGTCATAGAGGATCCTGCTGTGATTTATGTTGGAGAGTGTTTTGCCTATGTTCTTCTGTAGGAGTTTTATAGTTTCTGGTCTTACATTGAGATCTTTAATCCATTTTGAGTTTATTTTTGTGTATGGTGTTAGAAGGTGTTCTAAAATTAACACACAGAAATCCCTTGCATTCCTATATGCTAACAATGAGAAAACAGAAAGAGAAATTAAGGAAACAATACCATTCACCATTGCAACAAAAAGAATAAAATACTTAGGAGTATATCTACCTAAAGAAACAAAAGACCTATATATAGAAAACTATAAAACACTGATGAAAGAAATCAAAGAGGACACAAATAGATGGAGAAATATACCGTGTTCATGGATTGGAAGACTCAATATTGTGAAAATGGCTATACTACTCAAAGCAATCTATAGATTCAATGCAAGCTCTATCAAGCTACTAATGTTAGTTTTCACAGAACTAGAATAAATAATTTCACAATTTGTATGGAAATACAAAAAACCTCAAATACCCAAAGTAATCTTGAGAAAAAAGAATGGAACTGGAGGAATCAACCTGCCTGACTTCAGGCTCTACTACAAAGCCACAGTCATCAAGACAGTATGGCACTGACACAAAGACAGAAATACAGATCCATGGAACAGAATAGAAAGCCCAGAGATAAATCCATGTACCTATGGACACCTTATCTTCAACAAAGGAGGCAAGGATATACAATGGAAAAAAGACAGCCTCTTTAACAAGTGGTGCTGGGAAAACTGGTCAACCACTTGTAAAAGAATGAAACCAGATGGATTCTTTACCGACTGAGCCACCAGGGATATTTACCTTTCAATCTGAGAAACATTTCAAAAGGTTGACATCCGGTGGGAGTTTAGCTCTGCAGTTCATCTATTCAGTCACTAGTGGGGCTGCGTCATTTGGAAACAGCAGTTTTCTGGATATAAAGGAAAGGAAGTTTATGTTTCATCAATGTTCCACAGACAAGTAAAAAAAAAAAAAAGACAGATTTTCATCATCTTTACATAAACTGATTTTATAATCCTTTGTTGAGTGCATGTGGTCAAGGATTCAGGGAATCATAGCCTTATAGCGTAAACCTTTTCCATGTACCTCCTTAAACTTTCCTTTCCCATTTCCCACCCCTGGTTAACTCTCCCCTTCCCTATTCCTTATGCTCTTTTCTCTTTGCTCCTCTTTCTCCGCCAGGATCATCCACCTTCACCTTCTCCACCCCAGAGAGTTCATTCTCCCTTCCGTCTTCTCTCTCTGTCTCAGCATCCTTGGTGCGGAGCACCTACACACACAGGCACAGAGGATTAAGGGCCATTGTTCAAGGAGGATGAGGAGAATACCATCCGTGTCATCCTACACACACAGGCACAGAGGATTAAGGGCCATTGTTCAAGGAGGATGAGGAGAATACCATCCGTGTCATCAGTTACTATATCGAGAACTGATACACTGAGAAATGTCAGCCTAGATGGAGACAGATGCATGATTCCAAGGACCTTTTCAGGACACTGAGCTCCAATGCCCGAGTTCAACAGATTTAGCTTTCTGTCCCAATGTTATTAATATTTCCTGTCCCTCAGAGCAATCACAGCCTACTTTGAAATCTCACATACATTTGCTAGAACACGGATGGGAATTTTTATCTCTTTACAATTCAGAGCTCAGTACAGTTTTCTGGGATTAAATAATGTTTTCCACAAGCTTCATGGAACATCAGAAAATTTCTTTGAAGAAGAAATGATAGAACAATGGTCCTAGATAGACACACTATCGTGATCAGTGTTCCTTTTCCAGAGCCAGACTGTAAACTTCACAGAGGATGGCAGCAGACACCGTGTGAGTTGAGGATGTCTCTCCTTCTTTGCAGGATGTGACGAAAACAGGGCAGGAAGACTTAGACAAGGAACTGCTTGATCATTGGCTGACAGATCCTGGCAATAACACACTGCAACAGATACCTGCACTGGTTGTAGGTCTCTAATAGCAGCAGCTGTTTCTGTTCTCTGGAGACAAGCCCAGGAGCAGACACAAGTGTGAGCTCTGAGCCCACGATCCTGGTTTGTCCTTGAAATATGAGGCTGGTGATTGGAGTAACTTGTTTTTCTGACCTTGGGTACATGTTCTGTGTCTACAAGGGATGACTTTGAGGCCAAGGAACCGTAAAGGGTCATTTGCTCTCTACTCCTCTCCCTGTGTTTTATTGAGCTTTATAGCAATGAAATTGAGAACAAATCTATGCATTTGCTAGGGAGTACAAACTTCTACATGACAGGTTAATTCATAGCCATGATCTGGAAGAGACTTAGCAGTAAGCAGGTTGGAAGAAACCTCTGGGGTTATTGAGCCAAAGAACATGGGATAAAGCCTATAGAGTTCTTAGATTCTTGCCATGTGTCTTTGGTTACTATATAATAAGCACCAATAATATTTCTCAGGACATAGATAAAAACACTGGAGTAGGGGTAGGTCCAGACAGTTTGGGGAGTGTTGTGCCCTTGATCCACAGAATTACACTGATTTGTTGTCAGGGGATAATTTTATTTTCTTGACCCTTTAGGGACTGTGATTAATGCTAAGACCACCCAGCCCAGCTCCATGGATTGTGCTGAAGGAGAAGATGTAAACTTGCCTTGTAACCATTCTATCATCAGTGGAGATGAATATATACATTGGTATCGGCAAAATCCAAATCAGAGTCCACAGTATGTCATTCACGGCTTATGAGGCACAGTGAACAGCATGGCCTCTCTGGCTATAGCTTCAGACAGAAAGTCCAGCACCTTGGTCCTGCCCCAGGTCACCCTGAGAGACACCGCTGTGTACTACTGCATCCTGAGAGGGGCACATGGGGACAGATGGGGCTGCACCTGTGCAGTATCTCTGGTGGGAAGAAGGGGGGACACAGTGGGGGAGCAGTCACGAGAGCAAATCTAGAGTCATCTGGAAGGAGAGTCAGAGAGCAGTAAGAGATGGAGAAAATGAGGGGAGAGAAATGGAAGAAGACGGATAAAACAGAAGAAAAAGAGGACAAGGAATAAGCACCTAGTTTACTGATGAATCTGAGAAGAATTTTGAGGATTGTCAGGATCATAATTTTAACATAGCAATAAAGTAAGAGGTGTTAATAATTTTTATGACTCTTTCTCATGTCAATAAAATGTCGGTTTCAGTGTGCTAGTCCCAATGTAAGAAGTGGGAAACATGCAAATAATTATCCTTGTACCAAAAGCTTCTTTCATTTGGATCCAGGGGCAAGTCCAGACTCTGATAGGTTATAGTTGTTCCAGAAACAAACTACTCTTTCTGAGAAATATCTGGATTTTTTCTTTTTTGTTTTGCTAGTCTAGAACATTCATATTTCCCATGGAGAAGTTTTTTGAAAGAAACAAAAATTAAGTGAATAATAATTTTTCACTTTCTAGGCAGGTCTGGAAACCCTGCCTCTATAAGGAGTTTTCATCAATTTGATGATCCCGAAGCAGCACATGGGCATTGTCCGGTGGCCCAGCAGTAGAGAATCCACCTGCAATGCAGGAACTGCAAGAGACCCAGGTCCAATCCTTGGTTCAGGAAGATCCCTTGGAGGAGGGCATGGCAACCCATTCCAGTATTCTCCCCTGGATAATCCCATAGACAGAGGAGCCTGGCAGACTACAGTCTTTAGAGTTGCAAAGAATCTGACATGACTGAAGCGGCTTGGCATGCTAGCATACAAGCAGCATGCGGGACTTACCCTGGCGACTCAGTGGTAAAGAATCTGCCTGCCAATGCAAGGGACACAGGTTCAATCCCTGGTTGGAGAACTAAGATCTCACATGCCTTGGAGTAACTAGGCCTATGTGCTGCTACTACTGAACCATCCTTGAACTGTCCATCAGAACGTTAGTGTCTGCAGATGACTTCACTTTCACTGCAGTGAAAATATACAGGTCCTCATCTTCCATCCCTTTTACCCCCAAATCTACTGACAGAGAATTGATATTATTTACAGAGTCTGAGATAAGAGCACAAACTAAAATTTTCTTCATATGGTTTCAAAAGCACTTATTTTTCTCTAAAATGGCCTACTAAAATTAAAAAGCAGAATACAAAACTAGTAATCAACAGTTTAAAAATTTATTTACAATAGAAATTTAAAAAATAATTTATTCACTTTCACTTTAATAAAAATAAAACTATTACAATTCAATTTTCAAAGTCCAGCTGAAGGTTAAGATAACTAATATTGCTCTCAATGCAGGCCGAGTCTAAAATAAATATATATAACTTTTAAAGTCATCAGTACCATTTTTATAGAATCTATATACATGCATTAATATACAATTTTTTTTTCTCTTTCTGACTTACGTCACTGTTTAACAGGCTCTAGGCTCATCCACCTTACTAGAACTGTCTCAAATATGCTTTTTTATGGCTGAGAAATATTCCATTGTATATAAGTACAACAACTTCTTTATCTGTTCATCTGTTGATGGACCCTATTTACAGGGCAAAAATAGAGACGCAGTCATAGAGAACAGACTTTGGACACAGTAGGGGAAGGAGAGGTGGGGAAAATTGAGAGAGTAGCATTGAAACATATGCATTACCATATGTAAAATAGATAGCTAGTGGGAAGTTGCTGTATGATGCAGGGAGCTCAACAGGGTGCTCTGTGAAAACCTAGAAGAATGAGGGGAAGGTTCAAAGAGAAAGGACATGTGTATACTTATGGCTGATTTGCATCATTGTATGGCAAAACCAACACAATATTGTAAAGCAATTATCCTTCAACTAAAAAGAAGTTAATTTAAAAAAATAATAATACTGTATAATACAGCAAGTGTTCCAGCCAATAGAAGCAACTTCTATACTGTGCTGATTCATGAGCACCCTTCAGAACCACAAGTAAGTGCATAAGAGAAGCAAAAGCTGCATCCTCAGCACTTCTGGAAACAGTATTTCATTACGGAAGAATCTACTGCATCCAGGCCATGTGAGAGGAAGATGGGGCTATACAGTTAACTTTTGCTTTCTTTTCCCTAAAATTCTCCCAAATTCCTAATCAGGGTCTGCCTTCTCCTAAATGTTCTCAGAAAATGTCCCTCAAATCATAAAATAATGATCTTACTATTTCCTACTCTCACTCTACCCCTGGCCAGCGCATTCTGAGTTGGTTGCGGTGGGAGGTGGGGCTTCCTGTCAGTGTCACCTGAGCAGGAT
Organism: Odocoileus virginianus; assembly: GCF_023699985.2. Classification (NCBI taxonomy): domain Eukaryota; kingdom Metazoa; phylum Chordata; class Mammalia; order Artiodactyla; family Cervidae; genus Odocoileus; species Odocoileus virginianus. The sequence continues at coordinate 212,293 of NW_027224289.1, forward strand.
TTGTTGGATGAGTTGATTGGCTGCAGGAGCAGGAACGACTTATGATACTCACTCCCTCAGGCTTTAGTTAAGTGTCTTGCAGTGAAAATGTCCCAACAAGAAGAGAAAGCATCATGAAGAGGCTAGCAGGCACTGTGCTGGGGCTTCTGTTTGCCCAGGTTTGCTGTGAGTTGGGGCTGCCCCACAGAGAAACCTGAAGGAATGAGGCGCTGCTCTATTGTTGAGGGAGGGAGAGGAGCTGACAAGTCCTGCAGACTTTCTATCCTTATCATCGTCTCTGAGGATGGGGTGGGGGGGCACTTTCAGGGTTTAGTAGGAGTTACAGTGACCCTCTCCTGTAACTGTTTCTCTTTCCTCATCAGGTGTGCAAGGGGCCGATGTGGCGCAGAGTCCCCCAGCCCTGAGTCTCCAGGAGGGAGCCAGCTGCATGCTTCGGTGTAATTTTTCCACTTTCCCACAGAGTGTGAATTGGTACCTTCAGAGCCCTGGGGGCCGCCTCATCCACCTGTTTTACATTCCTTCAGGGACAAAGCAGGAAGGAAGATTAAAGGCCACGACAGTCCCTACAGAACGCCGCAGCTCACTGCACATTTCTTCTTCGCGGACCACAGACTCGGGCACTTACTTCTGTGCTGCGCAGCACGGTGCTCCCCAGGCACCTGCAGCCTCTACATGAACCCTCCCGGGGCTCAGCCCCTCCTCCAGCCTCAGTCACACCGTGAGGCCCCACAGGGCATTTGCAGTGCTTCATGTTACTCACCTACATCAGGACAGTTTTAACCACAGATACTTTTTGGCCCTACAGATTATGGACTTTGGTCTTTATCTTTCCTTCTCAACATGTATCTCCTTCTGCATTGGAAACTTCTAAGAATTAAAATAGATATTCAACCACAGCTTCCCAGGTGGCTCAGTGGTAAAGAATTTGCCAACCAATGGAGGAGATGCAGAAGAGATGGGTTTGATCCCTGAGTTGGCAAGATCCTCTGCAGGAGGAAATGGTAATCCACTCCAGTGTTCTTGGGAAACACTGGGAAATCTCATGGACAGAGGAGCCTGGTGGGCTCCAGTCCATGGGGTCTCAAAGAGTTGGGCTGATTGAGTGACTAAGTACACATGCTGAACTCAAAAATGTTAAAAAGTGAAAGGAATTAAATGAAATCACTCCAATAAAGATATTATCCAGTTTGTGAGAGGGTGGGGCCTACTGAAAGAATTAAAGCAGATATGAACTTAGAGTTCTAGCTGGCTGAGAAGAGCAGAAGAGGAACTTGAGTTGTCACTGAGCACTGATGCCAGGAACAATGAAAAGATACTGGGAGCATCATTTTGATTCTGTGGCTTCAACTAGGCTATGACTTGTGAGGAGAACATCTAGGATATCTCATCAATTAGGTGGACTGAGAAAAGTGGATTACAAACAAGCTCATACAGATAGAAACTCTAAGAAAGAAATAGGTGTCTGTGGATCTAAGGATTTTTATCTCTTTAAGTAGGGGTGAGTGGACAACAGAAGGAAAAAAGTGATCAAGAGCAGGTGAAACAGAGCCCTCAATCTTTGACAGTCCAGGAAGGAGAGATTTCAATTCTGAACTGAAGTTATGAGAAGGGTGCGTTTGACTATCTCCTGTGGTACTGGCAATATTCTGGTAAAGGCCCTGCATTCTTGATAGCCGTTAAGTTCAGCTATCAATGAAATGGAAGATGGAAGTTTCACAGTTTCCCTCAATAACAGTGCCAAACAGCTCTCATTGTACATTGCAACTTCCCAGCCTGGAGACTCAGCCACCTACATCTGGGCACTTGCTGCCTGTACCCAAACCTGCAGCTCAGCTGCAGCCACAGCCTGCTGTGTAGATGAAATACACATGCACACACACACACAATCTGTTTGGTCTTAAAAATCTTAAAATATTTAAGAAAACTGAAATTATATAGAATTTATTCTTCAACCAAAATGGAAATGATACAGAATATCTAGTACAAAGAGATTGTAGAAACTCTCAAATTTGGAATATATGCACTAACTTAAAAATAACTATAGGTTAAAAAAACAATTACTCTGACTTTAGAAAATATTTTGAAAGTAAGTTTTTTGAGAGCACATTATATAAATATGTATGAGATGCAGCTAAAATAATACATAAAGGGAAATTTATCTTTTGAAATGCTTATTTAACTAAAGAAAAAAGGTTGAAAAACTATCATCTAGGCTTTCAGCGAAAGATGATAGAAAAGTGAATTAAACCCAACATAAACTGTAAGAAGTAAATAATCAAACTGCTTGGATTGGTGAAATACAAAGAAAGCTATAGGGATAGCCAGGAAATACAAAGTTAATTTTGTTAAAATGGTCAATAAGATTGAAATACTTCTAGGTAGAATTATCAAAGGAAAAAAGAAAAAAACACAAATTATAAATATAAGTAACTAAAAAGAAAATTATTCTACAAGTTCTATAATGTTAAAAGGGTAATAAAAGAATATAATTAACAAGTTTATGTCACTGAGTAAGTGTATAGAAGTAGATTTACACAAGTAGGGAAGATTTATTTTTTTGACAAAGTGCAAAGACAATTCAATGGATGTAACACAGTCTTATGAGCAAATGATGTTGGGACAATTGGATATTCTTGGGAAATAATTAAAACTTGGCCTAAATATCACACGTTATACAAAAATGAGGGTACAGCCTCAAAATGAACCATACATCCAAGTGTAAAATGTAAAATTACCAAATCTTTTAGGAAAAACATAAGAGAGTATCTTCATGACCTAGGGTTGAACAAAAGGAATTTTGACATGACACCAAAAGCATGATCCATAAACAAACTTAGATTTCATCAAAATTAAGGATTCGCTCTGTGAAAGACACTGTTTGCTCTGTGAAAGACACTGTTAAGAGAAGGAAAAAGACAAACCACAGAAATGACAGGAAATACATTCTTATCAAAAGATTGTGTTCAGAATACAATGAACTCTCTAGACTCAGCGGAAAGAAAACAATCCAGTTGAAAACTGGATGATAGATTTACACAGACACTTCACCAGAGAGCTATGTGGTAAGGAAAGAAGCATATAAAAAGATGGTCAGGCTAGGTCAAATATCTCTTTTATTAAATGTCACATTGCACTGAAAAATATGTGGGTTATTTTCAAATATCTTTTGATACTGATTTCTAACATAATTCCATGGTGATTAGAAAACATACTGTATGATTTCAATATCTTTAGACCATGAAATTTTTGCACCTTGTTTTATGTCCCTGGATATGTTCCAGTGTCTCCTAGTTTATAGTCTATGGGAACTTGAATAGAATTTGCATCCTACTATTGTGTGAAAATTGTATAAATCTTAATTCATAGTGCTTTTCAGGTCAACTGTACCTCCTACTTTTCTGTATATTCATTCTATTAATTTTTGAGAGTTTGCCATTGAAACTCCAACCAAAAATTTTAATTTGTTTACTTAAAAATAGTTGCAATATATAGTGGAACTGTATTTTGTGCTGTGTTTTCTAAGTCTAATGTATACTTACATCATTTAACAAATAAAGAGAAAAAAAGATGGTCAACATTATTAGTCATTAGGGAAATGCAAATTAAGGCACAAAGAGATACTACTTCACATCTACCATAAAGACTAAAATTAAAAACAATGACAATATCAAGTTCTGGCAAAGATGCAGAGAAATTGGAGCACTTATATATTGCTGGTGGGTGAATGGTCCAGTCATCTGGAAAAAAGTTCAGCAGTTTCACATAAATTTAAATATTCACTTACCTTACAACTCTGCACACTCCTGAGTATTTACGCTTGAGAAATGAAAATCTTATACAAAAATCTATATATGAATATGCATAGCAGCTATATTTATGATCACCAGTAGCTGGAAACCAGTCAAGCATTCTTCATTGGGTGAATAGATAAATAAATCCACCATAATACATCTGTACAATGACATATTATTTATAGATATTTTTCAACTTATAATAGAGTTGTGTCTCAACAAACTATTTTCAGTTGAAAAATAACAAAAATGCATTTAGTATACCCAGTCCAGCCTACATTAAAGGTGCTCAACACTTACTTGAGCCTACTTACTTTTTTTTTTTTTTTACTTTAGCCTACTTACTTTGTCTTTAGGTGGGAGAAGTCATCTAATGCAAAGTCTATTTTATACTAACATGTTGAAAATCTCATGTAATTTATTGAGCACTGTACTGAAAGTGGAAAATAGAATAGCTGTATGATTACAGAATGAAGGTAAGTGTGTCGGTTTTTTACCCTCATGATCTCAGGGCTGGCCAGGAGCTCAGCTTACTGCTGCTGCCCAGATCACCAAAGAATATATAGCAAATGTTGCTAGCATGGGCAAAGACCAAATTTAAAAATTCAAAGTGTGGTTTCTACTGAATATGCATCACTTTCTTACCACTGTAAAGTCAAAAATCCAAAGTCAAGACATCATAAGTTGGTGACAGTTTGTAGTGACTAAAAGAAACAGACTATTGGTACATGCAATAGCTTGGATGAGGCTTCCAAGGTGGCTCGGTGGTAAGAATCTGCCTGCAATGCAGGAGGCAGGGGTTTGATTCCTGGGTGGGGAAGATCCCCTGGAGAAGAAAATGGCAACCCACTCTAGTATTCTTCCCTGGAAAATTCCAAGGACAGAGGAGCCTAGAAGTCTACAGTTAGTGAGGTTGCAAAAGAGTGGGACATGACTTAGCAACTATAAGCAATAGCCTAAATGGCTGTAACATCTCAGGATGTTATGTTGAATGAAGAAATAGTCAATCTCAGATGCTACATGGTGTATGATTACACTTATTTGATTATTATGATTGCATACATACTGTGATTCTACTTATACAACATTCTCAAAAAACAAAATTAGAGATAAAAAAGAGATCAGTGGTCAGGGTTAGAAAGAACTGCAGGTATGGGGAGATTACGCAGAGGGAATTTCTTTAAGAGACAAAACAATTTTGTGTAATGATTTTAGTGGTGGTACAAGAACCAATACATGTGATAAAATGTCATGGACTAATGCATCAAAACCAAAGAATGTATACAAAAACTGATGTATAAGGTTACGGTGTTTTGATAAAATTTTATCAATATAAATTTCTCTAATATGTGTAATTATCATATTAGTATATATCTATATTTTATAATATCATGCTGCTTTGCAAGCTTCTGTGGTCATTCATGATCTGATCTCCTCTGCTTAGTTACAAATAATTTCAAGCCCAGGCATTCGTTGCCTGTCAGCACTCAGAAGTGAAATGAGAAAGAAGTGTAGATGTCTCAGATAAATACAACCTATCCTCCCTGCTTCAGTCATTCGTGAGTTATTTTGATCTTAAATTCCATGAACTGGCACTACTGTAGACCTTGTCTGTATTTTCTTTTCTAGTTGTCTATTTGCCTTTGGTTCTTTTATATTAATTCATCTATTACAGCAATGAAAGCAAGTGGAAGATTGACAGCTACATTCCACATGAACATGAAACAGTGCAGAGAACTTCAGTCACCAACTTCTGTGGGGTTGACAGGTACTAAGTGTCTACAGTCTGTAAATATTAAGTTTTGTAGGAGTGCATTATAGCATTACACCAGAGAAAGATCTGGCATGTTTATCTTTATTTTATAAAGAGAAATAATAACGAGCAACTGACAAGTGAAACTGAACACTCTGCACCAATGAGACAGAAAATGTGACATGAGAACGACTCTAGGACAATTCTACATTTAGAGGTAACAGGATTGAATAGCCTGGTTGCCCTCGATGTTTAATACATAAGATTCAATATAAAATTTAAAAAGAATAATATTTTATTCCAATTATAATTTCATTTAAATATACACCACTGAATAGACTCTGAAATTCAGATGGGCTGATTTTTCAAAGTCATTTTATGTTGAAGTGATTTTATTTATTGAAAAATCTAAGTGGAGCCCTGGAACACAGTTAAAAAAAAAGAGAGAGAGAGAGAGAGGCACATTAATTCTTTTGTATAAGATTGCTATTCACCCAGAAGTCCTAATATCTGTGATTCTTTTAAAAGAGTCACTAGATTCTGGATAGAGAAAAGTAAGTATAGGCTAAATGAATGACAAATCAGCAGATTACAAGAATATTTCTTAGGCTACCCTAAATTATATCTTAAAGAGGATGACAAAATTATTTTACTGAATCAATGTATGTTAAATTTGGCTTCACAGTTGAATTCTACTAAAAATTTAAAGAGCTAACACCTATCCTACTCAAACTCTTCCAGAAATTTGCAAAAGAAGGTAAACTTCCAAACTCATTCTATAAGGCCACCATCACCCTAATACCAAAACCAGACAAAGATGCCACAAAAAAAGAAAACTACAGGCCAATATCACTGATAAACATAGATGCAAAAATCCTTATCAAAATTCTAGCAAACAGAATCCAACAACGTATTAAAAAGATCATACATCATGACCAAGTGGGCTTTACCCCAGGGATGCAAGGATTCTTTAATATCCATAAATCAATCAATGTGATACACCACATTAACAAACTGAAAGATAAAAGCCATATGATTATCTCAATAGATGCAGAGAAAGCCTTTGACAAAATTCAGCATCCATTTATGATTAAAAAAACCCTCCAGAAAGAGGTAGTAGAAGGAATAGAAGGAACATATCTCAATATAATAAAAGCCACATATGACAAACCCACAGCAAACACTATCCCCAATGGTTAAAAATTGAAAACGTTTTCCCTAAAGTCAGGAGCAAGACAAGGGTGCCCACTCTCACCACTACTATTCAACATAGTTTTGGAAGTTTTAGCTATAGCAATCAGAGAAGAAAAAGAAGTAAAAGGAATCCAGATTGGAAAAGAAGTAAAACTCTCACTGTTTGCAGATGACATGATCCTCTACATAGAAAACCCTAAAGACTCTACCAGAAAATTTCTAGAACTAATCAATGAATAAAGTTGCAGAATATAAAATTAATACACAGAAATTCCTTGCATTCCTATACACTAACAATGAGAAAACAAAAAGAGAAATTAAGGAAACAATTCCATTCACCATTGCAGCAAAAAGAATAAAATACTTAGGAATAAATCTACCTAAAGAAACAAAAGACCTATATATAGAAAACTATAAAACACTGGTGAAGGAAATCAAAGATGAGTCAAATAGATATAGAAATATACCATGTTCGTGGATCAGAAGAATCAATATAGTGAAAATGAGTATACTACCCAAAGCAATCTATAGATTCAATGCAATCCCTATCAAGCTACCAATGGTACTTTTCAGAGAACTAGAACAAATAATTTCACAATTTGTACAGAAATACAAAAAACCTTGAATAGCCAAAGCAATCTTGAGAAAAAAGAATGGAACTGGAGGAATCAACCTGCCTGACTTCAGGCTATATTACAAAGCTACAGTCATCAGGACAGTATGGTACTGGCACAAAGACAGAAACATAGATCAATGGAACAAAATAGAAAGCCCAGAGATAAATCAATGCACCTGTGGGCAACTTATCTTTGATAAAGGAGACAAGAATATACAATGGAGAAAAGACAATCTCTTCAACAAGTGGTGCTGGGGAAAACTGGTCAACCACTTGTAAAAGAAAGAAACTAGAACACTTTCTAACACCATACACAAAAATAAACTCAATATAGATTAAAGATCTAAATGTAAGACCAGAAACTATAAAACTCCTACAGGAAAACACAGGCAAAACATTCTCTGACATAAATCACAGTAGGATCCTCTATGACCCACCTCCCAGAGTAATGGAAATAAGGGCAAAAATAAACAAATGGAACCTAATTAAATTTAAAAGCTTTGGCACAATGAAGGAAACTATAAGCAAGGTGAAAAGACAGCCTTCAGAATGGGAGAAAATAATAGCAAATGAGGGAACTGACAAACAATTAATCTCAAAAATATGCAAGCAGCACCTGCAGCTCAACTCCAGAAAAATAAATGACTCAATCAAAAAATGGGCCAAATAACTAAACAGACATTTCTCCAATGGAGACATACAGATGGCTAACAAACATGAAAAGATGCTCAACATGACTCATTATCAGAGAAATGCAAATCAAAATCACAATGAGGTACCATCTCACGTCAGTCAGAATGGCTGCTATCAAAAAGTCTACAAACAATAAATACTGGAGAGGGTGTGGAGAAAAGGGAACCCTCTTACACTGTTGGTGGGAATGCAAATTAGTGCAGCCACTATGGAGAACAGTGTGAGATTCCTTAAAAAACTGGAAATAGAACTGCCATGTGACCCAGCAACCCCACTGTTGGGCATACACGATGAGGAAACCAGATCTGAAAGAGACACATGTACCCCAATGTTCCTCCCAGCTCTGTTTATAATAGCCAGGACATGGAAGCAACCTAGATGCCCATCAGTAGTCAAATGGATAAGAAAGCTGTGGTATGTATACACAATGGAATATTACTCAGCCATTAAAAAGAATGCATTTGAATCAGCTCTAATGAGGTGGATGAAATTGGAGCCTATTATACAGAGTGAAGTAAGTCAGAAAGAAAAACACCAATACAGTATATTAATGCATATATATGGAAAATTTAGAAAGATGGTAACAATGACCCTATATGTGAGACAGCAAAAGAGACACAGATGTATAGAACAATCTTTTGGACTCTGTGGGAGAAGGTGAGGGTGGGATGATTTGAGAGAATAACATTGAAACATGTATATTATCATATGTGAAAGAGATCTCCAGTCCAGGTTCGATGAATGAGACAGGGTGCTCAGGGCTGGTGGATAACCCTGGGGGATGGGATGGGGAGGGAGGTGGGAGGGGGGTTCAGGATGGGGAACACATGTACACCTATGGCTGATTCATGTCAATGTATGGCAAAAACCACTACAATATTGTAAAGTAATTAGCCTCCAATTAAAATAAATAAATTTTTTAAAATGTATGTCAACTTCTTTAATCTTCAGTTTCCCTCAGTTAAAAGCTTTAATATTAATTGCTTTCTTGGTGCCCCTTTTCAGAATCTGCCAAACATAAAAACCAGGGAAAGGAAAGTAGACAAAATAAAGGTGTGTGGTGAGCCAGACTTTGTCTGTACACAGACCACGTGGTCGATGAACATGACACCCTACTTCCTGTTTGGGAGGAGTCACTCAGGAACCAGGCACTATGTGTATGAGCTGCCAGGCACTTAACGACACGGAAATCTTAGCCTGAGGCAGAACTGAGCACATTTGTGTAGGGGAATCCATGCCTCATGCCTCTCTCCAGTCTGCTCTGGGTGTTCCTGGCCTTCACCTTCTCTGGTAGGGATGTGTTCAAACACGGGTGTGAGTGTTCAGGGTGAAAGGACTGCACACAGGCACGTGGTGCTTCACAGGGACTTGGGGAGGAAAGGGGGACTGGAGAAAAGCAGGAATCCCATGATTTCAGTATGATTTGTAAACATTTGGGTCCAAAATTAGTTGAATTTCTACATTATTTTGTTTGGTGTTTCAACTCTGTTTTCTTCTTTTTTCCACAGTATCTAGTGTGGCCCAGAAAGTTGCTCAATATCAGCCAGACATAATCAGTCAAGTGCAGAATGTAGTCACCCTGAACTGTCAGTATGAAACAAGTTGGAACGTGTACACCTACAGGATATTTTGGTACAAGCAGCTTCCCAGTGGAGAGATGACTTACCTCCTTCATCAGTATTCAGAATATGGGGATGAAAGGGACGGCCGCTACTCTGTAAACTTCCAGAAAGCACATAAATTCATCAGCCTCACCATTTCATCCTTAAAGCTGGAACATTGTGGAGAATACTTCTGTGCTCTCTGGGAACTCACAGTGCTTGAAATAATAGGAAAAGCTGAACAAAAACCCCAGAGCTTAGTAAGAGAGAGCCTCCCTGCTGTGGGACCCAGGTTGAAATGCACAGCTGCAGACCCCAGACAAGAAATAGTAGTCCTGTGGTTCCTTAATCTGTGATCTGGATCAGAAGATTTGATTCTAAATAAAAGCTTCTTCTATGTAATTTGGAAGCAGGTGTCCTGAGTGACTTTCTACTAATATTCTTCTCTTGAATTCCTGACTTTAAATCAATCATGCAGAGCATGTATAACTTTGTCTAAAGTTGTAAACTTTCTCTGTAATAACGTAAAGTGACAGTTTCACTAAACTACACTCACATCACAAACCTGGGTCTAGTTATCTGGAATCATCATGAAAATTATTTCCTTAGTCCTGTATTCTTAGACTTTTATCACTTAAGTTACAATCAGAGAAGCAGATCACCAGTGGTGTTGAATAAGAAGTTGGTTACAAAGATTAGAACTCAGGCAATTGCTAGATCTGGTGGAAGAGTGTATACAAAGTTGCTATATTTGTGTGTGGTGCTGAGACTGAATTCATTGTTAATCAGCTAGAGTAGTATTTGTAGAACAAAGTTGGGTATAGACAAAAGCATGGACAAACTGTGACTCATAAGGACATACCAGAACCATGAGGATAATGGAACCCACAAGACACACTAAAACTTGTCTATGTCTCACCTCCTTCAGTTCCACAGTAGTGAGTGACCTTAGGAGATGTCGGTGTCACTTGGCATCATGCTAACATACCTACTTGGTCCAAGACAAAGAGAAGATGAGGAGGAGGTTTGGTGGGAAGTGGAAGGGTTGTGAATCAATGATAAGATGAGCTATCAGATCAGCAGCAACATGAGTAAGTAACCATAGTCCCTGGAGCCCTGCACCAACCCCCAAAACATAAAACTGTGGCTGCTTCATCACAATGACCTTTCAAATGTCGCACAAATTTCTTTTGTGGCCAGCCCTAACCCAGAAAAATACGGGAAGCACATTCTGGGAAAGATGTTTCTGGTTAGTTAAGACAGATCAAAGCTGCTATACTATCTTCTTTGTTAACTGGGCATCCATCTGTACTCTTTAACAGCTTTTGAATAAAGACCATAGCAAAACTATGCTTCTTGCTAATTTTGTTGCTGTTCAGTCACTAAGTCATGTCTGACTCTTTGTGATCCCATGGACTGCAGGATCCTCTATCTCCCACTATCTTCTGGAGTTTGCTCAAATTCATGTCCACTGAGTTGGTAATACCATCCAACCACCTCAACCTCTGCTGCTGTCTTCTTCTTTTGCCTTCAGTCTTTCCTAGCATCAGGGTCTTTTCCAATGAGTTGGCTTTTCTCACCAAGTGGCCAAAGTATTGAAGTTTCAGCTTCAGTATCAGTCCTTCCAATGAATATTCGGGGTTGATTTCCTTTAGGATTGACTGGTTTGATCTCTTTGCAATCCAAGGGACTCTCAAGAGTCTTCTCCAGCACCACAGTTCTTGCTAATATGATGCAATAATTCCTGATTCAACTCAAAACATTGTAAACATATCCTGTGAAGATTATAGCAAGTTCATTTATCCCTTAGTGGGTGATGTTATTTTCTTTTCTACCTAAGACATACCCTCTCATTGAATCCTGTATCTTCACTACTGAGATACAACAGCATATAACATTGACTTATATTAGCATCTCTTATGTTACTTTATGTAGTCAAATAGGAGAAGGGAGTTAAAATTGGTTACTGTAATACATAAACATATCAAATTGAAAAACAAATTTTCAAAAGTATTATTGTTCTTATTTCTGCAAATGACATCATGGTCTCGGAAAAATCAAAACCTTGATCTAGGGAAAATCAAGGGCAGGAGAAGATGGTGACAGAGGATGATATAGTTGGATGGCATCATCGACTCAATGAATACATGAGTGAAAGTCACTCAGCTGTGTCCAAGTCTTTGGAAACCAGAATTTTCCAGGCCAGAATACTGAAGTAATTAGCCTTTCCCTTCTCCAGGGGATCTTCCCAACCCAGGGATTGAACCCAGGTCTCCCACATTGCAGGTGGATTCTTTACCAGCTGAGCCACCAGGAAAGCCCAAGAATACTGGAGTGGGTAGCCTATCCCTTCTCCAGTGGATCTTCCCGACCCAGGAATCCATATGGGATCTCCTGTATTGCAGGTGGATCCTTTACCAATTGAGCTACCAAGAGACATGAGTTTGAGCAAATTCTGGGAGATAGTGAAAGACAGAGAAGCCTGGCATGCTGCAGTCCATGAGGTCACAAAGAGTTGGACAGAACTTAGTGACTGAACAACAACAACAATTTAATATGGGAAAGCCTGAAAACACTCTTATCAGATTACAGTGGGAAGAAATTCAACCCTGGTAAGAACAGGGAGGAAACAGCACAAAATACTCAAGAAAGAATTTGTTCCAGTTGTTGACCTCCAGGTGATGTTGCAGAAACTTTAAATTTCACCTCTAATAAAAGCTCCATTTCACTCCTATGAGCTTCTGTACCTCACAGCTCACTGAGGTGTACATTTGAATAGCCTCAGCACCAGCGGCAGTAATTGCCAAGGACGCATTTCTTCCTGATAGTCACTAGAACTTGCTTATATTGGGGTCCTTTGAATCTCAGATTTCCCTTAATAAAGACTCAGCACCCTCTGGCACATTCCTTCCTGCTCCTCAGGGGAGATCTTCCACAAAATGGATCTCAACTTCCTTCCTGCATAACCATGTTCTCCACTAACCTTCTCCTGTTGGGAATGCTCTTCATATGGAATCAGTAACATCATATTCCATGCTCCTGTGTCTATAGAACAAACAGAGTTCTGGTTGAAATATGAATAGAGACACTGTCTCATTATAGGTAGGTCTGTCCTGGTCTCACTGATTCAGCACTGATGCTGCAGGAGGAACTGGAGACCAGTTAGTGACCTGCCTGACAGCACCATCACTGGCTCTAAGGGGCCCCCTGAAGTGGAGGAGCAACTATACCTACCTGTAGTGAACTTCCTTATCTCTTCTTGTATGTCTAGACAATAGAGTAAGAAGGTAAAAAAAGCTTTCTTTATCTAGCAGTGGCCTATAACAGGAATTCTAGGTTAAACACATTGCTTTGGCAAAGTTCCAAGTGACCCATTCAGGTTGCTCCTCTCCTCTTTTCTTTCTTCTAATTTAACTTCTCTAATGCCCACTGTGTGCATAATAATAATTATTGATTCCTAAGGTCAACGTTATGGTTTTTCCAGTGGTCATGTATGGATGTGAGAGTTGGACTGTGAGGAAAGCTGAGCACCGAAAAATTGATGTTTTTGAACTCTGGCGTTGGAGAAGAGTCTTGAGAGTCTTGAGAATCCCTTGGACTGCAAGGAGAGCCAACCAGCCCATCCTAAAGGAGATCACCCACTGTCCTGGGTATTCATTGGAAGGACTGATGCTGAAGCTGAAACTCCAATACTTTGGCCACCTCATGCGAAGAGTTGACTCATTGGAAAAGACCCTGATGCTGGGAGGGATTGGGGGCAGGAGAAGGGGACGACAGAGGATGAGATGGCTGGATGGCATCACCGACTCGATGGACATGAGTTTGAGTAAACTCTGGGAGTTGGTGATGGACAGGGAGGCCTGGCATGCTGCGATTCATGGGGTCGCAAAGAGTCAGACACCACTGAGCGACTGAACTGAACTGAACTGAATCAGCTTTATTTTTATATGCTATTTCTCTACAGTTCCTTTAGTAAACATTTGCAATAATCTCGAACTGTCCATCTGATCCCCGTGCCTACACATAATTTCAATTTTACCTCAGTGAAAATAAACAGGTCCTCATTTTCCATCCTTTTTACCTTGAAATCTATATACACAGAACCATTATTATTCATAGAGTCTGAGAAAAAAGCACAGAGTTGATTTCCGTATGCTTTTAAACACGTCTTTTAAAATAACCTACTAGAGGTAAAAAGCAGAATACAAACACAATAATCAACAGTTAAAATATATTTAGTATAAAATAGATAACTAGTGGGAACCTGCAATATAAATACCCATACTGGTGCTCTGTGAGGAACTAGATCATTAGAGGGAGGCTCAAGAGGGAGGAGATACATATACAATATTGACTGATTCATGTTGTTGTAAGGCAGAAACGGACATAATAGTGTAAAGCAATTATCCTCTAATTAAAAAAATGATAGAATAAAATGTATTTAAACCTCAAATTTATTTAAAATTTATTTTTAAATTATATGTTTTAAAATTAATTTACTTATTTTATTTGGAGGGCAATTATTTTATAATATTTTAGTGGTTTTTGCCATACTTTGACATGAATCAGTTTTAACAAAAATAAAAATAAAGCTATTAGTTTTAATAAAAATAAAACTATTTACAATTCTACTTTCAGTGCTCATCAAAAGACAAAAAATAATAAGACTCTTTATTAGGTTCAGTCTAAAATAAATATATATAATTAAAAAGTAAACCTGTTTAATACTGCAAAATGTTCCATCCAAGACTGCTATGAACACTGGGTTGATTCGAGAGCACCCTTCAGAAACACAGGTGAGTGCCTAAGCGATGCCAAAGGAAAAAAAAAAAGAGGATCCTGAGGACTCCTGGAAAATAATATTTCATTTTGCAAGAATCTCCTGCACCCATGCCAACTAGATAATTGATTTTTGTTTTCTCTTCCCTAAAATCCTCCACAAATTCCAAGTCATGTCAGCCTTTTTTGCAAAGTTCTTAGAAAATGCTCCTCAAGTCCTAAACTAATGACCTTCCTATTTGCCACTCTCCTCCACTCCTCTCTAGTCCATTCTGAATTGGTTAAGGTGGGAGGGTGGGACTTCCTGTCACAAAGTGAGGGCATGAGCAGGACTTGCTGGGTAAGCTGACTGGCTGCAGAAACAGGAACATTTCCACAAGGGTTTATGATACTTACCCCCTCAGGATTTAGTTAAGTATCTTACAGTGAAAATGTCCCAACAAGAAGAGGAAGCATCATGAAGAGGCTAGCAGGCACTGTGCTGGGGCTTTGTTTGCCCAGATTTCCTGTGAGTTGGAGCTGCCCCACAGGGGCACCTGAAGGAATGAGGCGCTGCTCTATTGTTGAGGGAGGGAGTGGAGCTGACAAGTCCTGCAGACTTTCTATCCTTCTCATTATCTATGGGGATTGAGGTGGGGGACACTTTCAAGGTTTAGTAGGAGTTACAGTAACCCTCATCAGTGACTGTTTCTCTTTCCTCACCACGTGTGGGAGGGGTGGATGTGAAGCAGAGTCTCCCAGTCCTGAGTCTCCAGGAGGGAGCCAACTCCACACTTCCCCACAGAGTGTGAAGTGGTATCTTAAGAACTTCGGGGGCTACCTCATCCACCTGGCTTACAATCCTTCAGGGACAAAACGGGATGGAAGATTAAAGGCCACCATAGTCCCTATAGAATGCCATAGCTTGCTGCACATTTCCTCTTTGCAGAACACAGACTCAGGCAATTACTTGTGTTGGGCAGCACAGTGTTCCCCAGGCACCTGCAGTCTGTACTCAAACCCTTTTCAGGGCTTAGCCCTTCCTCCAGCCACAGTCACATTATGAGGCCACCACAGGGCATTTGCAGTACTTAGTATTTCTTACCTACATTGGTATAGTTATAACCACAAACACCTTTTAGCCCTATAGATTTGGGATTTGGTCTTTTCCCTCCTCAATCTGTACTTCCTTCTACACTAGAATCTTTAACTTGTAACTAAAAGAATAGCTGATAAGATGACATAATTAAAATAAGTATTTCCCACAGTAAGCCGGACTCCAAAACAGTAAACATTGAAAGCAACTAGAAGAAGAGAGAACTCTCTCCAGTAAAGATATTATCCAGCTTGGTTGGGTGTCTCAAGAATGTTCAGGTCTGTCTCACTATAATGTATCCCAACAGGCAACGGCAAGCACTGGTATAACATCCTATGAGTGCAGCAAAGTGAACAAAAAATATTTGCTCAATGTTTAGTGTGAACTTGATCACTTACAAAATATTTCTTACAGTTCTGGAGGCAAGAAATCTAAAATCCGTTTTGCTGTCTACAGTCAAGGTCTTGGCAGGGTTCATTTCTTCCAGATTCTCTGAGGAAGAATCTGTTTCTTTCCTTTTGTAGCTCTTGGAAGCCACTTGGATTTCATGGCTCAAGACCCCTTCTTGAATCACTCCAACATCTTACTTCCACCACCATGGCTCCCTCCTCTTAAGGAGTCAAATATCTTTCTGACTCTGTCCTTTAAGGTATAAAAATTTAATGCAGAGAGATCTCAATTAAATAGAGCTGGCAGAAGAGGGGGAGCTCTCCCAACCTGTGGACATCACAGAGGGCAAAAGGAAGATGAAAGAAGCCCCTTCTTCCCCAGTCAGGACGCAGTTGATGCAAAGTCAAGGGCACTGTGTTTACTGTCACCCTCCCAATTTCCATGTTTTCCCTATAAAAGCATTTCCTTTCTTTGTCCAGTGGGGACTTGCATGTGGCTCCTCATGGTTGCTGATCCAGAACAGCAGTCCTTTGGTGATCTCCAATAAACTCATCTTTTATGGGGAAATACCTGGCAGTCTGCCATTTGTTCCTGTGATTCTGTTTTTGTTTTATTTGTTCTTTTGTTTTGCTTCGCTTTTATATATCACATATAAGTAAAAACACACAGTATTTGTCTTTCTCTGTCTGACTTATTTCACTAAGTATAATACACTCCATATCTATCCATGTTGTTCCATTTGGCACAATTACATTCTTTTTGTATATGTGATTAATGTTCCATTGTTGGGGGTGTCTGTGTGTGTATAGATAGTTAGATGAAAGATCAGTATTTTCTCTATCCATTCATCTATGAATGAATACTTAGCTTGGTTTTGGATCTTGGTTATTATAAATAATGCTGCTTATAACATTTGGGTACAGATAGAGTTTTAAAGAGTTTTATTTTCTTTGGATAAATACCCAGGAGTGGAATTGCTGGATTGTATGGCAGTTCTATTTTTAGTGTTTTGAGAGGAATCTCCATAATGTTTTCCATAGTAGCTGCAGCAATTTACAACCCAGCAGCAGTGCACTAGGTTTTCCTTTCCTCTGCATCCTTACCACATTTGTTATTTTTTTTTCTTTTGATGATAGCCATACTGATAGATGTGAGGTGACACCTCATTTTGACATAGATTTGCTCTTTTTCTGAATATTAGAGCCTTTGGTCATCTTTTCATGTATCTGTTGGCTATCGCTTTGAAAAAATGGCTACTCAGGTCCTATGCCCATTTTTCAATGAGACTGTGTTTTTGATACTGAGGTATATGAAGTCTTTATGTATTTTGGATATAAACCCCTTATGGCAAATATCTACTCCCATTCAGTAGTTTGCCTTTTATTTTTGTTGATGGTTTCTTTGTTGTGCATTAGATTTTAGTTTGATTAGGTCCCGTTTATTTATTTTTGCTTTTGTTGCCCTTGCCTTTGAGACAGAAAAAAATATTGCAAAGAGGAATGTCAGTGAACATACTGTCTATATTTTCTTTTATGAGTTTTAAGGTTTCAGGTCTTACATTTCAGTATTTAATCCATTTTGAGTTTATATTTTTATATGTTGTGAGAAAATGTTCTAGTTTTGGTCTTATCCTTGTAGTTGTTCAGTATGGTCAACACCACTTACTGAAGAAACTTGTCTTTTCCCCATTTTAAGAAGCTGGATAAAAAGTCATTCAGAGTAATATCTCTGTTGGCCACAGAGGGGCAACACTGCTTCAGAGAAGATTAACTTTAGTCCCACATACACAGATTCTTCAAGGAGCCAGAAAGCCTCCTTTAAATAGCTATCAAATTTTTATCTCCAACTTTGGTGTAATTTACATCTATCATTCTTGTCTGTATGTATGTATGTATCCATCTATCTTCCTAAATAGTATCTGTGTGTATTTGTCTGTTTGAAAAGTATGATTTTGAAAGTTAATATCTCTGTAAATAATATATGTTGTCCTTTAAGATTAAGGCCACATTAGTTTCTCTAATATAAATTTATAATGTTTTCACCCAGATACATCCCAAACTCCAATCATACTGAGTTAATCAGTGCCAGAATTCCCTTACCCCATTCTTTACTAAGAAATCTAGTTGTGGTGTAAGTTCCAGTTCAAGCAGCTCCTCCATCAGAACTACTCTCTGACTGAGCCCAGAAGTGAGTCCATTATCATTTTCTTGGGTGCATCATATAGAAACACATTTTTCTATAGTAGCTTTTATGTAAATGTACTTGAGTACTGGGAGTGGGTTAACTGAAGATTGTTATTTCTGTCTCTTTCTTAAATGAGACCCAAGTATGACCATTTAGTAGGCACTTAGTATTTCTAGTAAATAAATACTGAAGACATGTGTTAACAAAAAAAATGAATAAAAAAGAAAACACACCAAAATTTAACAAACAATAAAAAAATTCCCCTTAGAGAGCTGGAGTAGATGGGATTAGATTGAGGAGTGAGAATGGTTATCATTGTTTCGTGTTGAACCGTGAAGATGTTTTTCTTTGATAGTATCTGAGATCACATCAATGCAGAGACCACAAACTCTTCTCTGTGCTTCAAAAATATGAGCTCCTTTGTTGCAGCCTGGCGGAGCAGAGACCAGAACCTGCCCCATGACTGGAGGGTGCGGCAAACTGCGCCCTCGTGATTGTCCTAGTAAGCATGCCGAAGGGACATTCTTGGGTGGACTTGTTCCCTGCTCCGCTTCACTGCCTACCCCTGCCTCCATCCCCATGGAAACAAAACAAGATGTTCCTGATCAACAGCAGAGCCTTAACTTTACTCCCTCTTTATGGTGTGCTAATCAAACTCCCCAGTATAGCTATTCCCTAATGATCTCATGTGACTTCTGCCAATAAAAGTGCGGGCTGAAAGGAGCCATTTTGTCTTCCTGCCATGGAGAGCAGGAGGGCCCCCTGACTCCCCATTTGCCAAATTATATGTGTCTTTCCATTAGGCTCTCGGCCCCGTTTCAGGTCTTTCTCACCCGCTGTGCTGGAGGAGGCGCTCCTTGATTTCCGTCTCTATACCCTGATGTGCTGACCTCAAAAGCCACATTGATTCTTCACAGTTCTGTGTTTTACCTGTGAGGTTAAGATGTAACTCAGGATGAGAACTACCAAAAATGTTTCATTACTGAATGATCATGGTCCCATATCTTCTGAATTCTGCAGAATTTTTGTAGTCAATTTTATCCTTTGGAGATCAAAGGTCCTCCAGACTAGATTATTCCAGTGCTTCTCAATTTATTTTCTCCATACCTACTATTGGAAATATTTTATTTGCCTGATTTATATTTTAGAAGAAATATAAATTGAAACTTATTTATCATTTTTTTTTCTTAAGGTCGTGTAAAGTGTGGAAACATCTGAATGATAGTGTTAAAATTTAAGTTTCACCAGGGCAAAAAGACTATTTATTCTTTATGTTCTAATCCATAAGCTTAGGTTGTGAAAGTGAAAGTGTTAGTCACTCAGTAGTTTCTGACATTGGGACCCTGCCAGGCTCCCTCTGTCCATGGGATTCTCCAGGCAAGAATACTGGGGTGGATTGCCGTTTCTTTCTCCAGGGGATCTTCCTGACCTAGGGATCAAACCCAGGTCTCCTGCTTGGCAGGCAGATTCTTTACCATCTGAGCCACCAGGGAAGCCACCAGGGAAATTTAGCTAGTTATGACATATTTTGCCCCTTGTGTATTCTCAATACACTTTAAGTAGTTTGCAAAAACGAAGAGAGAGAGAGAGAGAGAGAGAGAAATACCCCCTACATACTAATCTTGTGACTTCTTCTCCATTGTAATATAACATTATTCCCTATTAGCACATCAAGTTGTCCTGATATATGAGTTTTAAACTTCTAGGAGATGTAAGGAAAAGAAGAAGGAGATAGTGTGGGAGAAATTCTAACATGCTCTTTATCCATTTAAGTTGGGGGAGTGCATTTCTGAGTCCCAATTAATTTGATGTTTGGTGATTCTAAATTAGCACCGAATGAGAACTAGTACTTTTGAGAGAGAGAGGTTTAAGTGAAAGCAATTGTGAGAGGGTGGGACCTACTGAAAGAATAAAAGCAGGTGTGAACTTAAAGTCAGAGTTCTAGCTGGCTGAGAAGCGCAGAAGAGGAACTGGAGTTGCCACTGAGCACTGGTGCCAGAAACAATGGACAAGATACTGGGAGCATCATTTTTGTTTCTGTGGCTTCAGCTAGTCTGTAAGTTGTTCCCTATGAAATTCTCCCCTAATGAAATTCTTCCCTAATTTCATTAATTAGGGGGACTGAGAAAATTGGATTACAAACAAGTCCATGCAGATAGAAACTTTAAACAAGAAATATGCTTTATGGAACTAATGGCTTTTATCTCTTTAAGCAGGGGTGAATGGACAACAGAAGGAAAAAAGTGGCCAACAGCAGGTGAAACAGAGCCCTCGATCTTTGACAGTCCAGGAAGGAGAGATTTCCATTCTGAACTGTAATTATGAGAACAGTTGGTTTGACTACTTCCCGTGGTACCAACAATATCCTGGTCAAGGCCTTGCATTCTTGATAGACATACGTTCAGCTGTGAATAAAATGGAAGATGGAAGATTCACCGTTTTCCTCAATAAAAGTGCCAAACAGCTCTCATTGCACATCGCAACTTCCCAGCCTGGAGACTCAGCCACATACTTCTGTGCAGCAAGTGCACGGTGCTCCCCGGGCACCTGCAGCCTGTACCCAAACCTGCAGCTGAGGCTCCAGACACACCCTGCTGAGCAGATGAAATACACACCCACAGTTTGTTTGAGCATAAAAAGTCTTAATATATTTAAGAAAACTGAAATTATACAGAATTTATTCTTTCATCAAAATGGAATTGATACAGAAAATCAATTGTTAAAAGATGTCTCTAAGAACTCCCAAACATTTGGAATACATGCACTAACTTAAAAATAACCATGGATTAAAGAAACAATTACAATGACTTTAGAAAATATTTTGAAAGTAAATACTGTGAGAGCACATGATATAAACATGTATGAGGTGCAGGTAAAAATAATACATAGAAGGAAGTTTATATTTTTAAACAGTTATATTACTAATGAAAAAAAGGTGAAAAATTATTATCAAGACTTGCAGCAAAAGATGATGGAAAAACAAACTCCACATAAACTGAAAGAAGTAAATAATAAAATGTTGGATTGGTGAAATACAAGAATATTATGGATATAACTATGAAATACAAAATTAACTTTGTTAAAAAGATTAATAAAATTGATATATTCCTAGGTAGAATTATCCATGGAAAAATACAAAGTATAAATATTAATGATAAAAAAGAAAACTATTCTGCAGGTTCTATAATGTTCTAAGGGTAATGAATGAATATCATTAACAAGTTTATGTCACTTTGTAAATATAGAGGGGTAGACCTACACAGGTTGGGAAAACTTATATTTTGAAAAAGTGCAAAGACAATTCAATAGAGGTGACATAGTCTCATGAGCAAATGAGGTTGGGACAATTGGATTCTTGGGGAATAATTGAAACTTGGCCTAAACATCACATCTTATACAAAAATTTGTGGTGTACAGTCTCAAAATAAACCATCAGTTCAGTTCAGTTCAGTTCTGTTGCTCAGTTGTGTCTGACTCTCTGCAACCATGGACTGCAGCACACCAGTTTTCCCTGTCCATTACCAAATCCCTGAACCTGCTCAAACTCATGTCCATCAAGTTGGTGATGCCATCCAACCATCTCATCCTCTGTTGTCCCTTTTTCTTCTGCCTTTAATCTTTCCCAGCATCAGGGTCTTTTCCAATGAGTCAGTTCTTTGCATTAGGTGGCCAAAGTATTATAACTTCAGTATCATCATCAGTCCTTCCAATGAATATTCAGGGTTGATTTCTTTTAGGATTGACTGGTTTGATCTCCTTTCTGTCCAAGGGACTCTCAAGAGTCTTCTCCAACACCACAGTTCAAAAGTATCAATTCTTCTGCACTCAGCTTTCTTTATGGTCCAACTCTCACATGAATACATGACTGATGGAAAAGCCATACCTTTGACTAGATGGACCTTTGTCCTATACTGTGTATCGACAAATGTGCATATTCCTAACCCAGCCTAACTTAAAGGTGCTCAACATTTACATTAGTGTACAGTTGGAAGAAATCATCTAACACAAAATCTATTTTATACCAAAGTGTTGAAAATCTCATGCAATTCATTGAGTATTGTACTGAAATTGGCGTGCTGCAGTCCACGGGGTCGCAAAGAGTTGGATATTACTGAGTGACTGAACTGAGCTGAACTGAAAGTGGGGCTTCCCAGGTGGCACTCAT
The DNA here is from genome assembly GCF_023699985.2 of Odocoileus virginianus. Taxonomy (NCBI): domain Eukaryota; kingdom Metazoa; phylum Chordata; class Mammalia; order Artiodactyla; family Cervidae; genus Odocoileus; species Odocoileus virginianus. The sequence continues at coordinate 234,534 of NW_027224289.1, forward strand.
GGTAAAGAACTGGCCAGCCAATGCAGGTAACCTAGCAGACTCGGGTTCAATTCCTGGATCAGGAAAATGCCCTGGAGGAGGACACGGGAGATCACTCCAGTATTCTTGCCTGGGGAATTTGATGGACAGAGGAGCCCACTGGGCTTCAGTCCATAGGGTTGCAAAGAGTCTGACATGACTGCAGTGATTGAGCACATATACACAGAAAGCGAAAAACAGAATGATTGTATGAGTACAGAATGAATGTAAGTGGATTGGTTGCTTACCATCATGATCTGAGGGCCAGCCAGGAGCTCAGGTCCCTGCTGCTGCCCAGAATCACCAGAGAATATTGCACCACATCTTGTTAGCATGGGAAAAGATCAAATTTAAAAATTCAAAGTATCGTTACTACTGAATGTGTATCACTTCCTTACCACTGTAAAGTCAAAAATGCGATGTCAAAACATCATAAGTTGGTGAGTCTATAGTGATTAAAAGAAACAGACTATTGATACCTGCAACAGCCTAGATGGGGATTCCTAGGTGGGTCAGTGGTAAAGAATCTGCCTGCAACGCAGGAGACCCAAGTTTGATCCCTGGGTCAGGAAGATCCCCTAGAGAAGGAAATGGCAACCCACTCCAGTATTCTTGCCTGGAAAATTCCAAGGACAGAGGAGCCTGGCAGTCTGCAGTACATGGGGTCTAAAGAGAGTACGACTTGACTTAGTGACTAAACAACGATAGCCAGGATGGATCTCAGGATGTTATGCTGAATGAAAGAAAAATCAATCTCAGAGGCTACATGGTGTATGTTTACACTTGTTGGATTATTATGATTGTATATATGGTGTGATTCTACTTATACAACATTCTCAAAAGATCAAAATATAGAGCTAAAAAGGAGATTAGTAGTTACTGGGGTTATAAAGAGTTGCAGGGATAGGGAGGGTATGCAAAGAGGGTTTCTTTAGAGAGATATGTCATGATTTTAGTGGTGGTACAAGAACCTATATATGTGATAAAACTTCATAGAGCTTCATATCAAAACCAAAGAGCACATGTAAAAACTGATGTATAAGATTATGGTCTTATATTTTGATATTGATAAAATCAATTTTGATAAAAATGTCATCAATATCAAGTTCCTAACATATATGCTCTTCTTATATGAATATATATCTGTATTTTATAACATCATGCTGCGGCACAGGCTGATGCAGTCATTCATGATCTCCTCTGCTTAGTTACAAATAATTTCAAGCCCAGGCATTAGTTACCTGCCAGCACTCAGAAGTGAAATGGGATGGAAGAGTAGCTGTCTCAGATAAATACAAACTCACCTCCCTGCTTCACTCCTTTGAGTCATTTTGATCTTAAATTCCATGAATTGGCACTGTTTTAGACCTTGTCTGTATTTTTCTTTTCTACTTGTCTATTTGCCTTTCATTCTTTAATATTAATTCTTCCATTATGAAACCAAATGGAAGATTGAAAACTACATTCCACATGGACATGAAACAGTGCACCAACTTCTGTGGTACTGACAAGTACTAAGTGTCTGCAGTCTGTAGATATTAGGTATTGTAGAGCACATTATAGCAGTACATCAGAGAAAGATCTAGCATGTTTATCTTAACTTTATTTTACAAAGAGAAATAATAATGAGTGACTGAGAAGTGAGACTGAATGCTCTGGATCAATGAGACAGAAAATGTGACATTTGGATGATTCTAGTATGCATGATCTAATAAGTACAATTCTACATTTAGAGGCAACAAGATTGAATAACCTGATTGCCATCAAAGTCTAATACATAAGACTCAATATAAAGTTTCAAAAGAATAATATTTTATTCCAGTTATAATTTCATTTAAATATATACCACTGAATAGACTCTGAAATTCAGATGGACTGATTTTTTTAAATCATTTCATGTTGACATAGTTTTAGTCATTGAAAAATCTGAGTACTGGAACTCAGTTTAAAAAAAAAAAGATGAGATACATTAATCACTTTGAATAAAATTGCTTTTCACCCAGAAGGCCTAAGATTTGTGAAAGTTTTAAAATAGTCACTAGATTCTGGATGGAGAAAAGTAAGTATAGGCTAAATGAATGACCAACCAGTAGATTACAAGAATGTTTCATAGGCTGTACTAAATTATATCTAAACAGGATGGCAAAATTATTTAACTGAATAATTACCAATGTATGTCAACTTGTTTAACTTTCAGTTTCCCTCAGTTAAAACCTTTAATATTAATTGCTTTCTTCATGCCTCTTTTCAGGATCTGTCAAACTTAATGACCAGGAAAAGAAAAGTAGACAAAGTAAAGGTTTGTAGTGAGCCAGACTTTTTCCCATCTGGGCACAGACAAGCTAGTCTATGAATATGACAAACCCCACTTCCTGTATGGGGGAGGAGTCACACAGGAGCCAGGTACTATGTATATGTGCTGTCAGGCACTTAAAGATGCTGAATTCTTAGCTTGAGGCAGAATTAAACACATTTATGCACAGAATCCATGCCTCATGTCGCTCTCCAGCCTGCTCTGGGTGTTCCTGGCCTTCATCATCTCCGGTAGGGATGCTTCCAAACATGGGTGCCAGTGTTCAGGGTGAAAGGACTGCACACAGCCACGTGGTACTTCACAGGGATTTGGGGAGGAAATGAGGACTGGAGAAAAGCATGCATCTTATAATTTCAATCTGGGTTGTAAATATTTGAGTCGGTCCAAAATTAATTTCTGCATTATTTTATTCACTATTTCAGCTCTGTTTTCTCACATTTTCCACAGGATCTTGTGTGGCCCAGAAAGTTATTCAAGACCAGTCAGACATAATCCGGCAAGTGGGGCAGTCAGTCATTTTGAACTGTCAGTATCAAATAAGTTGGCTCACATACTACTACTCCATTTATTGGTACAAACAGCTTCCTAGGGGACAGATGACTTTCCTTATTCATCAACATTCAGAACACGGGAATGCAGGGAATGGCCGCTACTCTGCAAACTTCCAGAAAGCATATAAATCCATCAGCCTCACAATTTCAGCCTTACAGCTGGAAGACTCTGCAGAGTACTTTTGTACTTTAAGGGAGCTCTCATATAAGTCAGAGAACTCACAGTGCTTGAAGTAATGGGAGAAGCTGTACAAAAACCCCTGAGCTTAAAAAGAGGGCTCCACTGCTGCAGGATCCCAGCTGAAATGCACACCTGCAGACCCCAGACAAGAAATGGTAATCATGTGGTTGCTTAATGTGTGGTCTGAATCAAAGAATTTAATTCTAAATTAAAGGTTCTTCTATTTCCGGAATAACTTTCTACTGTTTACATTCTCCTCTTGAATTTTTGACTTTAAATCAATCATACAGAACATGTGTAAAGTTGTCTAAATGTGCTCCAAAATTAATTAAAAGTGACAGTTTCACTAAAATACACTAACATCACAAATCTGGGTATAGTCATCTGGAATTGTCATGAAAATCATTTCCTTAGTCCTTTCTTGTGTCACTTAAGGTACAATCAGAGAAGCAGATCACCAGTGGTATCAAATAAGAAATTAGTTATGAAAAGTAGAACTCAGGCAATTGCCAGATCTGGTGGAAGAGTGTATACAAAGCTGTTATCTTCATATCTGGTGTTGAGACTAAATCCATTGTTAATCAGCTAGAGCAAAGTTAGGGAGAGACTGAAGCATAAACAAACTGTGACTCTTAAGGACGTACTAGAACCATGAAGGTAATGGAACCCACATAGACCCACTAAAACTTGTCTATGTCTCACCTCCTTCGGTCTCACAGTAGAGGGTGAGCTTAGCAGAAGTGGGTGTCATTTGGCATCATGCTACATGCATCCTTGGCCCAAGACAAACAGAAGGAGGAGGAGGTTTGGTGGGAAGTGGAGGGGTTGTGAGTCAACAACGAGCTATTACATCAGGAGGAACACGTGTGAGTAACCATAGTCCCAGGAGGCCTGCACCAACCCAAACATAAAAGCTGTGGCTGCTTCATCACAACGACGTTCCAGATGTCACACAAATCCTAAGCCAGAACAATATGGGAAGCACATTCTGGGAAAGATACTTCCAGTTAGTTAAAATAGATCAAAGCTGCTACAGTACCCTCTTTGTTAACTTGGCATCATCTGTATTCTTTTAACAGCTTTGGCATAAAGACCATAGAAAAACTATGCTTCTTGATCATGTTGATGCTGTTCAGTCACTAAATCATGTCTGATTCTTTGTTACCCTATGGACTGCACCACACTAGGCTCCTCTATCGTGCTAAGCATGGAAATAGAGAATAACTATAACAGGATGTGGAGAAGGCAATGGCACCCCACTCCAGTACTCTTGCCTGGAAAATGCCATGGATGGAGGAGCCTGGTAGGCTGCAGTCCATGGAGTCACAAACAGTCGGACATGACTGAGCGACTTCAATTTCACTTTTCACTTTTATGCATTGGAGAAGGAAATAGCAACCCACTCCAGTGTTCTTGCCTGGAGAATTCGAGGGTTGGGGTCGCACAGAGTCAGACATGACTGAAGTGACTTAGCAGTATAACTGAGGATGAAGGATAATTTATTAAAATTATTAAACTTGAATTTCAAAAGGGATGAATTTTATGGAATGTCAGTTATGCCTCAATAGAGTTGCTCAAAATAAATAAGACTTTGTTCTGTCTTACTGGTGTCACAGTCCAGGAATCAGTTCAGTTCACTCGCTCAGTTGTGTCCAACTCTTTGCGACCCCATGACCACAGCATGCCAGGCCTCCCTGTCCATCACCAACTCCTGGAGTCTACCCAAACCCATGTCCATCGAGTCAGTGATGTCATCCAACCATCTCATCTTCTGTCATCCCCTTCTCCTCCTGCCTTCAATCTTTCCCAGCATCAGGGTCTTTTCAAAGAAGTCAGCTCTTCATTTCAGGTGGCCAAAGTATTGGAGTTTCAGTTTCAAAATTAGTCCTACCAGTGAACACGCAGGACTGATCTCCTTTAAGATGGACTGGTTGGATCTCTTTGCAGTCCAAGGGACTCTCAAGAGTCTTTTCCAACACCATAGTTCAAAAGCATCAATTCTTCAGTGCTCATTGCTAGGGATGCAGTAATAATAATGCTAAAGTAGGTGAAGTTGAACAGTTCTATGATGACCAGTATTTCTCATGATGTACTCTGCATATATGTTAAATAAGCAGGGTGGCAATATATGGCCTTGATGTACTCCTTTTCCTATTGGGAACCAGTCTGTTGTTCCATGTCAAGTTCTAACTGTTGCTTCCTGACCTGCATATAGGTTTCTCAAGAGACTGCTCAGATGGTCTGGTCTGCCCATCTCTTTCAGAATTTTCCACAGTTTATTGTAATCCACACAGTCAAAGGCTTTGGCATAGGTCAATAAAGCAAAAGTAGATGTTTTTCTGGAACTCTCTTGCTTTTTCGATGATCCAGCAGATGTTGGCAATTTGATCTCTGGGTCCTCTGCCTTTTCTAAAACCAGCTTGAACATCTGGAAGTTCATGGTTCACGTATTGCTGAAGCCTGGCTTGGAGAATTTTGAGCATTACTTTACTAGCGTGTGAGATGAGTGCAATTGTACAGTAGTTTGAGCATTCTTTGGCATTACCTTTCTTTGGGATTGAAATGAAAACTGACTTTTTCCAGCCCTGTGGCCACTGCTGAGTTTTCCAAATTTGCTGGCATATTGAGTACAGCACTTTCACAACATCAAGTTTCAGGATTTGAAATAGCTCAACTGAAATTCCATCACCTCCACTTGCTCTGTGCATAGTGATACTTTCTAAGGTCCACTTGACTTCACATTCAGTGATCACACCATTGTGGTTATCTGGGTCATGAAGATCTTTTTTGTATAGTTCTTCTGTGTATTCTTAGCCACCTTTTCTTAATATCTTCTGCTTCTGTTAGGTCCATATCATTTCTGTCCTTTATTGAGCCCATCTTTGCATGAAATGTTCCCTTGGTATCTCTAATTTTCTTGAAGAGATCTCTAGTCTTTCCCATTCTATTGTTTTCCTCTATTTCTTTGCACTGATCATTGAGGAAGGCTTTCTTATCTCTCTTTGCTAGTCTTTGAATCTCTGCATTAAATGGGTATATCTTTCCTTTTCTCCTTTGCCTTTCACTTCTCTTCTTTTCACAGCTATTTGTAAAGCCTCCTCAGACAACCATTTTGCCTTTTTGCATTTCTTTTTCTTGGGGATGGTCTTGATCCCTGCCTCCTGTACAGTGTCATGAACCTCCTTCTGTAGTTCTCAGGCACTCTGTCTGTCAGCTCTGATCTCTTGAATCTATTTGTCACTTCCACTGTATAGTCGTAAGGGATTTGATATAGGCCGTACTTCAATGGTCTAGTGGTTTCCCCCACTTTCTTCAGTTTAAGACTGAATTTGGCAATACAGAGTTCATGATCTGAGCCACAGTCAGCTTCCAGTCTTACTTCTGCTGACTCTATAGAGCTTCTCCATCTTTGGCTGCAAAGAATATAATCAATCTGATTTCGGTATTGACCATCTGGTGATGTCCATGTGTAGAGTCCTCTCTTGTGTTGTTAGAAGAGGGTGTTTGCTATGACCAGTGAGTTCTCTTGGCAAAACTCTATTACCCTTTGCCCTGCTTCTTTCTGTATTCCAAGGCAAAATTTGCCTGTTATTTTAGGTATTTCTTGATTTCCTACATTTGCATTCCAGTCTCCTATAATGAAAAGGACATCTTCTTTGGGTGTTAGTTCTAGAAGGTCTTGTAGGTCATCATAGGACTGTTAAACTTCACCTTCCCTAGCATTATTGGTTGGGTATAGACTTGGATTACTGTGATATTGAATGGTTTGTCTTGGATCCGAACAGAGATCATTCTGTCGTTTTTGAGATTGCATTCCAAGTACTGCATTTCAGACTCTTCTGTTGACTATAATGGTTACTCCATCTTTCAATGCTCACCAAGTGACAAAAAATAATATCACTCTTTATGTAGGTTCAATTAATGTATATATTTAAATGTAAAGTTGTTTAATACTGCAAAATGTTTCAGGCAAGACTGTTATGAATATTGTATTGATTCATGAGCACACTTCAGAATCACAGGTGAGTGCATAAGAGATGGGGGGAAAAATGATCCTGAGAACTCCTGGGAAATAATATTTCATTTTGCAAAAATCTCTTGCATCCATGCCAGCTAGGTAATTAATTTTTGTTTTCTCTTCCCTAAAATCCTACACAAATTCCAAATCAGAGTCTGCCTTCTTTGTGATGTTCTTAAAAAATGCCCCTCAAGTCCTAAGATAATTACCTTTATATTTCCCACTCTCACTCCACTCCTCTCCAGTCCAATCTGAATTGGTTGAAGTGGGAGGGTGGGTCTTCCTGTCACAAAGTGAGGAAGTTGGGTGAGCTGATTGGCTGCAGGAGCAAGAACATTTCTGCATGGACTTATGACATTCACCCCTCAGGGTTTAGTAAAGTATTTTACAGGGGAAATGTCTCAGTAAGAAGAGGAAGCATCATGAAGAGGCTAGCAGGCACTGTTCTGGGACTTTTGCTTTCCCAGGTTTGCTGTGAGTTGGGGCCGAACCACAGGGGAATCTGAAGAATTGACCAGCTTCTGTATTTTTAAGGGAGAGAGAGGAGCTGACAAGTCCTGCTGACTTTCTATCCTTCTCATCATCTACGAGGACTGGTGGGGGGGGGCAGTTTTAGGTTTTTGTAGGGGCTACAGTGACCCTCACCTGTGATTCTTTCTCTTTCCTCATCAGGTGTGTGAGAAGTGGATGGTGAGCAGAGTCCCCCAGTCCTGAATCTCCAGGAGGGAGTCAACTCCACGTATTGGTGTAACTTTTCCACTTCCACGCAGAGTGTGAATTGGTATAAGAACCCTGTGGTCTGCCTCATTCACCTGGTTTACATTTCTTTAGGGACAAAACAGGACAGAAGATTAAATGCCACCACTGTCCCTACAGAACACCGCAACTCGCTGCACATTTTCTCTTCGCAGACCACAGACTCGGGCACTTCCTTCTGTGCTGTGCCGCACGGTGCTCCCCAGGCACCTGCAGCCTCTACACGAACCCTCCCGGGGCTCAGCCCCTCCTCCAGCCTCAGTCACACCGTGAGGCCTCCATGAGGTCACCATAAGACACATGCGGTACTTAGTATTTCTTACCTACATTGGTATAGTTATAACCACAAACACTTGTTAGCCCTACATATTTGGGACTTGGTCTTTTCCTTCTCAATCTATATCTCCTTCTGCTCTAGAACCTCTAACTTGTAATTAAAGGAATAGCTTAGAAGAGGATACAATTAAAATAAATGTTTTTCCAAGTATGCTGGACTCCAAAACAGTAAACATTGAAAGCAACTAAAAGGAGAGAGAAATCCCTCCAGGAAAGATATTATCCAGCTTGATTGGGTCTCAAGAATGTTCAGGTCTGTCTCACCACTATGTGTCCCCACAGGCAACTGCAGGCACTGGTATCCCATCCTATGAGTGCAGCAAAGTGAACAGAAAATATTTGCTCAATGCTTAATATGAACTTGATTACTTACGAAATATCTTATAGTTCTGGATGCAAGAAATCTAAAATCTATTTTGCTGTCTACAGTCAAGGTCTTGGCAGGGTTGATTCCTTCCAGATTCTCTGAAGAAGAATCTGTTTCTTTCCTTTTGTAGTTTCTGGAAGCCACTAGGATTCCATGGCTCAAGACTCCTTCTTGAATCACTCCAACATCTTACTTCCACCACCATGGCTCCCTCATCTCCTGGAATCAAACATCTTTCTGACTCTGTCCTATAAGGTATGAAAATTTAATGCAGAGAAATCTCAATTAAATAGAGCTGGTAGAAGAGGGGGAGCTCTCCAGACCTGTGGACATCACAGAGGGCAAAGAGAAGATGGAAGAAGCCCCTTCTTCCCCGGTCAGGACGCAGTCAATGGAAAGTCAAGGGCACTCTGTTTACTATGACCCTCCCAATTTCCATGTCTTCCCTATAAAAACATTTCCTTTCCTTTTCCAGTGGGGACTTGCATATGGCTCATCATGGTTGCTGATCCAGAACTGCAGTCCTTTGATGATCTCAAATAAACTCATCTTTTATGGGGAAATACCTGGCAGTCTGCCATTTGTTCCCTGTTCCTGTGATTCTGTTTTTGTTCTATTCTATTTGTTGCTTTGTTTTGCTTTGTTTTTATATATCATATATAAATAAAAACACACAGTATTTGTCTTTCTCTGTCTGACTTATTTCACTAAGTTTAATACACTCCATATCTATCCACGTAGTTCCATTTGGCAGGATTACATTCTTTTCTATATTTGATTAATGTTCCATTGTGGTGTGTGTGTGTGCCTGTGTGTCTGTGTGTGTCTGTGTCTGTGTGTGTATGGATAGATAGTTAGAGGAAAGATCAGTATTTTCTCTATCCATTCATCTGTGAATGAACACTTAGCTTGGTTCTGAATCTTGGTTATTGTAAATAGTGCTGCTATAAACATTTGGGTGCAGATACAGTTTTTTTTTTTTTTAATTTTTATTAGTTGGAGGCTAATTACTTTACATCATTATAGTAGTTTTTGTTATACATTGATATGAATCAGCCATGGATTTACATGTACTCCCCATCCCAGTCCCCCCTCCCACCTCCCTCTTCACCCGATCCCTCTGGGTCTTCCCAGTGCACCAGGCCCGAGCACTTGTCTCATGTACCCAACCTGAGCTGGTTATCCGTTTCACCCTAGATAATATACATGTTTCAATGCTGTTCTCCTGAAACATCCCACCCTCGCCTTCTCCCAGATTCCACAAGTCTGTTCCATACATCTGAGTCTCTTTTTCTGTTTTGCATATAGAGTTATCGTTACCATCTTTCTAAAGTCCATATATATGTGTTAGTATACTGTAATGGTCTTTATCTTTCTGGCTTACTTCGCTCTGTATAATGGGCTCCAGTTTCACCCATCTCATTAGAACTGATTCAAATGAATTCTTTTTAATGGCTGAGTAATATTCCATTGTGTATATGTACCACAGCTTCCTCATCCATTCGTCTGCTGATGGGCATCTGGGTTGCTTCCATGTCCTGGCTATTATAAACAGTGCTGCGATGAACATTGGGGTGCATGGCAGATACAGTTTTGAAGAGTTTTGGTTTTCTTTGGACAAATACCTAAGAGTGGAATTGCTAGATTATATGCTAGTTATATTTTTAGTGTTTTGAGAGGAATCTCCATAATGTTTTCCATAGTAGCTGCAGCAATTTACAACCCAGCAGCAGTGCACTAGAGTTTCCATTCCTCAGCATCCTCACAACACTTGTTAATTTTTTTTCTCTTGATGATAACCAAACTGATAAATGTGAGGTGACACCTCATTTTGACATAGATTTGTCATTTTCTGAATATTAGAGACTTTGGGCATCTTTTCATGTACCTGTTGGCTCTCTCTTTGGAAAAATGGCTACTCAGGTCCTTTGTCCATTTTTCAATCAGACTGTGTTTTTGATACTGAGGTATATGATGTCTTTATATATTTTGGATATTAATCCCTTGTTGCAAATATCTACTCCCATTCAGTAGTTTGCCTTTTAATTTTGTTGATGGTTTCTTTACTGTGCATTAGATTTTAGTTTTATTAGGTCCTGTTGATTTATTTTTGCTTTTGTTGCCACTGCCTTTGAGAAAGAAAAAAATATTGTAAAGAGAAACATCAGTAAGCATGCTGTCTATATTTTCTTTTGTGAATTTTAATGTTTCAGGTCTTACATTTCAGTCTTTAATCCATTTTGAGTTTATATTTATATATGTTGTGAGAAAATGTTCTAGTTTTGGTCTTTTCTTGTAGGTGTTCAGTAGGGTCAACACCACTCACTAAAGGAACTTGTCTTTTCCCCATTTTAAGAAGCTGTATAAAGTCATTCAGAGTTAATATCTCTGTATGGCCACAGAGGGGCAACGCTGCTTCAGAGAAGCATACACAGATTCTTCAAGAGTTTATCCCCCATACACCGATTCTTCAAGGAACCACAAAGGATCCTTTAAATATCAAATGTTTATCTCCAAATTTGCTTCAATGTGCATCTCTCAATCTTCTATGTATGTAGGTGTCCGTCCATCTACCTAAATAGTATCTATGTATATTTTAGTCTAGCAGTTTTAAAAATATGGTTTTGAAAATTAATATTTCTTTAAACAATATGTTTTGTCCTCTGAGATTAAGGCCACATTAATTTCTCTAATATAAATTTATAATATTTTCATCCAGATACATCCCAAAATCCCATCATACTGAGTTAATCAGTCCCAGAATTCCCTTACCCCATTCTTTACTAAGAAATCTAGTGGTGGTGTAAGTTCCAGTTCAAGCAGCTCTTCCATCAGAACTACTCTCTGACTGGGCCCAGAAGTGAGTCCATTATCATTTTCTTGGGTGCTTCATATAGAAACACATTTCTTTTCAGTAGCTTTTATCTAAATGTACTTGAGTATTGGGAGTGGGTAGGCTAAAGATTGCTACTTCTATCTCTTTATGGAATGAGACCCAAGTATGACTATTTAGTAGGCACAAATATATATATATATATATATTGAAGACATGCATCAATGAGTAAATAAATAAAAGAGAAAACACACCAAAAATTCAACAAACAATAAAACATCCCCTTAGAGAGCTGGAGTCGATGGGATTAGATTGAGGAGTGGGAATGGTTATTATTGTCTTTTTGAACTGTGATGATGTTTTTCTTTGATAGTGTCTGAGATGGCATCAAAGACAGAGAACACAAACTCTTCTTTGTGCTAAAAAAAAATGAGCTCCTTAATTTCTGTCTCTATCCCCTGATGTGTTGACATCAAAAGCCAAATTGACTCTTCACATTTTTGTATTTTCCTTGTGAGGATAAGGTGTAACTCAGGATGAGAACTACCAAAAATGTTTCTTTACTGAATGATCATGGTCTCATATCTTCTGCATTCTGCAGAATTTTCCTAGCCAATCTTATCCATTTGGATAACAAATGTCCTCCAGAGCAGATTATTCCAGTGCTTCTCAGTTTATTTTCTCCATGCATATTCTTGGAGACATTTTATTTGCCTGATTTATATTTTAGAAGAAATATAAATTGAAATTGATCTAATTATATTTTATTAATTCTTAGGATCATGTAAAGTGTAGAAACATTGAACAATCACATTAAAATTTAAGTTCCATCAGGGCAAAAGGACTATGTATCTTTATGTTCTGCTCCATAAGCTTTGCTTGAATGATACATTATGCCCCTGTGTATTCACAATAGACTTTAAGTAGTATTTGTAATAAAAAAAAAGAAATACCTTGTAATGCTAATCTTGTGAATTCGTGCAAGGCACTCTCTTCCCTTTTGTAAACTAATCCTATTCCTATTAAAACATCAAACTCTCCTGATATATGATTTTTAACCTTCTAGGAGGTGTGAGGAACAGGAAGAAGGGGATAGAGTGAGAGAAATTCTAACCTGGTCTTTATGCTTGTAAGGGGGGCATTTCTGATTCCCAGTGAATTTAATTTTCGGTGGTTCTAAATTAGCACCGAATGAAAAGTAGTACTTTTGAGAGAGATAGGTTTGAGGAAAGCACTTATGAAAGGGTGGGGCCTACTGAAAGAATAAAAGCAGGTGTGAGCTTAAAGTCAGAGTTCTAGCTGGCTGAGAAGCGCAGAAGAGGAACTTGAGCTGCCACTGAGCACTGGTGCCAGAAACAGTGGACAAGATACTGGGAGCATCGCTTACGATTCTGTGGCTTCAGCTCGGCTGTGAGCTGTGGGGGAGAAAAGCTAGGCTATCTCATTAATTAGGAGGACTGAGCAAATTTGGTTACAAACAAGTTCATGCAGATAGTCTTAAAAAAGAAATATATTTTATGGAATTAATGGCTTTTATCTCTTTAAGAAGGGGTGAATGGACAACAAAAGGAAAAAAGTGTCCAACAGCAGGTGAAACAGAGCCCTCGATCTCTGACAGTCCAGGAAGGAGAGATTGCCATTCTGAACTGTGGTTGTGAGAAGAGTGCATTTAACTGCTTCCTGTGGTACCAGCAATACCCTGGTAAAGGCCCTGCATTCTTGGTAGCCATAGGTTCAATTGTGAATGAAATGGAAGAGGGAAGACTCACCATTTTCCTCAGTAAGAGTGCCCATAGCTCTCAGTGCACATCATCACTGCCCAGCCTGGAGACTCAGCACCTACTTCTGTGCAGCAAGTGCACGGTCTCCCCGGGCACCTGCAGCCTGTGCCCAGACCTGCAGCTGGGGCTCCAGACACAGCCTGCTGAGCAGATGAAATACACACACACACACAATTTGGTTCTGCATAAAAAGTCAATATATTTAGGACAACTGACATTTTATAGAATTTATTTTTTGACCAAAATGGAAAGGATATGGAAAATTAAGTGCAAAGAGACATCTCTAGAAACTCCCAAATAGTTGGTATATATTTAAAATCTATAACTTTAAAACAACCCTAAGTTAAAGAAACAATTACAATGGATGCTAGAAGATATTTTGAAAGTAAATGTGAGAGCACATTAAATATGTATGACATGCAGCTAAAATAATACATAGAAAGAAATTTATCTTTTTAAATACTTATATTACTAAAGAAAAAAGGTTGATAAACTACTATCAAGGCTTTTAAGAAAAGATGATAGAATAGCAAATTAAACCCAACATAAACTGAAAGAAGTAAATAATAAACTGTCTAATTGGTGAAATACAAAGAAATCTATGGAGATAACCGTGAAATACAAAGTTAATTTTGTTAAAATAATTAATAAACTTGATATATTCCTAAGTAGACTTATCAAAGGAAAAAAGAAAAAATACAAATTATAAATATAAGAAATAAAAAAGAGAACTATTCTGCAGGTTCTGTTACATTCTAAGGGAATGAAAGAGCATCATTAACAAGTTTATGTTAGTGAGTCATTGTGTAGAAGTGGATCCACACAGGTCAGGAAAGCTTATTTTTTGACAAAATGAAAAGACAATTCAATAGAGGTAGTAAGGTGGTTATTTTTTAATTAATTTATTTATTTTAATTGGAGGCTAATTACTTTACAATATTGTGGTGGTTTTTGCCATACATTGACATGAATCAGCCATGGGTGTACATGTGTCCCCCATCCTGAACCCCCCTCCCACCTCCCTCCCCATCCCATCCCTCTGGGTTGTCCCAGTGCACCAGCTTTGAGTGCCCTGTTTCATGCACTGAACTTGGACTGGTCATCTGTTTCACATATGGTAATATACATGTTTCAATGCTATTCTTTCATCCCTCCCTCACCTTCTCCACAGAGTTCAAAAGTCTTTTCTTTATATCTGTGTCTCTTTTGCTGTCTCACATATAGGGTCATTGTTGCCATCTTTCAAAATTCCATATATATGCATTAATATACTTTATTGGTATTTTTCTTTCTAACTTACTTCACTCTGTATAATAGGCTCCAGTTTCATCTACCTCATTAGAACTGATTCAAATGTGTTCTTTTTAATTGCTGAGAAATATTCCATTGTGTATATGTACCACAACTTTCTTATCCATTCATCTGCGGATGGACATCTAGGTTGCTTTCATGTCCTGGCTATTGTAAACAGTGCTGTGATGAACACTGGGGTACACGTGTCTCTTTCAATTCTAGAGTGGTGAGATAGTTTTATGAGCAAATGAGATTAGGACAATTGGATATTCTTGGGAAACAATTGAAACTTGACCTAAATATCACAGCTTATACAAAAACTTGAGTATAGTCTGAAAGTGAACCATACATCCAGGTATAAAGTGTAACATTACAAATTTTTTAGGAAAAACATAAAGAGAATATCTTCATGACCCAAGTCTGGACAAAAAGACTTTTGACATGACCCCAAAAGCATAATTCATAAAAAAAAAATCACTTAGATTTCATCAAAATTAAAAATGTTTGCTCTGTAAAAGACACTATTAAGAGAAGGAAAAAGATAAGCCACAGAATGGCAGGAAATATTTGTAAGTACATTTTCATCAAAAGATTGTATTCTGAATACAATGAACACTCTGAACTCAGCAGGAAGAAAACAAACAATCCAGTTGAAACCTGGACAAAAGATTAACACAGACACTTTACCAAAAAGCTATCTGGTAATTAAATAAGAATATAAAGAGATGATTAGCATTATTAGTAATTAGGGAAATGCAAATTAAGCCACAAAGAGATAACACTTCACATTTCTCACAGGCTAAAATTAAAAACACTGACAATGCCAAGTTCTGGCAAAACTGTAGAGAAATTGGATCACTCATGCATTGCTGGTGGGTGAATGGTCCAGCCATTCTGGAAAACAGTTCAGCAGTTTCACCTAAACTTACATATTCACTTACCTTACAGCTCGGCAATCACACTCCTGGGTATTAATGCTTGAAAAGTGAAAAACTTACATTCATTCAAAAATCTGTACTTGAATATTCATAGCAGCTCTATTTCTGATGATCAAAAACTGGAAACCAGCCAAATGTTCTTCACTGGGTGAATAGACAAATAAATCTATTGCAATACATCTGTACAATGCCATATTATTTATAGGTTTTTCTCAACTTGCAATAGAATTGTGTCTTAATAAACCATTTTCAGTTGAGAGGATCATAAATGGAAAATGCATCTAATATACCTAACACATTGAATTGAACCTAGTCTACCTTAAAGGTGTTCAACACCGACATTAACCTACAGCTGGGTGAAATCATCTAACACAAAGTCTATTTTATATTAAAATGTTGAAAATCTCATATAATTTATTGAGTACTGTACTGAAAGTGGGGCTTCCAAGGTGGCTCTAATGGATAAAGAAACTGCCTGCTAAAGCAGAGACATAAGAGATGCAGGTTAAATCCCTGGATCAGGAAGATCCCCTGGAGGAGGGCACAGCACCACACTCCAGTATCTTGCCTGGAGACTCCCATGGACAGAGGAGCCTGGTGGGCTACAGTCCATACTGTCTCAAAGAGTCGGACACAACTGCAGGAACTTAAAACACACACACTAAAAGTAAAAAACAGAATGGTTGTATGAGTACAGAGTGAATGTAAGTGTGTCTGTTGTTTACCTTCCTGATCTCAGGGCTGGCCGGGAGCTCAGCTCACTGCTGCTGCCCAGAATCACCAGGGAATGTTATACCACATGTTGCTAGCATGGGGAAAGATCATATTTAAATATTCAAAGTATTGTTTCTACATTCTACTGAAAGTTCAACACTGTCTTGCCACTGTAAGGTAAAGAAATTCAGAGTCAGAACATCATAAGATGGTAACAGTCTGTAGTGATTAAAAGAAATAGACTACTGATATGTGCAATAGCCTAGATGGGGCTTCTTTGGTGGCTCAGTGGTAAAAATCTGTCTGCCAAGCAGGAGACGTAGGTTTGATCTCTGGGTCAAGAAATCCCCTGGAGAAGGAAAAGGCAACTCACTCCAGTATTCTTGCCTGGAAAATTCCATAGACAGAGGAGCCTGGTGGGCTACAGTCCATGGGGTCACAAATGAGTCAGACAGGACTTAGAGATTAAACAACAATAGCCTAGATGGATCTCAGGATGTTATGTTGAATGAAAAAGTAGTCAATCTAAGAGGACACATGGTATATGATTACACTTGTTGGATTATTACGATGCTTACATAGTGTGATTTTGCTTAAACAACATTCTCAAAAGCACAAAATATAAAGATGAAAAGGAGATGAGTAGTTAGCAGGGTCATAAAGAGTTGCAGGGATTGGGAGGGTATTCAAAGAGGATTTCTTTAGAGAGATGAAACAACTTTGTGTCATGATTTCAGTGGTGGTACAAGAACTTATACATGTGATAAAATTTCTAAGAGTGATATATGAAAGCCTAAGAGTGTATATCAAAATTGATGTATAAGGTTATGGTATTTTGGTAAGATTGTATTAATATAAATTTCTTGATAGATATGAAATCAGTATCAGATTTCAAAACAATAATATTTTATTCTGGTTATAATTTCATTTAAATATAAACCACTGAATAGGCTCTGAAATTCAGATGGGCTGATTTTCTAAAATCATTTCATGTCACAGTAATTTTTTTTTTATATATATATATTTTTTTATTAAGATTTTTTTTCTCCATTTATTTTTATTAGTTGGAGGCTAATTACTTTACATCATTACAGTAGTTTTTGTCATACATTAAAATGAATTAGCCATGGATTTACATGTATTCCCCATCCCGGTCCCCCCTCCCACCTCCCTCTCCACCCGATCCCTCTGGGTCTTCCCAGTGCACCAGGCCCGAGCACTTGTCTCATGCACCCAACCTGGGCTGGTGATCTGTTTCACCCTAGATAATATACATGTTTCAATGCTGTTCTCTTGAAACATCCCACCCTCACCTTCTCCCAGAGTCCACAAGTCTGTTCTATACATCTGAGTCTCTTTTTCTGTTTTGCATATAGGGTTATCATTACCATCTTTCTAAAGTCCATATATATGTGTTAGTATACTGTAATGGTCTTTATCTTTCTGGCTTACTTCGCTCTGTATAATGGGCTCCAGTTTCACCCACCTCATTAGAACTGATTCAAATGAATTCTTTTTAATGGCTGAGTAATATTCCATGGTGTATATGTACCACAGCTTCCTCATCCATTTGTCTGCTGATGGGCATCTAGGTTGCTTCCATGTCCTGGCTATTATATGTCACAGTAATTTTATTTATTGAAAAATCTAAGTAGAGCCCTGGAACTCAGTGAAAAAACAAAAGAGATACATTGATTATTTTGTAAGATTGCTTTTCTCCCAGAAGGCCTAAGATCGTGACTGTTTTAAAACAGTCAGTAGATTCTGGATGCAGAAAAGTAAGTATAGGCTAAATGAATGACCAATCAGTAGATTTCAAGAAAGTTTCGTAGGCTATCCAAAATTATATCTTAAACAGGATGGCAAATAATTTTACTGAATAATTACCAGTGTATGTCAACTTGTTTAATCTTTAGTTACCCTTAATTCAAATCTTTAATATTAATTGCTTTTTTCAAGCCCTTTTCCAGGATAGGATCTGCCAAATTGAATAACCAGGGAAACACGAGTAGACAAAGTAAAAGTTTGTGGTGAGCCAAACTGTTTTCCTGCTGAGCACAGACCAGCTGGCCTAGGAACATGACAAATGGCACTTCCTGTCTGGGGGAGGAGCCGCACAGGAACCAGGCGCTGTGTAAATGTGCTGCCGGGCACTTTCAGACTCTGCAATCTCAGCTTGAGGCAGAATTAGACACACTTGTGCTGGGGAATCCATGCCTCATGCCGCTCTCCCGTCTGCTCTGGGTGTTCCTGGCCTTCACCTTCTCTGGTAGGGATGCTTCCAAGCATGGGTGTGAGTGTTCAGGGTGAAAGGACTGCACACAGACGTGTGGTGCTTCACAGGGACTTGGGGAGGAAAGGAGGATTGGAGAAAAGCAAGCATCTTAGGATTTCAGTTTGGTTTGTAAACATTTGGGTCCAAAATTAGCCTAATTTCTACATTATTTTTTTCAGTATTTCAGCTTTGTTTTCTTGTTTTTTTTTTCCCCCACAGGATCTGGTGTGGCCCAGAGTGTTACTCAAGACCAACCACACATACTCAGTGAAGTGGGGAAGACAGTCACCCTGAATTGTCGGTATGAAACAAGTTGGGACATGTACAAGTACTACATTTTTTGGTACAAGCAGCTTCCCAGTGGACAGATGACTTACCTTATTCGTCAGTATTCAGATGATGGGAATGCAAGGGACGGCCGCTACTCTGTAAATTTCCAGAAAGCTCATAAATCCATCAGCCTCACCATTTCAGCCTTAGAGCTGGAAGATTCTGCAAAGTACTTCTGTGCTCTCTGGGACTCACAGTGCTTGAAGTAATAGGAAAGCTGAACAAAAACCCCAGAACTAAATGAATGAGAGTCCCCCTGCTGCAGGACCCCAGCTGAAATGCACACCTGCAGACCCCAGACAAGAAATGGTAGTCCTGCGGTTGCTTCATCTGTAGTCTGGATCAGAGGATTTAGTTCTTTGATGTCACTTGGAAGCAGGTGTCCAGAGTGATTGTCAATTAATATGTTCTCCTCTTGAATTCTTGACTTTAAGTCAATCATACAGAAGATGTGTAAAGTTGTCTAAAGCTGTAAACTTGCTCCATAATAATTTAAAGTGACAGTTTCCCTAAAATACACTCACATCACAAATCTGGGTATAGTTATCATGAATCATCATGAAAATCATTACCTTAGTCCTTTCTTCTTAGGCTTTTGTCCCTTAAGGTACAATCAGAAGAAGAACCACTAGTGATGTCGAATAAGAAATTAGTTATAAAGATTAGAATTCAGACAATTGCTAGGTCTGGTGGAAGAGTGTACACAAAGCTGTTTTCTTAGTATCTGGTATTGAGACTGGATTTAGTGTTAGTCATTGGAGTAATATTTGTAGAACATTGGATAGAGACTGAAGCATGGACGAACTGTGACTCAAATGACATACTAGAACCATGAAGATAATGGAGCCCACAAAGACACACTAAAACTTGTCTATGTCTCACCTCCCTCATTTCACAGTAGTGGGCGACCTTAGGAGAAGTAGGTGTCATTTGGCATCATGCTACATACATACTTGGCCCAAGACAAAGAGAAGATGAGGAGATTTGGTTGGAAGTGAAGGAGTTGTGAGTCAACAATAAAATGAGCTATCAGATCAGCAGCAACATGTATAATTAACCATAGTCTCTGGAGCCCTGCAACATACCCCCAAATATAAAAACTGTGGCTGCTCCATCACAGCGTCCTTCCAAATGTTAGACAAGTTCCTTTGGTGGCCAACCCTAAGTCCGAACAATATGGGAAGCACATTCTGGGAAAGATGTTTCCAGTTAGTTAAGATAGATCAAAGCTGCTACAGTACCCTCTTTGTCAACTTGTCATCCATCTGTACTCTTTTAACCACTTTTGAAAAAGGATGATTGGAAAGCCATGCTTCTTGCTCATGTTGTTGTTGCTGTTCAGTCACTAAGTCGTGTCTGACTGTTTGTGACTCTGTGGACTGCAGCTCACCAGGCTCCTCTATCTTCCACTACCTTCCAGAGTTTGCTCAAATTCATGTCCATTGATTTGCTGGTACCATACAACCGTCTCATCCTCTGCTGCCCTCTTCTCTTGCTTTCAATATTTCCCAGCATCAAGCTCGGTCTTATCCAATGAGTTGGCTCTTCTCAACATGTGGCTAAAGTATTGGAGTTTCAGCTTCAGCATCAGTCCTTCCCATGAATATTCAGAGTTGATTTCCTTTGGGATTGACTACTTTGATCTCCTTGCAGCCCAAGGGACTCTCAAAAGTCTTCTCCAGCACCACACTTCTTGCTATTATGATGCAGTAATTCCTCATTCAATCCAAAACCTTCTAACCTTATCCTTCAAAGATTAGAGCAAGTTCATTTATCCATTTGTAGGTGATGTTATTTTATCTTCTATCTAGCCACACTCTCCCACTGAATCCTGTATCTTCACTACTGAGATAAAATAAGATATAAGATTGAGTTACATTAACATACCTTCCTTATGTTACTACATGCAGGAAAATGGGAGGGGGATTAAAAATTGGTTAATATAATACATAAATATATTCATTTAAAAATTAAAAATAAATTTTCATAAGTATTATTGTTCTCATTCCTGCAAATGACCATATGATTATAGCTTGTATTTATAATGACCTCTTCCATTACCCATCCTGTAACCTATTTGCTCATAGCAAACACTTCCACTCACTGCTACACTTGACTTCCTATATAGCAATCTCCTTATTCAGGAGCAATGCTATGAGGAAATCCATAAATTTGAATAAGGAATTCTACAAGTCCACCACTCTGGTTGTGACAGATGTTTGCAAGACATTGTATTCTGGGAAACATCATTAAGAATGACTAAAAGATGTTTACTCTATGGAAGAAGAGCTATGACAAAGCTAGACAGCAGAAACATTACTTTACCAACAAAGGCCCATGTAGTCAAAGCTATGGTTTTTCCAGTAGTTGTGTATGTATGTGAGAGTTGGACCATAAAGCTGAGCATAGAATAACTGATGCTTTTGAATTGTGGTGTTGGAGAAGACTCTTGAGAGTCCCTTGGACTGCAAGGAGATCCAACCAGTCAATTCTAAAGGAAATCAGTCCTGAATATTCATTGAAAGGACTGATGCTGAAGCTTAAACTCCAATATTTTGGCCACCTGATGCGAAGAACTGACTCATTGGAAAAGACTCTGATGTTGAGAAAGATTGAAGGCAGGAGAAGGGGAATACAGAGCATAAGATGGTTGGATGGCATCACTGACTCAATGAACTTAAGTTAGAGCAAGCTCCAGGAGTTAGTGAGGGACAGGGAGGCCTGGTGTGCTGCAGTCCATGGGGTTGCAAAGAGTAGTAACATGACTGAGCATCTGAACTGAGCTGATAACTTCACATCAGAAGCAATAGAAGCCACCAAGGTAAAAAAAAAAAAAAAAAAGAAAGAAATATTTATAGAGTTTAAAGAAAACAAACTAAATATCCAAGCCAGTTTCTTATGAACATGAAAATATATTTTTAAATTGTGTTTGTTATAAATCACCACTAAGAGTTTTGAAAGTCAAAGCACAGTTTGATAAACAGTATTTGTAGTGCATATTTCTGAAAAAGGGCTCAAATGCAGAATATGTTAGAAGTTCCTTTAAATCATTAAGAAAACAGATAATAAAGAATGACAAAATCTTGGAGATCCAACTCAGAAATAAGATAACCGATAGCTAATGCATGTATAAAGACCTTAATATTATTATTAATTAGGGAAATGAAAATAATACTTTACCTAGGCATACCATCTGGGTCCTTTCAGTACTCTGAGCATCAATGTGGCTAAGAGAATATGACTCCAGGAAATAGGGAGAAATAATGACTGCTTCCAGGAAAATAAGTGATTAAGCGAATTTTCTAGAAGCTTCCATCATTGAACCGATGTGGAGAAAAGAACAAACAGTAACAAGTCACAGACCTGGACATTGAAGGAGAGGTAGGATTTACTGGAAAAAAGAAAGTTGGTATATTTACTGAGCTTTACTCAATGTCAGGCATTATGGTTTGCCTTTCAGATTCATTATCTAATTTAAATATCAAAACCGTAAGAGATAGGATTTATTGTTTCCTTTAAAAAAAATACTTTGGAAATGAGCCCTATCTTTTCTAATTGTGAAAATCTTCTCTACCTTGTATTATCGGCCAGTGTGTTGCATTTTAGAGGGCTGCTTAGAAGCAAGGTCTGGACTATGGAGAAGCACTTGGCCCCAGAACTGGGTGGCTGGATGTCTCAGTGGTGGTGACATTACTGGTTTAAACTGGATGCTAAAGGAAACTAAGAAAGAAAATGCCCAAACATAAATTCAACTGTCTCAGGATCAGTAAATGAGCAAAGCATCCACTAACTAGTTGACAGTGCCAGATGCTTTAGTAAGTTTCTTAAGTAATAGTATGCTGGGAAAAACAAGGGCTACAATGAGATTTCATTCCTTAAACACCCCAAGCTTGTTTCCCAATCAAGACCTGTGTCCCTTTTTTTCCCTCTCTCTGTTGATGCTTTGCTGTTGTTTAGTCACTAAGTCCTGTGTGACTCATCCTCTGTCCATGGGATTTCTCAGGCAAGAATACTGGAGTGGGTAGCCATTTCCTTCTTTAGGGGGTCCTCCAGGCCCAGGGATTGAATCCATTGGAAGGTGGATTCTTTACCACTGAGCCAGTGATGCTATCCACCCAACTATGAACATGATTCACCTCTGAATTCCTTCATGTTTCAACTCAAATGTCACCCCTTTGTGAATCCTTTGTGTAAATCTGTTTTTCCTTCCTGAGAATCGGACTCTAGCACATTGGATGCAGCAAGAATGAAAGCTGACATACTGCCACCTGGTGTCTTGCTCAAACATTTTGTGAGGGTTTCTCTGGCTTCCCTGCTCCCCGCCAGTGATCTTGGATTAAATTATGGGGAAGACTAATCACAATAGCAGCTGCTAAAGTTGAACCATTCAGTAAACTTTGCAATGCAGAATTCAAGAGAGAGAGGATTCAAGAAAACTGGCTTTTTTTTTTTTTTTTTTTTTGTTTTTCTTTTTCTTTTTTTGCTTTTGCCAGACAGATGTGAAAGTGATTGATTCCAAATGAGAGACAAACACATGAGATGACTATGGCCTGCATGAATAGAAAGTTTGGAACTGTTGCACAAGATGGGAGATTTTTATCTATTAAGTCACATTGCATTTACTGCTTGTCTTTTCTTGTAGTGTAGAAATATCCTGAGAGTGGGAGCAAAAGTCAATTATGAAAATGCTAATAGACTGTAGTAGCAAACACAGCTTATACTCTTTCTATGTTATATGATGCTGCCCATTGTCTCAATGCAATACTTTATATTTAAGGTGGTTAACATCAGTTAATGGGAACTGATTTCCAATTAACAGTAAGAAACATAATAGACCACTGATATTTATGATAATACATGAAATCTTCTGTGTAAACTGCTAAACAAACCTCAAAAAATATTGAGGTTTATCTTGCAGATAGACTCGTCTGGAATTTCTTACTGTGGCTTCCTGTCCTCCAAGGTTTTGTACATTTCCACAGCTGGTTGAGAGCCTGTGACAGAGAAGGTGTTGCACTAGGTGATTTGCATGTGTGTTTGCGGTTCTTACTGGAACCCCTCGAAGTTGTGTCCACCCTACTTTAGGAAGACAGTGGAGCAAAGTGCTTAAAACCGAGGACTTAAGTTGTATTTCTAGATCTAGCATTCATTAGTTGTGTGACCTTGGGTTTCTGACAAGAATTTTTATGCTTCCATTTCCTCATGTCTGCACTGTGATTATTGATAGAATTTACCATGCAGGGTTCTTATAAGAAGTGAATGGAATAAAGAATGCCAATGCTAAGCCCAGTATCCAGCAGAAAGATACTGGCTACTTAGAGAAATAAAATTGAACATGAGAGAGGTTGAATGCCTAGCCTGGTGTTGCAGAGTAAGTGTCAGAGGGGAGCCCTCCCTCCATACCCTACTTGGAGCTGATGCCTTTCCTCATCCCAAGAGTCACCCTCTATCTTAACACAGTTTTGTAATGTCTTTAAAGTGCTTATCACTACTTAAAATTGTCTAATTTTTTAAAAAAACAAAGCTGTTTAATTTTTTGTCCTTCTACTGCACTGTAGGCCTTTTTTCTTTTTTTTTTTTTATTGCCCTTCACTGTTGCATCCTGCATTCCTGAACAATACACAGCACACACAGGAGACTATCTATCTATCTACAAGTAAGTGAGCAGGACCTTATGGGGCCTTCCTGGAGCAGACCACTCCATCTGCCCCTGCAGTGTCCTCTCTCTGCCTCCTGTGTGTAGAAAAACTTTAGCTCCTAGACCTTCCCCAAGTTCCAAAGTGTAAATTTAATTAGAGAAGTGAGAAAATGCAGAAAGAAGGGAAAACAATCAAGCAAGACAAAACAACAATAACTTCACTTCAGTTCCATCATGGAGTCGTGTCTGCAGCATGCCAGGCTTCCTGTCCATCCCCAACTCCCAGAGCTTGCTCAAACTCATGGCCATCGAGTCGGGGATGCTGTCCAACCATCTCATCCTCTGTCATCCCCTTCTCTTACTGCCTTCGATCTTTCCCAGAATCAGGGTTTTTCCCAATGAGTCAGTTCTTCATGTAGGGGGCCAAAGTATTAGAGCTTCAACTTCAGCATCAGTCCTTCCAATGAATATGCAGGACTGATTTCCTTTAAGATTGACTGGTTTGATCTCCTTGCTGTCCAACGGACTCTCAAGAGTCTTCACCAATAGTTTGGGCATTAAACAAATTCCAGGATCTTCAGATCCCCCTCAAGGACTGTATGCAATATTCTGAGCCAAGTCCTTGGAGCTGTTTTGCAGAATCTGAAACCCCTACCAAGCGAAGAAGTTAACTGTATGTGCTCACAAAAACTAGGCCTCAGACTATGTGTGTTAGTGGCTCAATTGTGTCAGACTCCTTTCAACCCCATGGACTGTAGTCACCGGGCTCCTCTGTCCATGGAATTCTCCAGGCAAGAATACTGGAGTGCATTGACATTTGATCATGGAATTCTCCAGGCAAGAATACTGGAGTGGGTTGCCATTTTCTTCTCCCAGAGATCTTCCTGACCCAGGTATCAAACCCGGGTCTCCTGCGTTGCAGGTGGATGCTTTACCAGCCCAGCTACTAACGAAGCCCAAGTACTCAGACTGGTTGGAAACAAAAGGTTGATTGTGTTGACTCCTGATTACCTCACCACCAACGAACCAGAAGAATGTCTACAAGCTGATCACACACTCCACAACTCCCTTCCCTCACCTTATCTTTAAAACATTTTCCTCAAAGCCATCTGGGAATTTCAGACTTTTGAGTCGTGGCTGCATGGGCTACTTGCTTGGTGCCCTGTGATAAACATTGCATTTTGATTCACTTCAACCCACATGGGTAAGTGGATCCAGAAATGTTCCAGGAATATATATTGTTGTTTAGTCACTAAATCATGTCTGACTTTTTTGTGACCCCATGGACTGTAGCTTGCAAAGCTCTGCTACCCACAGCCTTTCCCAGGCAAGAATAATGGGGTGGGTTGCCATTTCCTTCTCCAGGGTATCTTCCTGACCCAGGGATCAAACCCACGTCTCCTGCATTGCAGGTGGATTCTTTACCACTGAGCCATCTGGGAAGCCAATGTATGTGACTATGTGTTTGTGTGTGTGCGTGTGTGTGTGTGTGTGTGTGTGTGTGTGTAGTGCAAAAGATAAAAGTATTTCTAAGAGTCACAGTATTCAAACTCTAAAGTAAAAGATTAAATGGGACTCATTTTAATTTATCTATATTTGTCAACATTTCTACCTTGCATGCCACTTCAGGAAGATTTATTTAATTTACCTAGTGGTCAATTGACTTGGCCTCTATTTCAGATAATCATGATAGTTTTAGATTTCAGGATTCTGTCATATTAGTTGAAGGAATGCTTCCTGCTGTTGGAGGCCTATACTTCCTGGTTTGGACACAGGCCCTCCAATATGTGGGTAAATTTATCAAAGAATTAGTCGTCTCATCAGAAATAAGCTCCATAGCAAATGAGCTTTCTGAATGGTGTGGTCATGTTCTTACAATCCTATCCTCAAGTGGGCTGACTGCTGTGATCTGGAGAAAAGAAAAAGGAAATTGATTTGTAGTGACTTCTGTTTGTCAGGGCTTCCCAAGTGATGCTAGTGGTAAAGAACCTGCCTGTCAATAAGGGAGATATAAGAGGTATGGGTTCAGTCTCTGGGTCTGCAAGATCTCCTGGAGGAGGGCATGGTAACCCACTCTGGTATTCTTGCCCCGAGAATCCCATGGACAGTAGAGCCTGGTGGGCTACAGTCAATAGGGTTGCAAAGAGTCAGACACAATTGAGCAACTAACACTATACTACACTACTGTTTGTCTAGCATCCCCTCCCCAAACATACATTTATACTTCTAAATAGGAGACATTAATGAGACTTCTCAGATATTCCTTTATTAACCATAGCTGCATTTCTTTTCTTGGGAAGGTAAGTCAGAGGTTAGCCATTGAGAAACCTTCCAATCCTGTTTCTCTTTTCAGAACATGATTTAAATTTGAGTATTCATGGGCTTCCCTGGTGGCTCAGATGATAAAGAATCCACCTGCAGTGCAGGAGACCTGGGTTCAATCTCTGGGTTGAGAAGATCCCCTGGAGGAGGGCATGGCAAGCCTCTCCAGTATTCTTGCCTGGAGAATTCCCATGGACAGAGAAACCTGGTGGGTTATAGTCCATGGAGTTGAAAAGAGTCATACATGACTGAGCAACCAAGCTGGTGGAAGGCACTGCTCTGATTTTTAGCACCTGTCCCATACTGTTTAGGTGAGATGAGATGAGGTGGTTAGATAGCATCATTGACTCAGTAGACATGAAATTGAGCAAACTCCAGGGCATAGTGGAGGACAGAGGACCCTAGCATGCTGCAGTCCTTGGGGTCGCAAATAGTCAACTTAACTACTGAACAACAACCATACTGTTTACTTTGCTTATTTTGGTTGTTACCTGGAAAGAAGGTTTGTGGTCAATCTGCAGTACCAGATTCCAAGAAGTAGATTTAGATTCTGAACGGTCTCTATTAATACTATCTTGTACTTGAAAATTTTCCCTAGATGTGTTTTATTTTTTCAACTACATTTTGAGCTCACAGACAATGTTGCTTTTATAACTTTTAAAGGTCCTAGGGAAACTGTGGACAAAATCACTGTTTAAATAAATACCTACATGTTGAATTAAACTAACATTCTTCCTGTACTGTGACACAGGTAAGACAGAACAAAATTCTTATTTATTTTTAAGCAACTGTACTGAGGTGTAAGTGGCATTCCCTAAAATTCTTCCATTTTGAATTCCCAGTTTAATAATTTTTAGTAAATTATCTTGCATCCCCAATTATAGTTGTCCTTTACTTCCACATTTGCCCAAAGCAACCACTAATCTAATTTGCAGCTTTATAAATTCCTTTTGTGAATATTTCATATACATGTGAACTTTCAATATGTAATTTTGTGTTTTGCTATTTTTCCTTAATATAATTTTTTAGAAAAAATTATTTATCTTGTAGTATACATTAGTATTTCACTCATATTTATTGATGAGTAGAAATTCATTGACAAATTAATTGCATTTTGTTTATCCACTCACTAGATGTTGCACATTTGGCTGCTTCTCATTTGGGCGCTATTAGGAAGGATAACCACAAAGTAGGTTCCCAGTATTTTTAGAACGTAACTTTGTTAACACTTACACATTTACTGAGTATCACAAATGTAGGTCGCATGGCAAATTCCAAACACTATAGACTACTTAAAAGTGAAAGGGAAGTCACTCAGTCATGTCTGACTCTTTCTGACCCTTGGATTGTAGTCTGCCAGGCTCCTCCATCCATGGGATTTTTCCAGGCAAGCATACTGGAGTGGGTTGCCATTTCCTTCTCCAGGGGATCTTCCTGACCCAGGAATGGAACTGGGGTCTCCCGCATTACAGGAGACTCTTTACTGTCTGAGCCACTGGGGAATCCCAGGGAATAGACTACTTAGCCAAATAGATATATATTGTGATTCTTACTATGCTACCTGCCATATGTATGATCTCAAGTTAGTTACTTGATCTCTTTGAGCTTTAGTTTTCTTGTTTGTAAGTTAGAAATAATATCTCTATTGCATATATTTTCTATTAGAATAGTGTGCAGAAAGATAATTTAACACATAGCATTTGTGCACATTTATAAATTTGTGATTTGAAAGTTTATCAATTTTACTGAAATTTTATGTAAAAGGTTCCTAACCAAAGTGTGTTTCCTGCCATGTTTGCAATCCCAATCTCTCTCAAGTTGAATAACAGCAGTCCATCCCAAGGCAACCCAATTCTGAAAGGTAGTCAGCTTTCTTTGCATTGTGAGCTCTTAAGAGATAGCCACAATGTTTCTGAAGCTGGTCTCAAGAAAGCAGTGTTTGATTTCTCATTTTGAACCACAGGAAGTTGGTTCTAGTGCAGAAATGGTGTATTTCTAGTACATGTATGTGGTCTCATCTTGGATTGGCTGAGGAGCAAGATGCAAAATCCATACCTGAAGCAGAATATTCCACAGACCTAGGCTGCAGAACTTTCCTCTGTTGCGGATACTTGATCAGAATAAATGGAGAGGAGCACTTTGCCAGCCTCATTATTGATTCTGTGGCTTCATCCAGCCTGGCATTTCACATGATATACTCTGCATATAAGTTATAAGCAGGGTGACAATAGACAGCCTTGATGTACTCCTTTCCCGATTTGAACCGGTCCATGTCCATTTCCATGTCCAGTTCTAACTGTTGCTTCTTGACCTGCATACAGGTTTCTCAGGAGGCAGGTCAGGTAGTCTGGTATTCCCATCTCTTGAAGAATTTCCCACAGTTTGCTGTGATCCACACAGTCAAAGGCTTTGGCATAGTCAATAAAGCAGAAGTAGATGTTTTTATGGAACTCTCTTGCTTTTTCGATGTTTCAGGTGGTGTTGGCAATTTGATCTTTGCCTACTCTGCCTTTTCTAAATCCAGCTTGAACATCTGAAAGTTTATGGTTCACATATTGTTGAAGCCTGGCTTGGAGAATTTTGAGCATTACTTTGCTAGCATGTGAGATGAGTGCAATTGTGTGGTAGTTTGAACATTCTTTGGCATTGCCTTTCTTTGAGATTAGAATGAAAACTGACCTTTTCCAGTCCTGTGGCCACTGCTGAGGTTTTCCAAATTTGCTGACATATTGAGTGCAGCACTTTCACAGCATCATCTTTTAGGATTTGAAATAGCTCAGCTGGAATTCTATCACCTCCACTAGCTTTGTTCGTAGTGATGCTTCCTAAGGTCCACTTGACTTTGCATTCCAGGATGTCTGGCTCTAGGTGAGTGATCACACCATTGTGGCTTTCTGCATCATGAAATTCTTTTTTGTATAGCTCCTCTGTGTATTCTTGCTACCTCTTCTTAATATCTTCTTCTTCTGTTAGGTCCATACCATTTCTGTCCTTTATTGCACCCATCTTTGCATGAAATGTTCCCTTGGTATCTCTAATTTTCTTGAAGAGATCTCTAGTCTTTCCCATTCCATTTTTTTCTTCTATTTCTTTGCATTGATCACAGAGGAGGACTTTCTTATCTCTCCTTGCTATTCTTTGGAACTCTGCATTCAAATGGGTATATTTTCCTTTTCTCCTTTGCCTTTCTCTTCTCTTCTTTTCTCAGCTATTTGTAAGGCCTCCTCAGATGAACATTTTGCCTATACTCTAATAAAAAGTTTAAAAACAAAAAGCAAATGGTGTTTTAAATGGGATGGCAAAACAATTGTCCTGAATATGTATCAGTGAATAACACCTAGTTTGTTCCTCAGTCTCCTTCAGCTCAAACCTTTATTACTGCTTTTTCAGTGCCCCCTTTCAGGATCAGCCTAACTTAATTGCCAGTGAAAGAAAAATAGACAAAGTAAAAGTTTGTGGTGAGCCAGACATTTTTCCTCATCTGTACACAGACCACATGATGTATGAATATGACAAACACCACTTCCTGTTTGAAGGAGTCACACAAGAACTGAGGTATTATGCATATGTGCTGCCAGGCACACAAAAACACTGAACCCCAAGCTTGAGGCAGAACTGAACACATTTGTGCAGGGGAATCCACGCCTCATGCCACTCTCCAATCTGCTCTGGGTGTTCCTGGCCTTCACCTTCTCTGGTAGGGATGCTTCCAAACCTGGGTGTGTGTTCAGGGTGAAAGGACTGCACACAGGCACGTGGTGCTTCACAGGGACTTGGGAAGAAAGGAGGATTGGAGAAAAGCAAGCATCTTATGATTTCAGTTTGTTTTTTGGGGGGCTGATCTGAAATTAGTCTAATTCCTACACTATTTTATTCACCGCTTCATCTCTGTTTTCTGATTTTTTCCACAGGATTGGATGTAGACCAGAAAGTTAATCAAGATCAACCAGACATATTCACTCAGATTGGAGAGGCAGTCACCGTGACCTGTCGGTGTGAAACAAGTTGGAGCAATTACAACATTTTATGGTATAAGCAACCTCCCAGTGGAGAGATGATTTTCCTTACAAAGGATGGCCGCTACGCTATAATTTTTGAGAGATCATGTAAATCATCCAGCCTCACCATTTCAACCTTACAACTGGAAGATTCTGCAAAGTACTTCTGTGCTCTCTTTGAACTCACAGTGCTCGAGGTAACAGGAAAGCTGACCAAAATCCCCAGAGCTTAGTAAGAGAGAGCCCCTCTGCTGCAGGACCAGAGCTGAGATATACACCTGTAGATCCTAGACAAGAAATGGTAATCCTGCCTTTGCTTCATCTGTGGTCTGCACCAGAGGATTTAATTCTAAATAAAATTTATTTCCATGACATATGGAAACAGGTGTCCAGAGTAACTCTCTCCTGATAACATTCTTCTGTTGAATTTTTTACTTTAAATCAACCATACAAAATATGTGCAAAGTTGTCTAAATTTGAAGACTTGCTCCATAATAATATAAAATGGTAGTTTCACCTAAAGATCCTCACATCACAAATCTGGGTTTAGAGTCTGAAATCATCATGAAAATCATTTCCTTAGCCCTTTCCTTTTAGGGCTTCTTGGACACTAGGGGTAAAGAACTCGCTTGCCAATGCAGGAGACATAAGAGACACAGATTTGATCCCTGGGTTGGAAAGATCCCCTGGAGGAGGGCATGGCCACCCACTCCAATATTCTTGCCTGGAGAACCCCATGGACAGAGGAAGTTGGTGGGCTACAGTCCTTGAGGTTGCAAAGAGTCAGACACGACTGAAGCGACTTATCATACAGTCCTTTCCTCTTAGACATTGTGTCAGAGCATATTCAGAGGAGAACCACCAGTGATGTATAGATAAGAGATTAGTTATAAGGATTATTCACAGGCAGGGGCTAGAGCTGGTGGAAGAGTCTATAAAAGCTATTTGTATTTGGTTTGAGCTTGAGATCACTGTAAGTCAACTAAAGTACCATTTATGAAGGAAAGTTGGATGTGGCAACTGGACAAACTGTGGACAAACTGGAAAAAGCATGGACAAACTGACATGTACATGAGGACAATGGGACCCACAAGACACAGTAAAACCTGTCTTTCTCTTACCTCCTTCAGGCTCACAGTAATGGGCGAACTTCAGAAGTATGCCATCATGCTGCATGCTTACTTGTCAAAGTCAAAGAGAACATGAGTAAGAGATATGGTGGGAGGTTGAGGAGTTGTGAGTCAACAGTAAGTTGAACTACCAGACCAGCAGCATTATGAGTTGCCATAGTCTCTGTAACCCTGAACCAACCTGCGGAACCTAGAAACATGACCACTTCACCACAGTTCAGCTCAGTTCAGTCGCTCAGTCTTGTCCGACTCTGCGACCCCATGAATCGCAGCACGCCAGGCCTCCCTGTCATTCATAAACTCCCGGAGTTTACTCAAACTCATGTCCATCGAGTTGGTGATGCCATCCAGCCATCTCATCCTCTGTCGTCCCCTTCTCCTCTTGCCCCCAATCCTTCCCAGCATCAGGGTCTTTTCCAATGAGTCAACTCTTTGCATCAGGTGGCCAAAATATTGGAATTTCAGCTTCAGCATCAGTCCTTCCAATGTACACCCAGGACTGATCTCCTTTAGGATGGACTGGTTGGATCTCCTTGCAGTCCAAGGGACTCTCAAGAGTCTTCTCCAACACCACAGTTCAAAAGCATCAATATTTTGGTGCTCAGCTTTCTTCACAGTCCAACTCCATACATGACCACTGGAAAAACCATAGCCTTGACCAGATGGACCTTTGTTGGCAAAGTAATGTCTCTGCTTTTTATTTTTTATTTTTTTTTTGTTTTATTTTTTTTTATTTTTTTTTTATTAGTTGGAGGCTAATTACTTTACAATATTGTAGTGGTTTTTGTCATATATTGACATGGATATACATGTATTCCCCATCCCGATCCCCCCTCCCACCTCCCTCTCCACCCGATCCCTCTGGGTCTTCCCAGTGCACCAGGTCCAAGATGTCTCTGCTTTTTAATATGCTATCTAGGTTAGTCATAACTTTCTTTTCAAGGAGTAAGCGTCTTTTAATTTCATGGCTGCAATCACCATCTGCAGTGATTTTGGAGCCCCCAAAAATAAAGTCTGACACTGCTTCCACTGTTTCCCAATCTATTTCCCATGAAGTGATGGGATGCTTCATCACAAGAACCTTCCAAATCTTACACAAATCTCTTTCATGGCCAACCATAGCCCAGAACAATACAGAGAAGCAGATTCTGGGAAATAGATTAAGTTGAGACAGTACCAATCCACCAAAATAACTTAACTAGTTAACTTCCCTCCTTGTTAACTAAACATTCATTACCTCTTTGAACACCACAACTTTGAATAATGACCACAGGAAAACTATGCTTCCTGTTAGTATGATGCAATTGTTCTTTATTCAGCTAAAACAAGCTCTCTCCTTCAAAGAGAATACCAAATTCATTTATCTATTTAAGGGTGACGTTCTTTCCTCTTCCAGCTGAATCACACTCTCCAATTGACCCTGTATCTTTACTACAGAGATACAATGAGATATAAGATTAACTTGTAGCAGCACATTTTCTGTTACCAGAAGCAGGCAAAGAGGAGAGGGAAGCTAAAAATGGCTAATGTATACATAAATATATTCATATAAAATGAAAATAATTTCATAAATATTCATAAAGATGAATAAAGAGTTCAGTAAGTTGACCACTGTGGTTTTGGCAGAAGCTTGCAAGGTCTTGAAGACAAATTCAAGGGTCTATTTTAGCGGGAAAAAATTGTGCTAATAGGCAGGGGAAATTGATATGTTGTATTCTGGGAAACATCATTAAGAACGATACTTGTCTTCTCATCATAAGCAATAGCAGTCATAAAAGGAAAGCGTTTGTAAAGTCTTTAAAGAAAGTAACAAATAAAACTTTCAAGGAAGCTTCTAATGAGCTTAAAGCATATTTTTAAATTGTCTTTTTTGTTAAAAACCACTGCTAAGAGAGTGGAAAGCCAGTGCCATTCTGGAAGACTGTATATGCAATACACATTACTGAGAAAGGAATCAACTGTAAAATACATTAAAAGCTCATAAATCAAAAAGAAGTGAAAATAGTCACTTCTTAGTCATTAATAAGAATCGACTTATTAATAGCCATTAATAAGAATGGCAAAATCTTGGAGATCCAATTCAGAAATATCATATCCAATAGCTAGTAAACATGCAAGTTGTCCTGATTTCACTATTTTTATGGAAA
Source organism: Odocoileus virginianus (assembly GCF_023699985.2). Classification (NCBI taxonomy): domain Eukaryota; kingdom Metazoa; phylum Chordata; class Mammalia; order Artiodactyla; family Cervidae; genus Odocoileus; species Odocoileus virginianus. The sequence continues at coordinate 268,474 of NW_027224289.1, forward strand.
TCAAAGTCAAACCTCATGTGTTCAATCTGTGTCTTTTCAGCACCCTGAGTGTATCAATGTAGCTGGCTATCACACCAAAAGGAAATATAAGGAAATATCACACCAAAAGGATAATGAAAAATAATGACTATCTCCAGGAAAACAAGTGATTAAATAAATTTCCTAGAAGCATCTATTACTGAACTGATGTGGAGTTGAAAAATCAGGTCACAGACCTGCCTGGACATTAATGGAAAGGAGGTTTTAGTAGAATATAGAAAGTTGGTATTTATTGAGCTTACTGTATGTCAGGCACCATATGTCAGGCATTTCCAATTCATTATCTAATTTAAATATCAAAACCCTATGAGACAGATTTTGCTGTTCCAATTTTTTTAATCCTTGAGAAATGAGACATAACTTTCCTAACTGTGAAAAGCATCTTAAACATTTATTGTCATCCTGAGTGTACCATTTAGAGGGCTCCTTGGAGAAGATTTGGGTATGAGGAAGCACTTGACCCAGAACAGGGTGACTGGATGTCTCAGTGATGGTGACATGATGGGTTTAAACTGGAACCTAAAGGGATCTATGAAGAATGGTTCTATGAAGATCTACAAGACCTTCTAGAAATACCACCAGAAAAAGATGTCCTTCTCATCATAGGGGATTGGAATGCACACATAGGAAGTCAAGAGATACCGGGAGTAACAGGCAAGTTTGGCCTTGGAGTACAAAATGAGGCAGGGCAAGGACTAATAGAGTGCCAGGAAAACACACCTGTCATAGCAAAACCCTCTTCCAACAACACAAGAGCCCACCCTACACATGGATATCACCAGAGGGTTAATACAGAAATAAAATTGATTATGTTCTTTGCAGCCAAAGATGGAGAAATCTACACAGTCAGCAAAAGCAAGATCTGGAGCTGACTGTGGCTCAGATCATGAGCTTGTTATTGCAATATTCAGGTTTAAGCTGAAGAAAGTAGGGAAAACCACTAGACCATTCACTGGATCATAGGAAAAGCACGGGAATTTCAGAAAACACCTACTTCTGCTTCGTTGATTATGCTAAAGCCTTTGACTGTGTGGATCAAAACAAACTGGAAAATTCTTAAAGAGATGGGAATACCAGACCACCTTACCTGCCTCCTGAGAAACCTATATGCAGGTCAAGAAGCAACAGTTAGAACCAGACATGGAACAACAGACTGATTCAAAATTGGGAAAGGAGTACATCAAGGCTGTATACTGTCACCCTGCTTATTTAACTTATATGCAGAGTACATCATGTGAAATGCTGGGCTGGATGAATCACAAGCTGGAATCAAGATTGCCAGGAGAAATATCAACAACCTCAGATATGCAGATGATACCACTCTAATGGCAGAAAGTGAAGAGTAACTAAAGAGCCTCTTGATAAGAGTGAAGGAGGACAGTGACAAACTCAGCATTCAAAAAACTAAGATCATGGCATCTGGTCCCATCACTTCATGCAAATAGATGGGGAAAAAGTGGAAGCAGTGACAGATTTTATTTTCTTGGGCTCCAAAATCACTGCAGATGATGACTGCAGCCATGAAATTAAAAGACACTTGCTCCTTGGAAGGAAAGCTATGACAAACCTAGACAGCATATTAAAAAGCAGAGACATCACTTTGCCAACAAAGTTCCACAGAGTTGAAGCTATAGTTTTCCAGTAGTCATACTGATGTGAGAGTTATACCCTAAAGAAGGCTGAGTGCTGAAGAATTGAGACTTTCTAATGTGGTGCTGCAGAAGACCTTTGAGAGTTTCTTGGACAGGAAAGAGATCAAACCAGTCAATCCTAAAGGAAATCAATCCAGAATATTCATCAGAAAGACTGATGCTGAAGCTGAAGTTCCAATATTTTGGCCACCTGATGTGAAGAGCTGACTCATTGGAAAAGACCCTGATGCCTGGGAAAGATTGAGTGCAGGAGGAGAAGGGGGTGATTGGATGGCAGCCTCCACACAATGGACATGGGCTTGAACAAACTCTTGGAGATAGAGGAGGACAAGAAATTGTGGTGTGCTGCAGTTCATGGGGTCACAAAGAGTCAGACATGACTTAGAGACTGAACAACAACCCTTCCAGTGAGTATTTATGAATATTTGTTAAATGAACAAAGCATGATTACTGTAACATTTACTCCTAAGTCTTCAGTATAATTTTCCTCCATGCTAGATTTGGATTTGTTGTTTATAGTCTATTATTCATTGTTCACAATAATAACCTTCTATTTGTACTATCAGAGTCTTTTATTTGGCATGCATCCCATAAAATTGGAAGATTGTTTTCAGAATAACTTAAACAGTTGTTTAATGTAATTTATCATCAAATTCATGAATAATGATTCATCAGCTCACTCAGAAACCATGCAATTCTTGAGTGCCTACTGTGTATCAAACTCTCATAAATATTGAATTACATGGGCTTTGAAGTAAATTTTAAATATAGGAAGGTTAGAGACAAATGAAAAAGAGATCAACAAATGAGAATCATATGACTGCAGAGGCCTGGCATGCTGCGGTTCATGGGGTCGCAAAGAGTTGGACACAATTGAGGGACTGAACTGAACTGAACTGAAAGCAGTCAAAGATAATTTAAACCTTCTATGAGGTATTTAGGACCAAGAAAATACAGATGAGTACAGAGGTATTACAAGTAAGATGTGTGTACTGTGTGGTAAGTTGCTTCAATCGTGTCTAACTCTGCAAGTCATGGACTGTAGCCCAGCAGGCTCCTCTGTCCAGTGGATTTTCCAGGCAAGAATACTGAAGTGGGTTGCTATGCCCTTCTCTAGGGGATCTTCCTGACCCAGGGATTGAATATGGGTCTCTTAAGTCTCCTGCATTGGCAGGTGAGTTCTTTACCACTCGCACCACTTGGGAAGCCCATTTACCTTCAAATCTGAGGGGTTTTTCAAAAAGTTGCTTGCTGACTTATGGTGTGGGTTTAGCTCTTCTATTCAGTCACAAGAGGGGGCTGATTCATCTGAAAACAGTGTTTCTTTCTAGGAGAAAGGGAAGGAGATTTGTTTTCCATTGATGCGCTAAAAAAAGGAAAAATGACATGCTTTCATCTTCTTCAGACAACTTGAGGTTTTTATCCCTTGTTGAATGTGTGGGATGAAGGATTCAGGGGATCTTAGCCCAACAGCCTAAGCCCTTTCCATGTTCCTCCCTAACACTGCTTTCCCATTTCCCTGCTCTGATCATCTGTTCCCTTTTCTATTCCTTATGCCCTTTTTTCCCTCCTCTGACTTTTTGTACCACTCACACCCACCTCCACCCCACCCCCACCTACTTTGCCTTTCTTTCTGTCTATTCCTCTGCCTTAGCATCCTTGCTGCACAACACCCACAAGCATTGGCATAGGGAACATGAGGATTATGGACCACTGTTCAAGGAGGAGGTGAACACCATCTATGTCAATAGATATATGTCAATAAAACAGATGTATGAAAAATGTCTACCTAGATGGCGATAGTTGCATGATTCCAAGAACACTTACAAGAGCTCCAATTTCTAGGATGTGTAGCTTGTAGTCTCAATGTTATTAATTTTTCCATCTCCCAGAGCAAATCACTGCCTACTTTTGAATCTCCCATACATTTTCTGGAATGTGGATGGAAATTTTCATCACTCTTACAACACAGAGCTCAGTACATTTTTCTGGGATTAAATATTATGCTCTGCAAGCTTCATGGAGCATCAGCCAATTTCTTAAGAAACAAATGATAGACCAATGGTTGTGCATAGACACATCATTGTGATTGGTATTCCTTTTCCCGAGGCAGACATTAAACTTCGAGATGATTGCACTGTGAGCTGGGGATGTTTCACCATCTTTTGGGGACATGACTAAAACTGGGGAGGAAGACATAGACAAGGAACTGCTTGATCATTGGCTGAGAAGGTCCTGGCAACAACGCAGCGATGTCTGCACTGGTTGTAAGTCTTCACTCACAACCATTGCCTCTGTTCTCTGGATCCTCCTTAAGGCAAGGATCAGACACAAGCTTGAGCTCTGAGCCCACGATCCTGGCTTGTCCTTGAAGTATGAGGCTGCTGACTGGAGTAACCGTGTTTCTGACCTTGGGTAAGTGTTCTGTGTCTACAAGGGGTGACTTGAGGGCAAAGGGCCACAAAGAGTCACTTACTCTCCACTCCCCTCCCTGTGCTGTATTCAGCATCACAGTGATGGGACTGAGAACTGATCTATGGATTTGCTAGGGAACAAAAACTTCTACATGACAGGTTAAACCATGATCATGCTGTTCAAGAGAACAGCATTGAAACATGTATATTATCTAGGGTGAAACAGATCATCAGCCCAGGTTGGATGCATGAGGCAAGTGCTCAGGCCTGGTGCACTGGGAAGACCCAGAGGAATCGGGTGGAGAGGGAGGTGGGAGGGGGGGACCGGGATGGGGAATACATGTAAATCCATGGCTAATTCATTTCAATGTATGACAAAAACCACTGCAATGATGTAAAGTAATTAGCCTCCAACTAATAAAAATAAATGGAAAAAAAAATAAACCATGGTCATGATTTCAAAAGAGTCTTTAGCAGTAAGCAGATTGTAGGAAATCTCTTGGTTTATTGAGCTAAGGACCCATGGAACAAAGCCTATGGGTCTCTGATTCTTGCCACGTATTTTTGGTCTCTATAATTTTGTTGTTCAGTCACTAAGTTGTATCCAACTTCTTACCACCAAATGGACGGCAGTATGCCAGGCTCCTCTGTCCTCTATAATCTCTTGGAATATGCTCAAATTCGTGTCCATTGAGATGGTAATTCTATTTAACCATCTCATCCTCTACGTCCCCTTCTCCTTTTGCCTTCAATTTTTTCCAGCATCAGGGTATTTTTCAATAAGTCAGCTCTTCTTATCAGGTGTACAAATTTTTGGAGCTTCAGTTTCAGCATCAGTCCTTCCAGTGAATATTTAGGGCTCATTTCCTTTAGGATAACTGATTTGATCTCCTTAAAGTCCAATACTGAACGCCAATAATATTTTTGCAGGACATAAATAGAAACACAGGAGTAGGGGTTAGGGCTAGTAAGTTACAGGAGGGTTATGCCCTTAATCCATAGAATTACCCTTGTTTGTGCTCTGGAACTAATTTGATTTCTTAATCCCCCTGCGAATGTGTCTGATGCTAAGACCACCCGGCCCAGCTCCATGGATTGTGCTGAAGGAGAGGATGTAAACCTGCCTTGTAACCACTCTACCATTGGTGGAAATGACTATATACATTGGTATCGGCAAAATCCCAATCAGAGTCCACAGTATGTCATTCATGGCTTACGAGACATAGTGAACAGAAGCCTGGCCTCTCTGACCATAGCTTCAGACAGAAAGTCCAGCACCTTGATCCTGCCCCAGGTCACCCCGAGAGACACCGCTGTGTACTAGTGCATCCTGAGTGGGGCACATGGGGACAGATGGGGCTGCACCTGCACAGCATCTCTGCTGGGAAAAAGTGGGGACACAGTGCGGGGAGCAGTCACGAGAGCAAATCTAGAGTCATCTGGAAGGAGAGTCAGAGAGCTGTAAGAGATAAGGAAAATGAGGGGAGGTTAAAGGGGAGAAGATGGATAATGAAAAGAAGAAAAGGACAAGGAAGAAGTGTTTCATTGGTTGATGTGTCTGAGAAGAATTATGGGAATACTAAGAATCCTAATTGCAACATAGAAATAAAGTGAGAAGCATTAGCAATGCTTCATGGTTCTTTCTCATGTCAATAAAATGTTGGTTCTCATGTGTTCGTCTCAACCTCAAAGTGAGAAAAATACAAATAATTCTCTTGTTCCAAAGTTTTCTTTCATGTCTACTCTTTGCGACCTCAAGAACTGTAGCCTACCAGGCTCCTCTGTCCTTGGGATTTTCCAGGCAAGAATACTGGAGTTGCGGGTTGCCATTTCCTTCTCCAGAAGATCTTCCTGATCCAGGGATCAAACCTGGTATCCTTTGTCTCTTGCATTGTAGGAGGATTCTTTACCTCTGTGCCACCTGGGAAGTGGTTCAATTATTTCTTTATAATGTCTATGTAGTACTCTGAAATGTTCTATTATTAACTACTTTTCCATTAATAAATATTTGTTTCTATTACTGTGCTATCATAAAGAGTGTTGTCTTTATACAGCTTTGTAGATTGACTTTTGTATATGTGGAGACATGTCTATTGTAATGGAATTTCTGAAACTGGAATGGCTGTTTGCAAAACAAGGTGCATTTAAAATTTTTTTGATAAAGTGACAACTTTCCATTCAAGTGGTATAAACAATCATACTTCAACCAACAGGGAGTGAGAAGGTGCAGTTTGCATCTTCTAAAAATTGAGAATTATCAGCCATTTTCATTTTAGCAATCCAAATGTACTTTATCTATAGCATTTTACTGATCCCTAGTTCTTTTGAGCAATTTTTTTCTCTGTATATTGGCACTCTTTCATTCAACTTTGATCACATGCTTATTCCTATCTTTTGACCATTTTTTTCTGTTAGATTAGCTTTATTTTTATTTGATAGAATCATTTTGATATCTTACATGCTATTTTGACTTCTATGTTTGCTTAGTATATTTTATTCTAACATACTACCATTTATTTTTTAAATGATGTTGTCTTTAGTTCTTATACTGTCAAATCTATCAAAAATTTCTTTTTGGCTTTAAAATCACTGTCTTTTTAGAAAGCCCTAAATGTATCTTTTAATCCTCATTACCATTTAGTGAGTTATTCTGAGACCTATGCCACCTATTAGAAAGCTAAGCCTCAAAGAGATTTTAAAAGTTGCCTATCTTCAGTTTTAATATGTCTTACACCAACTGTTATATTTATTTTTTATTTTTTTCCATCTAATTTTTATTAGTTGGAGGCTAATTACTTTACAATATTGTAGTGGTTTTTGCCATATATTGACATTTTTTAATCTGCTAATGTCAAGCTCCAAAATCTCAGCATGTTGTTCAATCTGGCCTTACTAGAAGCAACAGTAAGAAGAAAGCCCTGAAATACTGAGGCAACTGGAAAGTCAGTGGAGTGAATCACAATTCCCATAGCTGAAGGTGAAACACATTTTAGAGGAAAATGTCAAGTGTTAGGATAAAAAGCATATGTTGTGACTCAAGAAAGGCAATAATTCTTAATTCTGTAAAGAGACATGCTAGTCCTCTAAACATCCAAATAGCAGTAGAAATATTTTTTACTGATTGTAGCAGGATTCCAAAACATCCTTAGCTCCATATTAGCCACACATTTTCCTCAAGAGAAAAGATATAGAGGAAATTAGAACACAAGACAGAGAAAGTAATAGGGAGGCATCCTGGCCCTTGATGTGAGCTGCATCACTAACATAATATTCGTGGATCATCTGCAAATCAATCAATGTAATGCCCCACATTAACAAATTGAAAGATAAAAATCATGATTATCTCAATAGATGCAGAAAAAGCCTCTGACAAAACTCAACATCCATTTATGATAAAAACTCTCCAGAAAGCAGGAATAGAAGGAACATACCTCAATATAATAAAAGCTATATATGACAAACCCACAGTAAACATTATCCTCAATGGTGAAAAATTGAAAGCATTTCCCCTAAAATCAGGAACAAGACAAGGGTGCCCACTCTCACCACTACTATTCAACATAGTTTTGGAAGTTTTGACCACAGCAATCAGAGCAGAAAAAGAAATAAAAGGAATCCAGATTGGAAAAGAAGTAAAACTCTCATTGTTTGCAGATGACATGATCCTCTACATAGAAAACCCTAAAGACTCTACCAGAAAATTACTAGAGCTAATCAACGAATACAGTAAAGTTGCAGGATATTAAATTAACACACAGAAGTCCCTTGCATTCCTGTACACTAACAATGAGAAAACAGAAAGAGAATTTAAGGAAACAATACCATTCATCATTGCAATAAAAAGAATAAAATACTTAGGAGTATATTTACCTAAAAAAAAAAGACCTATACATAGAAAACTATAAAACACTGATGAAAGAAATCAAAGAGGACACAAACAGATGCACAAATATACCGTGTTCATGGATTGGAAGAATCAATATTGTGAAAATGACTATACTACCCAAAGCGATCTATAGATTCAATGCAATCCCTATCAAGCTACCAACAGTATTCTTCAGATAACTAGAACAAATAATTTCACAACTTGTATGGAAATACAGAAAACCTCGAATAGCCAAAGCAATCTTGAGAAAGAAGAATGGAACTGGAGGAATCAACCTGCCTGACTTCAGACTCTACTACAAAGCCACAGTCATCAAGACAGTATGGTACTGGCACAAAGACAGAAATACAGATCAATGGAACAAAACAGAAAGCCCAGAGATAAATCCACGTACCTATGGACACCTTATCTTTGACAAAGGAGGCAAGACTATACAATGGAGAAAAGACAACCTCTTCAACAAGTGGTGCTGGGAAAACTGGTCAACCACTTGTAAAAGAATGAAACTAGAACACTTTCTAATACCATACACAAAAATAAACTCAAAATGGATTAAAGATCTAAATGTAAGACCAGAAACTATAAAACTCCAAGAGAAGAACATAGGCAAAACACTCTCTGACATAAATCACAACAAGATCTCCTATGACCCACCTCCCAGAATTTTGGAAGTAAAAGCAAAAATAAACAAGTGGGACCTAATTAAACTGGAAAGCTTTTGCATCACAAAGGAACCTCTAAGAAAGATGAAAAGACAGCCTTCAGAATGGGAGAAAATAATAGCAAATGAAGCAACAGACAAAGGATTAATCTCAAAAATATACAAGCAACTCCTGTAGCTCAATTCCAGAAAAATAAATGAGCCAATCAAAAAATGGATCTAAGAACTAAACAGACATTTCTCCGAAGAAGACATACAGATGGCTAACAAACACATGAAAAGATGCCAACACCACTTATTATCAGAGAAATGCAAATTAAAACCACAATGAGGTACCGTTTCACACCAGTCAGAATGGCTGCTATCCAAAAGTCTACAAGAAATAAATGCTGGAGAGGGTGTGGAAAAAAGGGAACCCTCTTACACTTTTGATGGGAATGCAAATTAGTACAGCCACTATGGAGAACAGTGTGGAGATTTCTTAAAACTAGAACTGCCATATGACCCAGCAATCCCACTCCAGGGCATACACACCAAAGAAACCAGAACTGAAAGAGCCACATGTATCCCAATGTCCATCGCAGCACTTTTTATAATAGCCAGCACATGGAAGCAACCTAGACGTCCATCAGCAGACAAATGGATAAGAAAGCTATGGTACATATACACAATGGAATATTACTCAGCCATTAAAAAGAATTCATTTGAATCAGTTCTAATGAGATGGATGAAACTGGAGCCCATTATACAGAGTGAAGTAAGCCAGAAAGATAAACACCAATACAGTATACTAACACATATATATGGAATTTAGAAAGATGGTAATGATAACCCTATACTCAAGACAGAAAAAGAGACACAGATGTATAGAACAGACTTTTGGACTCTATGGGAGAAGGAGAGGATGGGATGATATGAGAGAATAGCATCGAAACATGTATATTATCAAGTGTGAAACAGATTGCCAGTCCAGGTTGGATGCATGATACAAGTGCTCTGGGCTGGTGCACTGGGATGATCCAGAGGGATGGGATCGGGAGGGAGGTGGGAAGGGGGTTCAGGATGGGGAACACATGTAAATCCATGGCTGATTCATGTCAATGTACGGCAAAAACCACTACAATATTGTAAAGTAATTAGCCTCCAACTAAAGAAAATAAATGAAAAAAAAACCCACTGAAATCTATCCTGCTGCATATGATGTGTACCTAAACATATATTGCTGTGTTTATGTTTGGAAATTGCTTTGATTTGTGACATAGATGAAGGAACAGATACTTGTTCTCAATCCTGCCAAGTACAATGAGAGGTGCTGTAGCATTTTCCGAATATCAGCATATCCCTTCAGTCACTTTTCCTTCATTTCCTCCTCTTCATGGACTTTGAGCTCACTTTCTGTTTCCTTACTTCACTTTTCATGAAACATATCTTTTTGTTCCTTTAGTTTATTGAAGTATTCTCAATAATTAGCACAGTAACCAACAAATAGTATGTGTTCAACAAATATTTATTGAGTAAAGAAATATTTATGACTGATGTTACTAGTAATTGCTAGGGATGGAATAAAATAGTAAAGGGCGAGTTAGATCTTTTTAAAAATAGAAGAGAGTCAGCATCACACGGATTTCACAATGATGACAGGGTATATTTGAAGTTTATTCATTCATAAACTCATTAATCCTGTTCTTCTATTTCCCTTTCTTTTCCTTCCACCCTCCCTCTCTCTTTTCCTTTTTTCCTCTTACGCCTCTTTCCTATCATTGTTAGTGAAACAGGTCCCCAAGTACTTTGTTAAGGTCTTATGAAACTTTAGTTTATTCCAACACAAAATTCTTTCTTCCATTAAAATTCCCAGTATGTTGTGTCTCTCATAAATTGGTTGACACCAGATATTTTGAAAGATTAAAATTGCACTTAACTCATTCCCCCAATGAGGCAGGGAATTCTCTTAATTTTAGAAAAATGGATACAGAAAATAGTTATTTGGATATCAACTGGTATTGTCATTCACGACATCTTCCATAACTATAAGCCAACAAAGATGTTAAAAGTCCATATGGTATTTCATCAAACCAATGGCCATTAGAAGCACAGTGCTTGTCAACCCAAAAGTGGTGAACAGATTTTAAAAAGCCTTTTCTTATCCCTGTTTTTTCATCTTCATTCAGAAATAATACTTACCAATTAAAAAAAAATGTGCTATCCTTATAGCAAACGTGTCCTGCTTTAAAACATTCTACTGAACTTATCTTTAGAAACTACAGATTTAATGAGTACTGTTTAATAAAACTGCCATTAGTTCTATCACTAATTCTACCAATAGAGATTCAGCATGAGCAGATGATCTCACAAGAAAAATAACAGGAGTTAGGAACTTGAAGCTCCATTGGCTCACTGTGTCTTTTAAATATTTTTCCCTACAACTAATACATTAATAAATAGAATCAGGAAGAGATTGTTAGCAATGCACACTGAGGATTCTAATGTTTTACAAATTCTACCTGTTTGCACGTCTGAAGAACTGAATCTAAAGTAAGATGAATATCTAATTCATTTGTTACACCAGAATTGCATAAAACAGGCAACATACTAAGTGATTTTCAAATTAACTAATAACAAGTGTACACACAATACAGCACTTGGAAAAAAAAAGCATCCTGGGCACAAAAAGGAGGAGAAAACTTGTGAAAATCATTTATTTTAGTAATTAGAACAAAAGTTTAGAAAACTGCATCATCCAAGTAATAAATATGTGATAACTATAAAATGTTAAAAAAAAGTTCTAAAAACAGAAGAAAAATTGAAATAAAGGAGAATGATATAAGCAGATGGAGAGGATGACAAAGTAAAATTTTGTGATAAAATTAATACTGAAAATGTATTACACTAAAAATTGAAAAACATTTGCCTTTATGTGTCAAGGATAAAGGATTTTCATTTCAATAAGTGACATTCCATCATGTGTCCTATAGAAAAGTATATTACAGTCTTCAGATCATATATAAATAGCAGTCAGAGTGCAGATCTGAATGTAAGAATAATGTGTGAAGTTAATGGAAAAAATACAAAACTTGTGTTAAGTACACATTTCTTAAACAGGACACAAACATGGCTAAGTGTGAAAACTAGTCTATATTCATATATACATTCATCTTTTGTGTCACTCTTCTGTATAGCAGAGATGGGCACAACATTGTAAACCAGCTACCCTTCATTTAAAAACTGATGTATATTAAAATTGCCATTAAAAGTATTCAAGAGTTAAAAGGATAGCTAGAAAATCTATTAAAGGGTACCTAATGAATATATTTACAGTATTATTATGTTATCAAAGTTAATATTATTAATTATAAAGATATTATATTAGCAAATACTAGCTATAAAATATATTATCATGCTCTCAAAGAGCTTGTTTTGATTTCAAAATGTCTCCTTCAAATCAACAAGAAAATAAACAAATTGATAGAAAAGACAAAAGTCTGAAATAGGCATTTGACAATAGAAGATATTCAAATGGTCAATAAACATGTCATTCCCATAAGATGCATAAACTGACATAGTTAATTTATACTGGTAGAAATCAGAATACTGTTATAAATGGGTCAGTATCATAAAGGGAACTCTCAAGGGCTGGTAATGCTCTGTTTCTTGATCTGAGTGCTGGTTAAAAGAGTGTTGGTTATGTGAAAATTTATGCTGTACCCTTATATTACATTTTCTTATATGACTATAATACTCCAATAAAAACTAAAATGATACATGATGACCTCTTATTCATTACTAATTATAAGGTAACAATGAACTAAAACTGAAATTTCAGGTGCTTTCATTCTAGTTTTCCTTTTCTGCTACTGAAGTATTTAAGTAAGAACACATTTGTGAAACAAGCATGACTTCTGACCATGTGTAAGCATTGACTTTCTATTCATAGACCATTGATGAGAAATGTGTCATTTGTCTTTTTCATCTATCCGAGGTACAAATTTGTGATTTTGATGTTAGGTATGTAGTATACATACCATCAGGACTTCCCTGGTGGTTCAGCAGTAAAGAATCCGTCTGCAATGCAGGAACCGCAGGAGTCTTGGGTCGACCCCTGGGTCAAGAAGATCCCCTGGAGGAGGGCATGGCAACACACGCCAGTATTCTTGCCTGGAGAATCCCATGGACAAAGGAAACTGGAGGGCTACAGTACATAGGGTAGAAAGAGTCAGACATGACTGAAGTGACTTCGCACACATGCAACACATGTAGTATCAAGGTACCAACACTTTGACATTTGGCATTATTAAGAAAAGTAGAAAACTCTAGTGAATAGGAAAGGGTGATAAATCGCTCAGGATGCTTACATCTTATTGATTACAATAGAGTTCAAGTTGATCCCAAGCTATGAAAGTCTGGGGAAGGTATGCATTTTTGTCTAGAAACATTGCTGAAAAACAAAACATAGGGATTCTGGTAAGGATGAAGAAGTAAATCTACTTGTAGGCAATGAACAGTACCTGCCATATCCTTAAATGTTAAAGGGCTCCTGAAACACTGTGGCATGCTATGCAGTCAGTGAGATTTATTAGCCAACATCTTTATCGCTAACATTATCCCAGAATCTGGTGCTTGGTTCTGGTTTGCTGTAACAACAGATAAGGAAGTTCATCTTGTCTTTGGACTTCAAAGTCTGGTGAAATGGAAGAGAGAGAGGAACATTTATAAAGGAGCTTTGGAATGATTATCTTTACACTCCATGTTAGTTAAGGAAGCAATAGCCTCTGTGAAAATTCCTTCCACATGGCCTTAACTAAAAACTGACCAGTATAATATATTTCTCTCTCGTGGTTGCTCCTTAGTCTGTCTCATCTAAAACATTTTGAATTTAGAGATGGGAGCAGCATTCTCTTCACAATCACACCTTTGCAAAAATAGACTCTTGTCTTTGCTCTTAATCTCAAACAGAGCCCTCAATCATTGACAGTCCAGGAAAGAGAGATTTCCATTCTGAACTGTACTTATGAGAAGACTGCATTTGACTGCTTCCCATGGACTTCTCTAGTGGTCAGAGAGTAAAGCGTCTGCCTACAATGCGGGAGACCTGGGTTCAATCCCTGGGTCGGGAAGATCCCCTGGAGAAGGAAATGGCAACCCACTCCAGTATTCTTGCCTAGAGAATCCCATGGACAGAGGAGCCTGGTGGGCTATAGTCCATGGGGTCACAAAGAGTTGGATATGACTGAGCACGTGAGGAATATTAAAGGAATGGTATCAGCAACATCCTGGTAAAGGCCCTGTACTCTTGATAACCATATGTTTGGTTGTGAATAAAAAGGAAGACTCACAGTTTCCCTCAATAAGAGTGTCAAACAGCTTTCACTGCACATCACAACTTCCCAGCCTGGGGACTCAGCCGCCTACTTCTGAGCAGAAAGTGTACGGTGCTCCCCAGGCACCTGCAGCCTGTACCCAAACATGCAGCTGAGATTCCAGACACACCCTGACGTGTAGATGAAACATACTCACAGACACACACACATATATCAGTTTGTGCATAAAAGTTTTAATATATTTAAGAAAATTGAAATTATATAGAATTTATTCTTTGATCAAAAGTGGAATTGACTTAGAAAATCAATAGCAAAATGACATCTTGAGAAATGCCCAATATTTCAAATTGAGGCATTAAAATTTAGAATAACCCATAGGTTAAAGAAATAATACTTGGCTATTAGAAAATATTGTGAAAGAAAATATAGTGAGAACATATACATATAAATGTTATGAGATGCAGCTAATATAGGAGGAATTTCTCTTTTAAATACCTATACTACTAAAGAAAAATGCTGCAAAACAATTATCTAAGCTTTCAACAAAAAAGATAGAAGAACAAATTACAACTAATATAAACTGAAATAAGAAAATAATAAAAATGTCTGATTGGTAACACAGAAATAGAATAATAGAAATTAACATGAGATACAAAGTTAATTTTGCTAAAATGATTATATTCCTAAAAAATTATATTCCTAGATAGAATTATCATGGTGAAAAAAGAGAAAACACAAATTAGAAATATAAAGAATGAAAAAGTAAACAATAGATGCTGCAGTGTTAAAAGGATAGAGTACCTCTGCTGTCCACCTGAAACTATCACAATATTGCTAATTGGCTATAGTCCAATACAAGATAAAAAGTTCAACAAAAATGAATAAAAGGAGATAATAAAAAATCATTAACAGGATAATGCTACTGACTCATCCCAATTGGGGATGTGGGAAAGTGGGGAAATCTAATTTTTTGGCAAAGGTGCAATGACTATTCAATGGAGAAATGATAGTCTTATGAGCAAATGATTTAAGGACAATTGGATATTCCTAGGCAAATTAGTGAATCTTGGCCTAAATCTCACACCTTATACAAAAATTTGAGGAAAGTCGCAAAATGGACCATATAGCCAAGTGTAAAATCCAAAACTATAAAACTTTGAAAAAAAATAGTCTTCAGTACCAAGTGTTGGACAAAATGGTTTTTGTCATGACGTTAAAGCACAATCAATAAAAAATAAAATATTTCATCAAAAGTAAAAATGCTTGCTCTGTGAAAGATACTATTAAGAGAATGAAAAAGACAAACCACAGAATGGCAGGAAATATTTTCACGACATGTTTTCATCAAAGGATGGTGTTCAGAAAACAATGACTTGTCTAAACTCAGCAGGAAGAAAACAAGCAGTTCAGTTGGAAAATGGTTCACCCAGACATTTCATGGAAGAGCCATGTGTTAGGGAAATAAGCATGTAAACATATGTTCAACATCATTAACCATCAGGGAAATGCAAATTAAAACCACAATGAAATACCATTCCGCATATTTCTTAATGGCTAAAATGAAAAATAATGGTGATATCAAGTTCTGGCAATGATGTAGAGAAATTGAATCACTCATACATTGCTGGTGGGTAAATGGAACAATCATTCTGGAAGACAGCTTAGCAGTTCCACATAAACTTAAACATTCACTCACCCTACAATTCAGCAGTCACACTCCTTTATGGGCATTTATACTGGAATAATGAAAAACTTATGCTCACACAAAATTTGTACTTGAATATTCATGAAAACTACATATGTGATGGCCAAAAACTGGAACCCAGCCAAATGTTCTTCATTGTGTGAATAGATAAATATGCTGTGGTACACCCATTCAGTACAATATTATTTATAGCTATATCTCAACTTGCTATAAGGTTAAGTGTAAATAAACCATTTTAAGTTGAAAATGTTGTAAGTGGAAAATGCATATAATATACTTAACCTACTGTGCATCAGAGTTCTGCCTGGCCTAATCTTAAAGGTGTTGCACTGAAAGTGATGCATGAGACAAGTGCTCAGGCCTGGTGCACTGGGAAGACCCAGAGGGATTGGGTAGAGAGGAAGGTGGGAGGGGGGATCGGGATGGGGAATACATGTAACACCATGGCTGATTCATGTCAATGTATGACAAAACACACTACAATATTGTAAAGTAATTAGCCTCCAACTAATAAAAATAAATTTTAAAAAAAAGAAAAAAAAAAAGAATGGCTGTATGGGTGCTGCTGCTGCTGCTGAGTGGCTTCAGTCATGTCCGACTCTGTGCGATCGTATGGGTACAGAACGGTTGTGAGTGTATCAGTTGTTTACCCTCGTGATCCCAGGGTTGACTGAGAGCTCAGCTTGCTGTTGCTGCCCAGCATCACTAGAGAATGTCATACAGCATGTTGCTAGCATGGGAAAAGATAAAAATTAAAAATACAAAGCATGGTTTCTAGTGAGTACACATTAGGTTTCTCACTACTGTAACGTGAAAAATCTTAAGTTGATTCATCACAAGTTGGGGACAGTCTGTAGTGATTAAAACAAACTTACTATTGATTCATGCAACAGCCTAGAATGGATCTCAATGCTGAGTGAAAAAAAGTATCTCAGAAGACTACATGATACATGCTTACACACCATATCATTACAATTGCATGCGTAATGTATGAATTTACTTAAACAGCATTCTCAAAAGGACAAAATATAGAGATGAAAGATCAGTAGTTGCTAGGAGTTGCAGGGGTGGAGACAGTGTGAAAGTGATTTTCTCTAGAGAAATGGAACAATTCTGCATCATGATTTTAGTGATGGTACAAAAATTTATACCTGTGATAAAATTTCAGAGCTATGCATTAAAAAGGGTGCATATAAAGCTGATATATCAGATTATCATCTGTATGTTAGTAATACTTTATCAATATCAATTTTCTGGTATATATATAATATCGATAGTTATATATGCTACATATACAATACCATGCTGCTGTCCAGTTTCTGTGGACATTCGTGATCTCTTCTACTTAAATACAAGTAGGTTTGGTCATGCAAACCTGGGCATCAGTTGCCTGTTAGCACTCAGAGGTGAAATGGGGCAGAAGAGAAGATGTCTCAACTAAACGTGCACTCTGCTCCATGCATTGGTCATTAACAACACCACTCAAGCAACTTAAAAGCAAGGAGCTGGCACTGCTTTAGAGACCTTGTCTGTACTTCCTTTCTACTATTTGTTTGCCTTTGGTTCTTTTATATTAATACATACATTAAAATGGTAAAACCAAATGGAAGATTGACAGCTACATTCAAATGAACAGGTAACAGTTTACAAAATTTCAGGAATCACCTTCTGTGGTATAGACATATACTGTGTGCTTGCAGTCTGTAGATACCAAGTTTTGTTGGAGCGCATTATAGTATTATGGCATAGAAAGAACTGACATGCTTATCTTAACTTTACTTAACAAAAAGAAAAAAATAACAAGCAACTAACTAGTAAGACTGAAAACTTTGGGCCAGTGGGACAGAAAAAATAACATGAGGAAAATTCTAAGACACATGATCTAAGAAGTACAATTCTACTTGTGGAAGGAATGGGACTGAATTTCCTGATCCTCCTTATAGTCTGATAAATAAGATTCAATATCAAGTTTCAAAAGAATAGTTTATTTTATTCTGGTTATAAATTCATACAAACATAAAAAACAGAATAGACTTTGAAAGTTAGAAGGACTGATGTTTAATCATTTGATGTCGAAATGATTTTATGTATTGAAAAAAACAAATAGGCCTTAAAACCTATAAAAAATATATGTTAAAAATTTTGGAAAGACTGCCTTTCACCAAAAGCCTGCGAGTTTTTCAATAGAGTATTTAAATTTTGAATGGAGAAATGTAAGTATAGGCTAAATGAATGACTAGTAAATAAGTAGATTATAAGAAGGGTTCATTGATTACATTAAATCTTATTTTAGTCTGCTCATTTTGTTACAAACAGCATTATTTTGTTCTTTTTCATGGCTGAGGAATTTTATTGTGGGGTTTCCCCGGTGGCTCTTCAGTAAAGAATCCACCTGCCAAGCAGGACACATGGGTTCGATTCCTGGCTCAGGAAGATCCCTGGAAAAGGAAATGACAACCCACTCCAGTATCTTGCCCGGGAAATCCCATGGAAAGAGGAGCCTTGCAGGTTACAGTCCATGGATCCCAAAGAGTCAGACACCACTTAGTGACTACAGAACAACAACAATATCATTGTACATAAATAACACATTTTATTCATTCCTCTGTCAAACTATATTTCATTTTGCTGTAACACAAAACTGTAAATCAACCAAACACCAATAAAAATGTAAAAACAAACAAACAAAAATCTTATATTAAATGGGACGCGAGGGAGGAGCCAAGATGGCGGAGGAATAGGACAGGGAGACCACTTTCTCCCCTACAAATTCATCAAAAGAACAATTGAACGCTGAGCAAATTTCACAAAACAACTTCTGATCGCTAGCAGAGGACATCAGGTGCCCAGAAAAGCAGCCCATTGTCTTCGAAGGGAGGTAGGACAAAATATAAAAGATAAAAAGGGAGACAAAAGAGACCCGTACCGGGAAGGGAGTCTTAATAGAGGAAGTTTCCAATCACCAGGAAACCCTCGCACTGGCGGGACTGGGGGAAGTTTTCGGCACTCTAACTGGGAGGAAAAATTAAATAAGGCCCACAGATTACGTGCCTAAAAGCAACTCCCAGCAGAAAAGTACCCCAGACGCCCGCACCCACCAGCAACAAGCGGGGGCGGAACGGAGAGGAGCGGGCGGCATTGCTTAGGGTAAGGACCGGCCCAAAGACCCTGAGAGCAATTGGAGGGAGCTTTTTTTTAAACTGTGGGACAAAATTAACCGGCCGGAACACACTGCCGGCAGTTCGCAAAACAAAGGGACTGAGAAACTCCAGAGAAGAGCCAGCCCATCCCCGCTGGAGGTAGGAGGCAGGGGGGAGGGGAAAAGGGCAAACTCAGCCCCTGAGAAGCCACCCCCTCCCACACTGCAAACAGGCCCCCGGTTCCTATCTAAAGACTTCCTGAGACCCGACTGGCGGCGCACGCTGGGGCCGCGGAGGGAAAAAGCGCGCCGTACCTGGGGAGAGTGCGCCCAAGCCTCTGGCTGCCTGGGCCGCTCGACGCGGAGGGAAAAGGCGCGCCGCATCCGGGGAGAGTGCGCCCAAGCCTCTGGCTGCCTGGGCCGCTCGACGCGGAGGGAAAAGGCGCGCTGCACCCGGGGAGAGTACGCCCAAGCCCCTGGCTGCCTGAACCGCTCAGGCCAGGAAAGGCACAAAACGCAGGCGCAACCGAATCCGCGCTTTTGTGGAGTACCCGAAAACTGGAACCGCACTCAACGCAGGGCCTGCTCCATATAGAGCAGCCGGGAGTCTGAGCAGTGTAGACGGGGAAAGCACTGACACCCCTGAGTAGGGCAAACCCAGTGTGGCCGGAACACTGTGAGTGCTATCCACACAGAGCGGTATCTGTCTGCAGCATCCTGCCCTCCCTGTAGCAGGACTGAACTGAGCTAGCGAACCGCAATAAGAGATCACCTCTGCCCGCCTCTGTCAGGGTGGAAATTAGACACCTAAGAGACGGCAAACAGAAGCCAAATAAACAAAGGGAACCGCTTCAGAAAGGACCGGTGCAACAGATTAAAATCCCTGAAAGTAACAACGACTACACCAAAGGGGCCTATAGATATTGAGAAGTGTAAACTGGAAAGAGGAGCTATCTGAAATTGAACTGAACCTACACTGACTGCAACAACTCCAGAGAAATTCCTAGATATATATGTATTTTTTTTTTAATTTAAAAAAAAAATTTTTTTTCTTTTTTTTTTTTTTTTTTTTTTCTCTTTTATTTTCTTTTAAAATTCCCTATTACTCCCCCATTACTCCTCAACTTTCATTTTCATATATTTTTACGATTTTTTTTAATTAGGGAAAAAAATTTTTTTCTTTTTTTTTCTTTTTCTTGTTTTTCTCTCTTATTTCCTTTTAAAGTCCTCTAATACTCCTCTATTATTCCTTAATTTTCATTTTCATTTCACTATAACCTTGCCAAAAAAAAAAGAGAGAGAGAGAAACCCTATTTTTAAACCAAACTTCATATACATTTCTAATTTTTTTGTGTGTTTTTGTTTTTAAATATTGTATTTCAAAGAGTCTAACCTCTACACTAGATTTTTAATCTTTGTTTTTCAGTATGTGATATAGTCTCTCTCCTCTTGAGTCCCCTTTTTCTCCTCCTGCTCACCTCTATTTCCTTCCTCCCTCTCCTATTCTTCATGTAACTCTGTGAATCTCTCTGGTTGTCTCTCATGGTGGAGAATCTTTTCACCATTAACCTAGAAGTTTTATTATCAGTCCTGCATAGTTGGAGAAGTCTTGAGACTATTGGAAGAATAAAACTGAAATCCAGAGGCAGGAGACTTAAGCACAAAACCTGAGAAAACCAGAAAACTCCTGACTACATGGAACATTTAGGAATAAGGGACCATCCAAAAGCCTCCATACCTACACTAAAACCAACCACCACCCAAGAGCCAATAAGCTCCAGTACAAGACATACCACACAAATTCTTTAGCAACGCAGGAACATAGACCTGAGTGTCAACATACAGGCTGTCCAAAGTCACACCTAACACATAGACCCATCGCAAAACTCATTACTGGACACTCCATTGCACTCCAGAGAGAAGAAATCCTATTCCACGCACCAGAACGCTGACACAAGCTTCCCTAACCAGGAAACCTTGACAAACCAATCGTCCAACCCCACCCACTGGGTGAAACCTCCACAATAAAAAGGAACCACAGACCACAAGGATACAGAAATCCCACTCCAGACACAACAATCTAAACAAGATGAAAAGTCAGAGAAATACCCAACAGGTAAAGGAACATAAAAAAAGCCCACCAAGTCAAACAAAAGAGGAGGAAATAGGGAATCTACATGAAAAAGAATTTAGAGTAATGATAATAAAATGATCCAAAATCTTGAAAACAAAATGGAGTTACAAATAAATAGCCTGGAGACAAAGATTGAGAAGATACAAGAAATGTTTAATAAGGACCTAGGAGAAATTTTTTAAAAAGTCAATTAAAAATTAATAATGAAATAAATGAGATCAAAAACACTCTGGAGGGAACCATGAGTAGAATAACAGAGACATAAGATAGGATAAGTGAGTTAGAAGATAAAATGGTGGAAATAAATGAAGCAGAGAGGAAAAAAGAAAAAAGAATCAAAAGAAATGAGGACAACCTCAGGGACCTCTGGGACAATGGGAAACTCCCCAACATTCAAATCATAGGAGTCCCAGAAGAAGAAGACATAAAGAAAGGCCATGAGAAGTTACTCGAGGAGATAACGGCTGAAAACTTCCCTAAAATGGGGAAGGAAGTAGCCACCCAAGTCCAAGAAACACAGAGAGTCCCAAACAGGATAAACCCAAGGCGAAACACCCCAAGATACATATTAATCAAATTAACAAAGATCAAACACAAAGAACAAATATTAAAAGCAGCAAGGGAGAAACAACAAATAACACACAAAGGGATTCCCATAAGGATAACAGCGGATCTATCAATAGAAACCCTTCAGGCCAGAAGGGAATGGCAGGACATAAAGTAATGAAAGAGAATAACCTACAACCTAGATTACTCTATCCAGCAAGGATCTCATTCAGATTTGAAGGAGAACTCAAAAGCTTTACAGACAAGCAAAAGCTGAGAGAATTCAGCACCACCAAACCAGCTCTTCAACAAATACTAAAGGATCTTCTCTAGACAGGAAACACAGAAAGGTGGTATAAACGTGAACCCCAAACAACAAAATAAATGGCAATGGGACCATACCTATCAATAATTACCTTAAATGTAAATGGGTTGAATGCCCCAACCAAAAGACAAAGGCTGGCTGAATGGATACAAAAGCAAGACCCCTATATATGCTGTCTACATGAGACCCACCTCAAAACAAGGGACACATACAGACTAAAAGTGAAGAGCTGGAAAAAAATATTCCACGCAAACGGAGATCAAAAGAAAGCAGGAGTCGAAATACTCATATCAGATAAAATAGACTTTCAAATAAAGGCTGTGAAAAGAGACAAAGATGGACACTACATAATGATCAAAGGATCAATCCAAGAAGAAGATATAACAATTATAAATATATATGCACCCAACATAGGAGGACTGTAATATGTAAGGCAAACACTAACGAGTATGAAAGACAAAATTAATAGTAACACAATAATAGTAGAAGACTTTAATACCCCACTCACAACTATGGATAGATCAACTAAACAGAAAATGAACAAGGAAACACAAACTTTAAAGGACACAATGGACCAGCTAGACCTAATTGACATCTATAACATGTTTCACCCCAAAACAATCAACTTCACCTTTTTCTCAAGTGCACACGGAACCTTCTCCAGAATAGATCACATCCTGGGCCATAAATCTAGCCTTGGTAAATTCAAAAAAATTGAAATCATTCCAGTCATCTTTTCTGACCACAGTGCAGTAAGATTAGATCTCAATTACAGGAAAAAAATTATTAAAAATTCAAACATATGGAGGCTAAACAACACGTTTCTGAATAACCAACAAATCATAGAAGAAATCAAAAAAGAAATAAAAATATGCATAGAAACGAATGAAAATGAAAACACAACAACCCAAAACCTATGGGACACTGTAAAAGCAGTGCTAAGGGGAAGGTTCATAGCATTACAGGCTTACCTTAAGAAACAAAAAAAAGTCCAATAAATAACCTAACTCTACACCTAAAGCAATTAGAGAAGGAAGAAATGAAGAACCCCAGTGTTAGTGGAAGGAAAGAAATCTTAAAAATTAGGGCAGAAATAAATGTAAAAGAAACTAAAGAGACCATAGCAAAAATCAACAAAGCTAAAAGCTGGTTTTTTGAAAAAGTAAACAAAATTGACAAACCATTAGCAAGACTCATTAAGAAGCAAGGGGAGAAGAACCAAACTAACAAAATTAGAAATGAAAATGGAGATATCACAACCGACAACACTGAAATACAAAGGATCATAAGAGACTACTACCAGCAGCTCTATGCCAATAAATGGACAACTTGGAAGAAATGGACAAATTCTTTGAAAAGTATAACTTTCCAAAACTGAACCAGGAAGAAATAGAAGAGCTTAACAAACCCATCACAAGCAAGGAAATCGAAACTGTAATCAGAAATCTTCCAGCAAACAAAACCCAGGACCAGATGGCTTCACAGCAGAATTCTACCAAAAATTTAGAGAAGAGCTAACACCTATCTTACTCAAACTCTTCCAGAAAATTGCAGAAGAAGGTAAACTTCCAAACTCATTCTATGAGGCCACCATCACCCTAATTCCAAAACCAGACAAAGATGCCACCAAAAAAGAAAACTACAGGCCAATATCACTGATGAACATAGATGCAAAAATCCTTAACAAAATTCTAGCAAACAGAATCCAACAACATATTAAAATCATACACCATGACCAAGTGGGCTTTATCCCAGGAATGCAAGGATTCTTTAATATCTGCAAATTAATCAATGTAATACACCACATTAACAAATTGAAAGATAAAAACCATATGATTATCTCAATAGATGCAGAAAAAGCCTTTGACAAAATTCAACATCCATTTATGAATAAAACTCTCCAGAAAGCAGGAATAGAAGAAACATACCTCAACATAATAAAAGCTATATATGACAAACCCATAGCAAGCATCACCCTCAATGGTGAAAAATTGAAAGCATTTCCTCTGAAATCAGGAACAAGACAATGGTGCCCACTCTCACCACTACTATTCAACATAGTTTTGGAAGTGTTGGCCACAGCAATCAGGGCAGAAAAATAAGTAAAAGGAATCCAGATAGGAAAAGAAGAAGTGAAACTCTTGCTGTTTGCAGATGACATGATCCTCTATATAGAAAACCCTAAAGACTCTACCAGAAAATTACTAGAGCTAATCAACGAATACAGTAAAGTTGCAGGATATAAAATTAACACACAGAAATCCCTTGCATTCCTATACACCAACAATGAGAAAACAGAACGAGAAATTAAGGAAACAATACCATTCACCATTGCAACAAAAAGAATAAAATACTTAGGAGTATATCTACCTAAAGAAACAAAAGACCTATACATAGAAAACTATAAAACACTGATGAAAGAAATCAAAGAGGACACAAACAGATGGAAAAATATACCGTGTTCATGGATTGGAAAAATCAATATTGTCAAAATGGCTATACTACCAAAAGCAATCTATAGATTCAATGCAATCCCTATCAAGCTACCAACGGTATTTTTCACAGAACTAGAACAAATAATTTCACAATTTGTATGGAAATATAAAAAACCTCGAATAGCCAAAGTAACCTTGAGAAAGAAAAATGGAACTGGAGGAATCAACCTGCCTGACTTCAGACTATACTACAAAGCCATAGTCATCAAGACAGTATGGTACTGGCACAAAGACAGAAATATAGATCAATGGAACAGAATAGAAAGCCCAGAGAGAAATCCACGAACCTATGGTCACCTTATCTTCGACAAAGGAGGCAAGGATATACAATGGAAAAAAGACAACCTCTTTAACAAGTGGTGCTGGGAGAACTGGTCAACCACTTGTAAAAGAATGAAACTAGAACACTTTCTAACACCATACACAAAAATAAACTCAAAATGGATTAAAGATCTAAATGTAAGACCAGAAACTATAAAACTCCTAGAGGAGAACATAGGCAAAACACTCTCCGACATAAATCACAGCAGGATCCTCTATGACCCACATCCCAGAATTTTAACAAATGGGACCTAATGAAACTTAAAAGCTTTTGCACAACAAAGGAAACTATAAGCAAGGTGAAAAGACAGCCCTCAGACTGGGAGAAAATAATAGCAAACGAAGCAACAGACAAAGGATTAATCTCAAAAATATATAAGCAACTCCTCCACCTCAACTCCAGAAAAATAAATGACCCAATCAAAAAATGGGCCAAAGAACTAAACAGACATTTCTCAAAGGAAGACATACAGATGGCTAACAAACACATGAAAAGATGCTCAACATCACTCATTATCAGAGAAATGTAAATCAAAACCACAATGAGGTCCCATTGCATGCCAGTCAGGATGGCTGCTATCCAAAAGTCTACAAGCAATAAATGCTGGAGAGGGTGTGGAGAAAAGGGAACCCTCTTACACTGTTGGTGGAAATGCAAATTAGTACAGCCACTATGGAAAACAGTGTGGAGATTTCTTAAAAAGCTGGAAATAGAACTGCCATATGACCCAGCAATACCACTTCTGGGCATACACACCGAGGAAACCAGATCTGAAAGAGACACATGCACCCCAATGTTCATCGCAGCACTCTTTATAATAGCCAGGACATGGAAGCAACCCAGATGCCCATCAGCAGACGAATGGATGAGGAAGTTGTGGTACATATACACCATGGAATATTACTCAGCCATTAAAAAGAACTCATTTGAATCAGTTCTAATGATGGATGAAACTGGAGCCCATTATACAGAGCGAAGTAAGCCAGAAAGATAAAGACCATTACAGTATACTAACATATATATATATGGAATTTAGAAAGATGGTAATGATAACCCTATATGCAAAACAGAAAAAGAGACTCAGATGTATAGAACAGACTTGTGGACTCTGTGGGAGAAGGCGAGGGTGGGATGTTTTGAGAGAATAGCATCGAAACATGTATATTATCTATAGCAAAACAGATCACCAGCCCAGGTTGGGTGCATGAGACAAGTGCTCAGGCCTGGTGCACTGGGAAGACCCAGAGGGATGGGGTGGAGAGGGAGGTGGGAGGGGGGACCGGGATGGGGAACTACATGTAAATCCATGGCTGATTCATTTCAATGTATGACAAGAACCACTGCAATGTTGTGGAGTGATTGGCCTCCAACTAGTGAAAATAAATGGAAAAAAAAAAAGAAAGAAAAATAAATGGAATGCCAAATTATTCTGTGGAATAATTATAAGAGAAAATCAACTTGTTTTTTATTTAGTTCCATTCAGTTCAAACCTTTAAAATAATTGCTTTTGCAAAGCCCCCTTTCAGGCTCAGCCTAATTTAATTACCTGTGAAAGAAAAATAGACAAAGAAAGGTTTGTGGTGAGCTAGATATTTTTCCCCCGTCTGTGCACAGACCATGTTACCTATGAACATGAGAAACCCCACTTCCTGTCTGAAGGAGTCACACAGGAACAGGATACTATGTATATGCGCTGCCAGGCTCACAGAGACACTGAGCTCTCAGCTTGAGGCAGGACTCAGCACATCTGTGCAGGGGAACCCACGCCTCATGCTGCCCTCCAGTCTGCCCTGGGTGTTCCTGGCCTTCATCTTCTCTGGTAGGTATTTTAAAAGAGAAGCAAACATCTTATGATTTCAGCTTGGGTTTTCAGTCTAATTCCTATACTATTTTATTCACTGCTCCATCTCTGTTTTCTGATTTTCCCCACAGCATCCAGTGTAGCCCAGAGAGTTACTCAAGATCAGCCAGACATTTCCAGTCAAGCTGGGGAGGTAGTCACCCTGAGCTGTCGCTATGAGACACTTCAGA
Source organism: Odocoileus virginianus (assembly GCF_023699985.2). NCBI lineage: Eukaryota > Metazoa > Chordata > Mammalia > Artiodactyla > Cervidae > Odocoileus > Odocoileus virginianus. The sequence continues at coordinate 295,138 of NW_027224289.1, forward strand.
GCAGTTACAACATGTTTTGGTACAAACAACTTCCCAGTGGAGAGATGATTTACCTTATTGGTCAGGGTTCTTCCAGCCAGAATGCAAGGGATGGCCGCTACTCTATAAATTTTCAGAGATTACGTAAATTCATCAGCCTCACCATTTCAGACTTACAGCTGGAAGACTCTGCAAAGTACTTCTGTGCTCTCTGGGAACTCACAGTGGTTGAAGTAATAGGAAAAGCTGAACAAAAACCCCAGAGCTTAATAAGAGAGAGCTGCCCTGCTGTGGGACCCAGACTGAAATACACACCTGCAGACCCCAGACAAGAGAGGGTAGTCCTGTGGTTGCTTCATCTATGGTCTGGATCAGAAGATTTATTTCTAAATAAAAGCTCTTTCTATGTCATTTGGAAGCAGGTGTCCAGAGTAACTTTCTACAGATACATTCTCCTACTGAATTTTTGACTTTAAATCAGCCACACAGAACATATGTAGAGTTGTCTAAATTTGGAAACTTGCCCCATAATAATATAGAATAGCAGTTTCACCTAAAGAAGCTCACATCACAAATCTGGATCTAGAAGCTGAAATTGTCATGAAAATCATTTCCTTAGTGCTTTCCCCTCAGATTTTGTGTCAGGGCACAATCAGAGGAGAATCACCAGTGATGTAGAGTAAGAGATTAGTAATAAGGATTAGAACATAGGCAATGGCTAGAGCTGGTGGAAGAGTCCATAAAAACTGTTATATTTGTATTTGGTGTTGAGTTGAATTCACTGTAAGTCAACTAGAGTAACATCTGTGAAGGAAAGTTGGATGTGGACAAGAGCATGGAGGAACTGTGACATGTATGGAGGTGGATGAGGACAACAGAACCCAGAAGACACACTAAAGCTTGTCTGTCCCTCACCTCCTTCGGTCTCACAGCACTGGGTGACCTTCAGGAGAAGCGGATGTCGTTGGCCATCATGCTACATGCATACTTGGTCTAATTCAAAGAGAACCTGAGTAGGAGCTCTGACGGGAGGCAGAGGAGCTGTGAGTCAATAAGTTGAACTATCAGATCAGCAGTGACATTCTGTATCGCCATAGTCCCTGGAGCTCTGCACCGACCTGTGGAACATAAAAATATGGCTACTTCATCACAAGTACCTTCCAAAACTTACACAGATCTCTTTCATGGCCAAGCCTAACCCAGAACAAAAAAGGGAAGCAAATTCAAGGAAATAGATTTCCAGATAGTTAAGTTGAAACAGTACAAAGCTACCATAATACCTTAACTAGTTAACTTCCCTCCTTGTTAACTAGGTATTCATCAGTACCTCCTTCAACAACACAACTTTCTCATAAGGACAACAGGAAAATTACGCTTCCTGTTAATATGATGCAATTATTTCTTCAGTCAACCAAAGAAACTTCTCTCCCTCAAAGAGAATGCCAAGTTCATTTATCCATTTAGGGGTGATGCCCTTTCCTCTGATAGTTGGATCAGAGGATCCACTGAATTCTTTAACTTGACTACTGAGATACAAGGAGATAAAAATTAACTTGTAGTGCATGTTTTATGCTACTACGGGCAGGAAAACTGGAGATGGGAGTTTAAAATGGTTGATGTACACATAAATATATTCATATAAAATGAAAGTAATTTCATAACTATTATATTTTTTGGTACTGCAAATGACCACATGGTTGTAACTGGTATTTAAAAACTACCTCGTGCATTACCCATTCTATAATCTCTTTGCTCATAGCAAGAATCTCCACTTACTGTTGTACTTAACTTCATATAAAACAAGCTCTTTATTCAGGAACAATGCTATATGGAAAGTAATAAATATGAATAAGGAATTCTACATGTCCACCTCTGTGGTTTTGGCAGACGTTTGCCAAGCATTGAAGACAAATCCAAGCATCTATTTTCGTGGGAAAAAAAACTTACTAATCCTCAGGGGAAATTGATATGTTATATTCTGGGAAACATCATTAATAATGATACCTGACTTATCACAGGCAATAACAGTGACAAAAGGTAAGCATTTCTAAAGTTTTTAAAGAAAACAAACATGTAAAAGTTTCAAGGGAGCTTCTTATGAGCATGCAAGTATATTTTAAAATTGTTTTTGTTTGTTAAAAATCACTGCAAAGAGAGGTAAAAGTCAAAGTCCGACTGGAAGGCTATATATGCAATACACAGTCCTGAAAAAGGACTCAAATGCAGGATATATTAAAAGCTCATAAATCAATAGAAAGAGAAAATAGGTAATAAGAATGGCAAAATCTTGGAGATCCAAATCAGAAATATTATATCCAATAGGTAGTAAACATGCAATATGACCTTGATTTTACTGTTTTTACAGAAACCAAAATCAAACCTCAGCTGTTCCATCCCTGTCCTTTCAGCCTGAGTGTATCAATGTAGCTAGATGTATATGATACCAAAAGGATAAGGAAAAATAATGACTGTTTCCAGGAAAGTAAGTGATTAAGTAAATATCCTGGAAGCTTCCATTACTGAACTGATGTGTGGGGGGAAAAAGTAGGTCACAGAAGTGGACTTTGAAGGAAAGGTAGGCTTTAGTAAAAGAAAGTTGATGTTTATTGAGCTTACTATAACATAGTAAGGCACCATGGGATGCATTTCCAGTCCATTATCTAATTTAAGTGCTAAAACCCTATTAGACAGGTTTTATTTTTCCATTTCTTTTAATCTTTGAGAAGTGAAACATAACTTTTCTAACTGTGAAAAGTGTCCCAAACTTTTATTGTCTTCCAGAGTGTACCATCTTAGAGGGTTCCTTAAGAGAAAGTTTGGGTATGAGACGCACTTGGTCTAAGACAGGGTGGCTGGATGTCTCAGTGATGGTGACATTATACTAGTTTAAACTGGAAACTAAAGGCAACTAGGAAAGAAGACAGTAAACCTAGGTACAAACTGTCCCAGAATCAGTAGATGAGGAAATCACCCACTATCCAGTTAAGTGCTAAATGCTTTAGCAAATTTGTTAGTTGTATAGTGCCTGGAAAAACAAGAGGCTACAGGAAAAGAAGAGATATCACTCCTTAAACACTCCAAGCATATTCCTATATCAAGACCTGTGCCTCTTGCCTTTGCCCTCCCTGCTGTGGTGCTATCCCTCAAAACATTAACGTGGGGCACCTCTGAAAACTCAAATGTCACAGCTTTGTGAATGCCTTATCTCAGTCTTACTATTCTCATTCCCAGAGAATCAGGCTCCAGCTGCTGCGCAGCAGGAATGAAAGGTGAAGCCCTGCCACCTGGTGTCCTGCTGAATATTCTGAGGCGGACACTGGGCACCTTGCTGCCCTCTAGTGGTCATGGGTTAAACCGCGGGCAAACCTAGTCACTGGTACTATGTGCCTGGAGAACCCCGTGGACTGAAGAGCCTGAGTGGCTACAGTCCAAAGGTTTCAAAGACGGAGAGGCTAAGCATGCGTGCACGCTGGTCACAATGGGGGCTTCCACTGTGGACCCAAAATCAGTAAACGTCTCATTGAAGAAATCATAGGAGATGAGAAGATTCGGGAGAACAGGCTGGTTTTAATCTTTACCTGTGAGTTAAAGTCACTCAGTCGTGTCCGAATCTTTGCGACCCCATGGACTATACAGTCCGTGGAATTCTCTAGGCCAGAATACTGGAGTGGGTAGCCTTTCCCTTCTTCAGGGGATCTTCCCAATCCAGGGATCGAACCCAGGTCTCCCACGTTGCAGGCGGATTCTTTACAATCTCAGCCACAAGGGAAGCCCAAAAATACTTGAGTTGCTAGCCTATCCCTTCTACAGCGGATCTTCCGGACCCAAGAATCGAATGGGGGTCTCCTGCATTGCAGGTAGATTCTTTACCAACTGAGCTATCAGGGAAGGCCTGATAATCTTTGCCTACTAGATGTGAAAATGATTGACTTCAAACGACAAATATTGGGTTGGCCAAAAAGTATCTTCATGTTTACCTTATGTAAAATACCTTACATGGGATGATTTTGGCTCGCAAGTAATAGGCTACCTTGGAAAGGAAGCTCAGAGTTATTGCACAAAGGTTTGTTTTTCTCTTCTTCCTCTTCCTCTTCTTCCTCTTCTTCTTCTTCTGTAAGTAAAATCGTTTCTACTGCTCTGTCCTTTCTTGTAATATAGTATAGAAATATTCTGATAATGGGAGCAAGACTCAATAATGGAAAAACTAAGCAATCTTAGCAAACACTGCTTGGTGTACTCATTCCCACAACATCATCTCAGTCTCTCAACATAACACCCTAATGAACTGATTTTCCCTGAACATTGAGAACATGATAGACCATAGAAACTTATGAAAATACACAAAATCTATCATTTAAACTTTCAATTCCACCTCAAAAAATATTAAGCTCTATCTCATGGATAGACTCCTTTGCAATTTGAGAGTTTGGCTCCCAAATCCTCAACGTTTTGTGCATTGCTTGCAACTGACTAAGTGCCAGTGCTAGGGAAAGTGTTATGCAAGGTGATTTTCAGATGTGTACTCACTCAATTCTTCTCCTAACCCTTCAAGGTTGGGTCCACACTACTTTAGGGAGGCAATGTAACAGTGCTTAGGATGGAAGACTTGAATTATGTTTCTAGACCTATCACTCACTAGTTGAGTGATCTTGGGAGTATCACTTAATTATTTTTATGCTTCAGTTTCCTCATATCCGCAATGTGGATATTGATAGAATCTACCATGCAGGATTCTTAGGAGAAGTGAACGAGATGATGAATGCCAATGTGAGCCCAGTGTCCAGCAGAAGGATACTGACTATTCACAGAAATGGAAATTGAACAATACCTTGCCTGGTGTTGCAGAGTAAGTGTCAGAGTGGAGCCCTCCCTCCATACCTTACTTAGAGCAGATGCCTTCCTCATCCCAAGAGTAACTCTCTGTCTTAATATAGTATTGTATTGTCTTTAAAGTGCTTATCCAGTTCAGTGGGTGCTGTGCTGGTTTGATTCTTGATCAGAGAGCTAAGATTCCACATGCTTTGTTCCCCCACCCCAGAAAAAAACATTAAAAAATCCAGAAGCAATATTGTAATAAATTCAATAAAGTCTTTATAATTGATTGACATCAAGATAATTCTTTTCTAAAAAGAAAGAAAATCAACTAGTAGACTCCTATTATTTTTAAAACATTTACAGAATATCACAAATGTAGGGGCATGACAGACTCCAAACACCATATGCTCCAAACCAGATAGATAAGTGCTCTAATTCTTACTATGCCACTTAACTGATATTTCACCTTGAGTTAATCACGCAAACTCTTTGAGCTTCAGTTTTTGTTATTTGTAAATTAGGAATAATAGTAACTCTTTGTGTGACTTTCATATTAGAATAATGTACTTGAAGCAAAACAAAGTTCAGCACATTATGTGGGTGAGCATTTCAATTTGGGGAATTTGAAAGTTTTACAAATTTTGTTTAAAATAGGTATAAAGATTCTTAACCAAAGTGGGATTCATGTCACATATTACTATCCCCACTCTCAATTTGAATAGTAGCAGTCCATGATTAAGCAGCCCACTTTGAAAGATTGCCGGTTCTCTTTGTGTAGTGAGCTCATCTCAATGTTTGTGAAGTTGGTCTCAAGAAAGCAGTTTTGATCCCTCATTGTGAACCACAGGAAACCGATTCTAGGGCAGAAATGCTTTGTGTTTCTAGCACATGTATGTGGTCTTGTCTCTGATTGGTTGGGCAACCAGGTACAGAAACCTATTTTCTGAAGCAGAATGTTTCACAGATCTAGGCTGCAGAACATTCCTCTACTAAGGATACTTGATCAGGATAAATGGAGAGGAACACTTTGACAGCCTCATGGCTGATGCTGTGGCTTCATCTTGGCCATAAGTCCTGGGGCTGCTGAAGACATTCTGAACAGTCTGGGGTGGTGATGGGGAAGAAGGGAGATGCAGCCAGGCACCTCAAGATTCTAATATTTGGGAATGTGTGAAGGCAACGAACACTGTAGAGAAATCAGGTTCTATGTGTGACCTTGTCTTTCTGAACAGGAGTGAGCAGCCTCTTGACTGTGGAACAGCATCCTGCCTTGCTGTGGGTTCGGGAAGGAGAGAGCGCCAATTTCACCTGCAGTTTCCCTTCCAGCTCTTTCTATGCCTTACACTGGTACAGATGGGAACCTGCAAAGGGCCCCAAGAACCTGTTTGTAGTGAGTGCAAATGGGGATGAAAAGAAGCGAGGACGAGTGAGAGCCACTCTGCACACTAAGGAGGGTGACAGCTCCATGTACATCGGAGGATCCCAGCCTGAAGACTCAGCCACACACCTCTGCGCCTCCACACAGTGCCCCTCAGCCCCCTGCAGCCCACACCCAAACCCGGGCCTGCTGCTGCTCTGGGACCAGCGCTGAGGAAGAGCCATTGTCGGGAGGAAAAGGGAAATTCAATGAATGACAGTGTTTGCAGTAATCAGGGGGAAATGCAGACACAGATAAACAGGCATTCCAGTCACTGTAGCTCCCTAAACATCACTAATCTCCACTACCACCCGTATTCTGGCCATATCATTGATTCCAATTCCTAGCGTCCTCTTTTCCCATGATCCCAAGTGAACTAGATAGTACTCAAACCTATCTAAAATAATGTGGTTATACCTGGGTAATATTTACCCTTCACTATTGCTACATCCTAAGAGCTAGTCTTTATGGTATTTCTTTATGTACATGAATGTAATATGGGGATATGCTGTCTCACACATCTGGCATGGAAGTCTGCATGTTTTATACCAGAACAGTCAATTCTGTCTCATTTAACTCGTTGGAGATTTTGATTTTGCTTTAGTTCAAACTCCCCACTACATGGACATCTGTATGTCATTTCTTTACTTTGTGGCTGTTTGCATTTTAAAAAATCGCTTTGATATCTGGAAGAAGCATTGATGGGGGAAATTTACTACTAAAATTGGTCTCACCCCCAGTTTATATTGTAACTGTGATAATAAGTAACTGAACTCCAAGATCTGAGTTTCTTACTTAGTAATTTCCAGGTATATGAAGCTGATCAATTATCTGGTCCTGTGCTCATTTTGCAGATTTCCAAATAACCCACCAGTTTAATATCATATTGGGCTTCTCTGATGGCTCAGACAGTAAAGAATCTGCCCACAGTGCAGGAGAGCCATGTTTGATCCCTGGGTCAGGAAGATCCCGTGGAGGAGGGAATGGCTACCCATTCCAATATTCTTGCCTGGACAATTCCATGGGCAGAGGAGCCTGGTGGGCTGTAGTCCATGGGGTCACAAAGAGCTGGACGTGACTGAGTGACTAGCACTCTCACTTAATGCCGCGTTGGCACTTTGCTGCTGCTTAGTCACTTCAGGTGTGTCCGACTCTGTGCGATGCTATGGACTGTAGCCCGCCAGGCTCCTCTGGCACAGGCTGCTAGTTCTGGGGTCTTTCTGGGGTTTGTCAGCATGAATTAATTTGCTTCTGGGCTCTTCATCTTATAGTTTTCAGGTGTTTTCAGGTTTATCCCCACCATACACATTAGTAATTAATATCCAGCCTCTGTCCAGCGTCCTGAAGTATGGGGCTATTGTGCTCTCTCTCTTTCATAAATTTATATTTTTAAAAATGTATTACTGTCACTATGTTTGGGAAAGATAATACATATTATAAAAACAATACTGGTTTACATACACGTCCCTCAGACCGAAACTATTTAAGAAACATTCATGTGAAAGATTTCTTTTTCAAAGGTCATTCACAAAGCAGTAATGAATCTATTTGTCCATCAGATTGCAAATGGTTGAATCTGTTTTGCGATATGAATGTGCATAGAACTGGAAGGTAAAGCACAGAAGTGAGTGAGGTGAACCTGTAGTTCATTGTACAGTAGTGTTGATGGAATAAAACAACACGCCAAAAAAGAGCTGCTGGTCAACTTCCCAAACTGGGTCTTCAGCATTATTGGCATAAAGATCAATGGAAGAAATTTCTAATACTCTCAGTGAAGACCCTGTGTTTTAGCTAACTCTGAATTGGTAGAAACAAAAAGCACAGAGAAAAAGCAAGGACACAATCTGTCTATACTGTGTGTTGCTGCAACACAGTGCTTCATGTATTTTTCATACCAAAGAACACATAGAAATTGATTACACTTGTACAGCCCTTCAATATAGAATGCTGCTTGAAACTGACCTGTGATTCCACATTCCCTGGGTTCTTCCTCACCTTAGGAGGTAAGCAGATAAAGCACTTTCCACTGAGGTAATCAATTCCTGGATGCAGTGACACATAATCTGGAAAATCTACTCTTATAAACATGGGGAAAATGTAAACCTGGAAATAGAGTTCTTAAAAAATACCTGTGTCTTTATTAAAGTCATATGTAACCAAGAAAACATGCACCAAACTTCTCAGTTTCTTTGGGTTCTCAAATGGATTTGAAATTGAAAATATTCTGTTGTGTTAGTTATACAGATACAGATCTGACCCCTTAAATAGTCCCTCATTTTTTAAAGTCACATGGAGTGAGAAGAATGAGTGAAATGTAAAAATCAAATTGAACAAGGAAAGCTCACATCTCCCTGTTTGCTGTAGGGCTCCAACATGAGCAACAACCACCTGCTCCTGTTCTATGGGGCTCAAGGCTCTCATCACACCTGGGCATCACCAGCTAATCTTCTGTGCTAAGGCAGGAGCACTCAGACCACACGTGAAGAAGTTTGGTGAAACAGACAGATGTTTCAGGGCCAGCTCTTAGAGACAATCAGAAATCAGAGTGAGGAAAAACACCTTTCATTCTTGCTAATGTCTCACAAGTCTTCAACAGGATCCTCTTCACAGGCGTTAGTGTCATTGCATTTTGCTGCACAACAAACCATCTCAAAACTCACTGTTTAATTATCTCATGACACCTCTGCTCCATGCGGTGAAAGGGGGCTCAACTGCACTGGAATCCCTCAATTTACTCAATTAGCGGGGTTGACTGGAAGCTGAGGCTCAACTGATATCTCAGAGGCCCAGGTCATCTCTTCTTTAGACATTCCTGAGAATTCAGGAGTGACCATGGCCCATACATGTGATCTCTCTCTGTGGCCCTGAGGGACTGGGCATCTTACATTGTGCCTCGGGGCTTCCAGAATCACAGAAGTGTCAACTGCCAAAGAGTCGCCCCCTTTCGCCTCAGAACTGGCATGATGTTAATTCCGCTCATCTGTTTACTCCAGTAAGTCACGCAGCCAGCCTGGACTCAGTGCACACGGGGGCTACACAAGGTCCCAGAGATCAGGAAGCAAGGATCAGTGGAGGCAACTTTGGCCGCTAGTTTCCACGTGAGCTGATAGAATAAATACATTCCTTGTGGCAAACTGGCACCAGAGTGCTAATGAAGCACATAGACCTTAATAATCACCAAGGTCAAGTCAGTTTACTTCTCAAATAGCACCCACATCCCTTTCCTCATCTCTGTACTCCTTGCAACTGCCCTAATCCAAGCATTTAGCACCTCTCACTTGGATAACTGCAAAGGCCTCTTCATTCTCTTCCTGCCTTTACTCTCAACTCTTTGAATCTGACTTTTACATGACCACAGAGTTTTTATATATGTGTGTGTGTGTGTATATATATATATATATATATAGGAGAAGGAAATGGCAACCCAATCCAGTATTCTTGCCTGGGAAATCCCATGGACAGAGGAGCCTGGCATACTGCAGTTCCTGGGGTCACAAAGAATTAGACACAGCTTAGCGATTGAACAACAATAACAATAACTGAATAACAATAACAACAATAATAACAACAGTAACATAAAATTAGTTAACCTCATGCTCATCTTTGGATAATGAGGAACCATTAGAAATTGTAAAGATCAAATTTTATATTAAGAATTACAAGGCAATGTACAATTTTTCCCTGAGTTACTTCTAGTTTTCTCATTCACCCTTTTCTGCCACATACTCTAGATGTACATCAGCCACTTTAAAATAAAACCATTTATGCTGGTATTAAGCTCTTTCCTTAATCTGAACCTTTGCAGATGCTGTCCTCTTTGGTCAGAATGGTTTTTCCCAAGTACTTGTTCAAAACACATATATGTACTCAACCTTTACAGCTCAGTTCAAGCAACATTATTTCTTATGTGAAATCTTAGAGGATAATATTGCTAACTTTTAATTATAAATATTCTTGGATCTCGTCCCCTCTTAAGATGGTTTGACAGGAATATTTGCTACTGAGGGCCGTCTTATATTTATATTCATTCAAACTGTTTCCTACGAGGCATGAAGAGATTCCTTTTAGACCACAAACCAAAGCATGGTCAGGTTCCCTTCTTTTCATTTAGCAAATATCTCCCTCACAGCACAAGCCCTGGAGATAGGCTGCAGCAAATACGATGCTGTGAGTTGGGAAAGCGTGGCCTTCTCCAGGGGGTGACTGTTCTGTCTTGGTTTACATCCTTCTGTGTAAACTGCGGCAGGGCTCCTGATCTGCATGAAGACCAGGGAACTTTTAAAGCATCCCCAAGTGCTGCTCCAGACCCCTTGCTCTTTTAGGGTGGAGGTGGAGCCTTCACCAACATAGCATTGCTAGATTTGTCTTCATTTGGAGGTTCAAATCCAACATGCCTGAAAAGGAAAAGTTATCCCAATGATGTGCATTTCAAAGAACTTTGTTAACTCATGGGCTTTTCCTTTTCCATTACATCCTAAACCTGCTTCTCTTTCTGTTTCTATATATAAAGTAATTCAGATTCAGATTTACTTTTGACTTTAAAGAAGTTTTGAGATGTCTACCATTTATATAACTGCATGGCAACACTTCAAAGACATTAAGGACCCTATAGTGGGTTGGAGGGTGGGCCCCGAAAGACACATTCCCATCCTAACCCATGGAAACTGTGAATGTCAACTTATTTAACAAAGAACCTTTTCAAATGGAATTAAGCAAAGGATATCAAAATCCAATCATACTGGATTATATTGGTGGGGCCTCAATCCAGTGACAAGTGTCCTTTTAAGAGACACAGGTGAGAAGGGTGTCCTTGCTCACCACGAAGTCCTTGTGAGGTCTTCTCGATGGAGGAGGAGGTTGGAGGTATACAGTCACTAGCAAAGGAGCACCTGGAGCCACCAGAAGCCAGAAGAGGCAGGAAGGAGTCTCTCCTAGAACATTTGGAAGGAGTATGTTCCTGCTGACACCTTGTCGTCAGACTTTTGACCTCCAGATTGTAAGGAACCAATTCTTGCTTTTTGGAGCCATCAAATTTGTGATAATTTGTAATGGTAAAACAAGGGCTACTGGGGCCAACAGAGTTTTCCATAGGTAACTTTTCTAAATAGCTACAAGCAACTCCTGATTGTTTACATTCATGGAAGGGCATTTTTAAACTACTTTAAATTAAAGCGTAATTAATTAAATTAAATTACTCTTTGGGACATTCGCATTCAAATTCTCACATAAGTAAACATACACATTTATTATTCAAATGTTTGAGTAATGGCTATTTACCAGGTATTACTGGATCAGCAATTTTTGATCCAGTCACAGAGCGGCAGCATCTGCAAACATAGACACTCCCTGGGGAAGAAGGGTGGGTAACATAGTGTTAAGTAATGGGCTGTCTCAAACTGCAGTCACTCCTTTCTTTTTTATTTCCCAAAGGCAGTATAGACCAGGTTTCTATATGTCTATAAGAAGCTGATACAAAGGAAACCCCTTTAGGAGCAGGCAGATTCAGCAACACTTTCTGAAGAGGAAGAAAAGGGAGATGCTACTGTTGGCACCAGTGTTGATCTTATGAAGGCAAATATCACATGAGTTTGGGGTTTCCCTGATTGCTCCCAGAAAATTTAGCACAAAGGAATCTTTTTTTTTCCATTTATTTTTATTAGTTGGAGGCTAATTACTTTACATCATTGCAGTGGTTTTTGTCATACATTGAAATGAATCAGCCATGGATTTACATGTATTCCCCATCCCGGTCCCCCCTCCCACCTCCCTCTCCACCCCATCCCTCTGGGTCTTCCCAGTGCACCAGGCCCGAGCACTTGTCTCATGCACCCAACCTGGGCTGGTGATCTGTTTCACCATAGATAATATACATGTTTCGATGCTGTTCTCTTGAAACATCCCACCCTCGCCTTCTCCCAGAGTCCACAAGTCTGTTCTATACATCTGAGTCTCTTTTTCTGTTTTGCATATAGGGTTATCATTACCATCTTTCTAAATTCCATATATATATGTTAGTATACTGTAATGGTCTTTATCTTTCTGGCTTACTTCGCTCTGTATAATGGGCTCCAGTTTCGTCCATCTCATTAGAATTGATTCAAATGAGTTCTTTTTAACGGCTGAGTAATATTCCATGGTGTATATGTACCACAGCTTCCTCATCCATTCGTCTGCTGATGGGCATCTGGGTTGCTTCCATGTCCTGGCTATTATAAACAGTGCTGCGATGAACATTGGGGTGCACGTGTCTCTTTCAGATCTGGTTTCCTCGGTGTGTATGCCCAGAAGTGGGATTGCTGGGTCATATGGCAGTTCTATTTCCAGCTTTTTAAGAAATCTCCACACTGTTTTCCATAGTGGCTGTACTAATTTGCATTCCCACCAACAGTGGGTTCCCTTTTCTCCATACCCTCTCCAGAATTTATTGCTTGTAGACTTTTGGATAGCAGCCATCCTGACTGGCATGTAATGGTACCTCATTGTGGTTTTGATTTGCATTTCTCTGATAATGAGTGATGTTGAGCATCTTTTCATGTGTTTTTTTTGCCATCTGTATGTCTTCCTTGGAGAAATGTCTGTTTAGTTCTTTGGCCCATTTTATGATTGGGTCATTTATTTTTCTGGAGTGCAGGAGTTGCTTGTATATTTTTGAGATTAATCCTTTGTCTGTTGCTTCGTTTGCTATTATTTTCTCCCAATCTGAGGGCTGTCTTTTCACCTTGCTTATAGTTTCCTTTGTTGTGCAAAAGCTTTTAAGTTTCATTAGGTCCCATTTGTTTATTTTTGCTTTTGCTTCTAAAAGTCTGGGATGTGGGTCATAGAGGATCCTGCTGTGATTTATGTCAGAGAGTGTTTTGCCTATGTTCTCCTCTAGGAGTTTTATAGTTTCTGGTCTTACATTTAGATCTTTAACCCATTTTGAGTTTATTTTTGTGTATGGTGTTAGAAAGTGTTCTAGTTTCATTTTTTACAGGTGGTTGACCAGTTTTCCCAGCACCACTTGTTAAAGAGGTTGTCTTTTTTCCATTGTATATCCTTGCCTCCTTTGTCGAAGATAAAGTGACCATAGGTTCGTGGATTTCTCTCTGGGCTTTCTATTCTGTTCCATTGATCTATATTTCTGTCTTTGTGCCAGTACCATACTGTCTTGATGACTGTGGCTTTGTAGTATAGTCTGAAGTCAGGCAGGTTGATTCCTCCAGTTCCATTTTTCTTTCTCAAGATTACTTTGGCTATTCAAGGTTTTTTGTATTTCCATACAAATTGTGAAATTATTTGTTCTAGTTCTGTGAAAAATACCATTGGTAGCTTTATAGGGATTGCATTGAATCTATAGATTGCTTTGGGTAGTATAGCCATTTTGACAATATTGATTTTTCCAATCCATGAACACGATATATTTCTCCATCTGTTTGTGTCCTCTTTGATTTCTTTCATCAGTGTTTTATAGTTTTCTATGTATAGGTCTTTTGTTTCTTTAAGTAGATATACTCCTAAGTATTTTATTCTTTTGCACAGAGGAATCTTATCTGCAAGCAACTGTAGGAGTGGGATCTTCTGATTGAGAGCAGGATGTTGAGAAAAAAATGAAAACTAAAATGTGGGAGGTAGAGGGAGTTGGGGAGAGAGACATGGAAAGAAGGAGAAAATACACAAGAAGAATGAGACAGACCATGACAGCTGAGAGAATAAACATCTAATCAGACTTTCTCTGTTACTCCTCACTGCTTTTCTGAACAGAAATGAATAAACAACAGATAAAGCATTTTCCTGAATTCTTGCTTCTGCAAGAAGGAGAGAACTTCACCACATACTGCAATTCCTCAAGCACATTTTACAGTTTACAGTGGTATAAGCAGAGGCCTGGGGGAAGTCCTGTCCTCTTGATGATATTAGCTAAGGGTGGAGAAGTGAAGACGGAGCAGAGATGGACAGATCGGCGTGGAGAGTCCAGACAGCACAGCTCCCTGCACCTCGAGGCTGCCCAGCTCTCAGACGTAGGAACCTACTTCTGGGCAAGGGGACAGTGCTCTGCAAGCACCTGCTGTCTGTCCCCAAACCTCACTGTGGGCTCCGGGGTCGCTTCTCCTCATCTCTCCTCAGAGCAGGGGCCAGAGAAAGCTGAAGTCATGATGTCTATGAAGAAATTGAATTTTTAATTAAAAAAAAATCCCTAGACCCAGTGTCACTGAAGAATTCTGTCAAACACTGAAGAGGAATTAGCATGAATTATACACAATTTCTTGCAGAAAATAGAAAGAAAATAATTCTTCACTCATTTTATGAGGCTAATATTACCCTGATGCCAAAATCAGACAAAGACCATAAGGGACTGAGAACTACAGGGAAATATCTTTTATCTAGAAGATAGAAATTTCTTAAAATATTTTAGCAAGTAAAATTCATTGATATGTAAAATGAATAATATACCAAGCACAAATGTAATTTCTTTCAAGGGTGCAAGACACTTTAATATTGAAAATGAGTGGATAGAATTCACCATGTTAGCAGGGTAGAAAAGAAGAATCATATCATCATATTAATCTAATAAGAAAAAAAGGATTTGCAAAAATTCAGTAGTCAATTATGATGAAAACTCTGAGAATCACAAGAATAGTGAGGAATTTCCTCAATAGTTAATGGTATTCTTACTAGTAAGAGGCTATAATTTTCTCTAAGAAAGAGAAAAAATCCAGAGTGTCCATTCTTGTCACTCTTTTGGTACAGTGCTAGATGTTGGAGCAAGGGCAATGATAGAAAGTAGATGTAACGATCTTATAGAGTTGAAAGAGGAAGTAAAACTGCCACTATTTGCTGGTAACATGATTATCTATGTAGAAAATACAAAGACTCTACCCCTAAATTTATATTAGGAAAATCCAAATTAAAACTACAAAGAGACACCACTTCACATATATCATAAGGGCTAAAATTAAAAATACTGACAATACCAAGTTCTGGCAAGGATGCAGAGAAGTTGGATCACTCATGCATTGCTGGTGGGTGAATGGCCCAGTCATTCTAGAAAACAGTCCAAGAATTTCAAATACACTTAAATATTCACTTGCAGAATTTTTAATACTGGAAATGAACCAGTGATCTTTGCTGAATGAACAGATAAATATCCTGTAGTACGTTCACACAATGAAATATTATTTATACATCTTTCTCAACTTCAAGAGGGTTATTTTGCAATAAATCATTTTAGGTTGAAACAATAGGAAGTCAAAAGTTCATTTGATATGGGAAGAAGGTCTATAAAAGGGCGGAGATAAATATATACATTAAAACTGATGCACTCTGCTACACTGAAGAAACTAACGTTGTAAAGCACCTATACTCCAATAAAAATCAATTAAAATTAAAAAAAGAAAATCCATCTAATATATTTAACCTGCTGCTGCTGCTGCTGCTAAGTCGCTTCAGTCGTGTCTGACTCTGTGTGACCCCATAGATGGTAGCCCACCAGGCTCCGCTGCCCCTGGGATTCTCCAGGCGAGAACACTGGAGTGGGCTAACTTCCCTTAAATGTGGCCACTACTTGCATTAGCCTACGTCTGGGAAAAAATCATCTCACACAGTCTATTTTATACTAAAATGATGAAAATCTTATGTAATGTATTGAATACTGTACTGAAAGTGAAAATCAGGATGGTTATATGGGTGTGAAACGGCTGTAAATGTGTTAGTTGATTAAACTCATGATTTTGAGTCTGGCCAGGAGCTCAGCTCACTCTTGCTGCCAGAATCACCAGGAAACAATACTGCATGTTGCTAGCCCAGGAAAAGATAAAATTTCAATATTCCAAGTATAGTTTCTACTGAAAGCGTATCACTTTCTCCCTACTGTAAAGTCAAAAATTCTAAACTGAATTATCATAAGTTGGGGACAGTCTGTAGTGTTTAAAGGAACAGACTATTGATATATGCAGTAGTCTAGATGGATCTCAGGATGTTATGCTGAGTAAAAAAGTCAATCTCAGAGGCTACATGGTATATTACACTTATTGGATTATTATGACTGTATACATAGTATGATTCTACTTATACAACATTCTCAACAGGACAAAATATAAAGATGAAAGGAGATCAGTAGTGACCTGGGTTGTAAAGAATTGCAGGCCTCGGGAGGGTGTGCAAAGAGGGTTTCTTTAGAGAGATGGAACAATTCTATGTCATGATTTTAATGGTGGTAACAAGAGCCTATACATGTGATAAAGTTTCACAGAGCTATGCATCAAAACCAGAGTGCATATAAAACTGAGGTATCAGATCGCAATCTGTATTTTAATAAAATTTTAGCAATATCAATTTTCTGTATGTATATGTAATTATTATATTATCATATATATTTCAGAATATCAAGCTGCTCTTCAGGCTGCTGCAAGCCTTTGTGGTCTCTTCTGCTTAGTTACAAATAATTGGAAACCAGGACATCAGCAAATGTCAGGAATTTTCAAGGGTTGTGGAGGTGGGCATGGTCTGCAAAGTAAGTTTTTTAGGGTGATGGAATGATTCTGTATCTTAATTTTAGTGGTAGTAACAAGAATCTACAAATGAGATAACTTTCACAGCTATGCGTAAAAAGGTAGATATAAAAACATGTATATATATAATAAAATGATACATATAATGATACATATAATATATGTATTATCATTCTGCTCCCCAGACTGCTCTGGGCATTTGTGATCTCCCCTGCTTCCTTGTAAATAATAGAAACCAGGACATCAGCTGCCTGTCACTCAGAGTTGAAATGGGACAGAAGAGTAGATGGTTCAACTACATATAAACTCTCCTCCCTGCATCACTCATTAATGAATTCTTTTGACCTTAAATTTTATGAACTAGCACTGTTTTGGAGACTGTGTCTATACTTCCTTTTCTAGTTGCTTATTTGCTTTTGGTTCTTTTAAATTAATTCATCTATTAAGATGATGAAACTAAGTGGAAGATTGAGAGATACATACTTCATGATCATGCACAGTATACAAAACTTCAATCATCAACTTCTGTGGTATTGACATATACTAAGTGTTTGAACAGGATTGGAAAAGTTCAGTTTTCATTCCAGTTCCAAGAAGGGCAATGCCAAAGATTGTTCAAACTAATATGCAATTGTGCTCATTTCACATGAAAGTAAGGTTATGCTTAAAAGATTTTAAGCTAGGTTTCAGCAGTATGTGAACCAAGAACTTCCAGATGTACAGGCTGGGTTTCAAAGAGGCAGAGGAACCAGAGATCAAATTGCCAACATTCATTGGATCATGGAGAAAGCAAAGGAATTCCAGAAAAGCATCTACTTCTACTTCATTGACTATGCTAAAAACTTTGTGTGGATAATAGCAAACTATGGAAAATTCTTAAAGTGATGGAAGTACCAGCCTACTTTACTTGTCTCCTGAGAAACCTGTATGCAGGTCAAGAAGCAATAGTCAGAACCAGACATGGAACAATGGACTGATTCCAAATTGGGAAAGGAGTCTTTCAAGGCTCTATATTATCAGCCTGCTTATTTAACTTATATGACTTATTTAACTTATTTAACTTTAATATGTGAAATGCTTGGCTGGATGAATCACAAGTTGGAATCAAGATTGCTGGGAGAAATATCAAAAAACCTCAGATACACAGAAGATACCACACTAATGGGAGAAAATGAAGAGGAACTGAAAGGGCTTTCTGATAAGTGTGAAAGAGGAGAGTGAAAAAGCTGGCTTGAAACTCAACATTCAAAAAACTAAGATCATGGCATCTGGTCCCATTACTTCATGGCAAATAGAAGGGGAAAAAGTGGAAGCAATGACAGATTTTATTTTCTTGGGCTCCAAAATCCCTATGGACAGTGACTGCAGCCATGAAATTGAAAGATGCTTGCCCCGTGGAAGAAAAGATCTGACAAACCTGCAGGTGGGCTAAGTCGCTTCAGTCATGTCCGGGTCTGCATCCCTGTGAACTGTAGCCCTCCAGGCTCCTCTGTCCGTGAGATTTCCCAGGCAAGAATACTGGAGTGGGTTGCCATGCCCTCCTCCAGGGGATCTTTCTGACCCAGAGGAATTGAACCCACATCTCTTATGTCTCCTGCATTGGCAGGCAAGTTCTTTACCACTAGTGCCACCTAGGAAGCTTAAGATGACATATTAAAAAGCATAGACATCACTTTGTTGACAAAGGTCTGTGTAGTCAAAGCTATGGTTTTTCCAATAGTCATGTGTGGTGTAACAGTTGGACTATAAATAAGGCTGAAAGCTGAAGAATTGATGCTTTTGAACTGTGGTACTGGAGACGACTCTTAAGAGTCCCTTGGACTTCAAGGAAGACAAACCAGTCAATCCTAATAGGAATCAACTGTGAATATTCACTGGAAGGACTGATGCTGAAGCTGAAACTCCAATTCTTTGGCCACCTGATGCGAAGAGCCAACTCATTGGAAAAGACCTTGATGATGGGAAAGATTGAGGGCAAAAGGAGAAGGGAGAGGCAGAGGATGAGATGATTAGATAGCATCATTGACTCAATGGACATGAATTTGAGCAACTTTGGGAGATATTGAAGTACAGTGTAGCCTGATATGCTGCAGTCCATGGGGTCACAAAGAGTTGGACACAACTTAGCAACTGAACAACAACAACAAAGTGTTTGAAACCTGTAGATACCAGCTTTTATAGGAGAGCATTATGGCATTATGTCACAGAAAGACTTGGCATACATATCTTGAATTTATTTTACAAAGACATAAATAATGAGCCTCTAACAAGTGAGACTGAACACTTTGGACCAATGACATAGAAAATGTGACATCAGGACAATTCTAGGATACATGATCTAATAAATACAATTCTTGTGGAAGGAACATGACTGAATATCCTGATCTTCTTCAAAGTCTAATAAATAAGACTTAATTTCAAATTTCAAAAGAATATTTTATTCCTGTTATAATTTCATTCAAAATTTAAAACTGAATAGACTCTGAAAGACAGATGGGCTGATTTTTTGTCATTTATACTGAAGTAACTTTATTTATGATTTGATGTAGGTCATACCTGAATGATCTAGTGGTTTTCCCTACTTTCTTCAGTTTAAGTCTGAATTTGGCAATAAGGAGTTCATGATCTGAGCCACAGTCAGCTCCTGGTCTTGTTTTTACTGACTGTATAGAGCTTCTCCATCTTTGGCTGCAAAGAATATAATCAATCTGATTTTGGTGTTGACCATCTGGTGATGTCCATGTGTAGAGTCTTCTCTTGTGTTGTTGGAAGAGGGTGTTTGCTATGACCAGTGTGTTCTCTTTGCAAAACTCTATTAGCCTTTGCCCTGCTTCATTCCGTACTCCAAGGACAAATTTGCCTGTTACTCTAGGTGTTTCTTGACTTCCTACTTTTGTATTCCAGTCCCCTATAATGAAAAGGACGTCTTTTTGGGGTGTTAGTTCTAAAAGGTCTTGTAGGTCTTCATAGAACCATTCAACTTCAGCTTCTTCAGCATTACTGGTTGGGGCATAGACTTGGATTACCGTGATATTGAATGGTTTGCCTTGGAAATGAACAGAGATCATTCTGTTGTTTTTGAGATTGCATCCAAGTACTGCATTTTGGACTCTCTTGTTGACCATGATGGCTACTCCATTTCTTCTAAGGGATTCCTGCCCACTGTAGTAGATATAATGGTCATCTGAGTTGAATTCACCCATTCTAGTCCATTTTAGTTCACTAATTCCTAGAATGTCGACATTCAGTCTTGCCATCTCCTGTTTGACCACTTCCAATTTGCCTTGATTCATGGACCTAACATTCCAGGTTCCTATGCAATATTGCTCTTTACAGCATCGGACCTTGCTTCTATCACCAGTCACATCCACAACTGGGTATTGTTTTTGCTTTGGCTCCATCCCTTCATTCTTTCTGGAGTTATTTCTCCACTGATCTCCAGTAGCATATTGGGCACCTACCGACCTGGGGAGTTCCTCTTTCAGTATCCTATCATTTTGCCTTCTCATACTGTTCATGGGGTTCTCAAGGCAAGAACACTGAAGTGGTTTGCCATTCCCTTCCCCAGAGGACCACATTCTGTCAGGACACCACCTTTATGGCAGAGAGTGAAGAGGAACTAAAAAGCCTCCTGATGAAAGTGAAAGAGGAGAGTGGAAAAGCTGGCTTAAAGCTTAACATACAGAAAACTAAGATCATGGCATCTGGTCCCATCACCTCATGGGAAATAGATGGGAAGACAGTGGAAACAGTGTCAGACTTTATTTTGGGGGGCTCCAAAATCACTTCAGATGGTGACTGCAGCCATGAAATTAAAAGACGCTTACTCCTTGGAAGGAAAATTATGACCAACCTAGATAGCATATTAAAAAGCAGAGACATTACTTTGCCAACAAATGTCCGTCTGGTCAAGGCTATGGTTTTCCCAGTGGTCATGTATGGATGTGAGAGTTGGACTGTGAAGAAAGCTGAGCACCGAAAAATGGATGCTTTTGAACTGTGGTGTTGGAGAAGACTCTTGAGAGTCCCTTGGACTGCAAGGAGATCCAACCAGTCCATCCTAAAGGAGATCAGTCCTGGGTGTTCATTGGAAGGACTGATGCTGAAGCTGAAACTCCAGTACTTTGGCCACCTGATGTGAAGAGCTGACTCATTGGAAAAGACCCTGATGCTGGGAGGGATTGGGGGCAGGAGGAGAAGGGGACGACAGAGGATGAGATGGCTGGATGGCATCACCGACTCGATGGGCATGAGTTTGATTAAACTCTGGGAGTTGGTGATTGACAGAGGGGCCTCTTGTGTTGCGATTCATGGGGTCACAAAAAGTCGGACACGACTGAGCAACTGAACTGACTGACTGACTGAACTTTACTTATTGATAAACCTAAATAGAGTCATAGAACTCAATACAAAGACAAAGAAATACAATCATTAGTTTGAATAAAATTTTCATTCACCAAGAAGCCTAAGATCTGCAAGTTTTCTTAAAGAGTCATTAGACTCTGGATGGAGAAAAGTAAGTATAGGCTAAATAAATGACCAGTTAATAGATAACAGAACATTTCATAGGCTATAGTAAATTATATTTTAAACCAGCTGGAAAAACCATTTTGCTGAATGATTATCAATGTATGTTAACTTGCTTAACATTCAGTTCCCCTCAGCTTAAATTTTAATACTGATTGCTTTTTTTCATGCCTTCTTTCAGGATCTGATTAATTTAATGACCAGGGAAAAACAAGTAGACAAAGCAAAAGTTTATGGTGAGCCAGACTTTTTCCCATGTGTGCACAGACCACGTGGTCTATGAACATGACACCTCCCACTTCCTGTTGCGGGGAGTCACGCAGCTTCTGGGTAGTATGTATATGTGCTGTCGGGCACTCAAAGACACTGAACGCTCAGCTTGAGGCAGAACTGAACACATTTGTTCAGGGAAATCCATGCCTCATGCCGTTCTCCAGTATGCTCTGGGTGTTTCTGGCCTTCACCTTCTCTGGTAGGGATGCTGTCAAACGTGGGTGCGAGTATTCAGGATGAAAGGTCTGCACATAGACACATGGTGCTTCACAGGGACTTGGGGAGGAAAGGAAAGATGGAGAAAAGCAAGCAAGCATCTTATGATTTCCATTTTTTTTTGTCTTTGGGTCCTACATAACTCCTACACTATTTATTCACTGCTTCATCTTTATTTTCTGATTTTTTTCCCCACAGCATCTGGTATGGCCCAAAAAGTTACTCAAGACCAGCCAGATATATCCAGTCAAGTGGGGCAGTCAGTCACCCTGAATTGTCGGTATGAAACAAGTTGGAGCTATTACTACCTTGTTTGGTACAAGCAACTTCCCAGTGGGCAGATGACTTACCTTATTCATCAGTATTCAGAAGACAGTAATGCAAGGAATGGCCGCTACTCTGTAAACTTCTGGAAAGCAGATAAATCCATCAGACTCATCATTTCATCCTTAGAGCTGGAAGATTCTGCAAAGTACTTCTGTGCTCTCCGTGAGTTCACAGTGCTTGAAGTAATAGGAGAAGCTGTACAAAAACCCAGAGCTTGATAAGAAAGAGCACCCCTGCTGCAGGACCCCAGCTGAAATTCACACCCACAGACCTCAGACAAGAAATGATAGTCCTGTGGTTTCTTTAAGTTGTGGTCTATATCAGAAGATTTAATTCTAGATAAAGCCTCCTTCTATGTCATTGGAAACAGGTGTCCAGAGTAACTTTCTACAAATACATTCTCCTCTTGAATTTTTGACTTTAAGTCAACCATACAGAACATGTGTAAAGTTGTCTAGATTTGAAAACTTGTCCCACAATACTTTCTTTTTTTTTCCATTTATTTTTATTAGTTGGAAGCTAATTACTTTACAATACTGTAGTGGTTTTTGTCATACATTGACATAAATCAACCATGGATCCACATGTATTCCCCATCCTGATCCTCCCTCCCACCTCCCTCTCCACCCGATCCCTCTGGGTCTTCCCAGTGCACCAGCCCCGAGCACTTGTCTCATGCATCCAACCTGGGCTGGTGATCTGTTTCACCCTAGATAATATGCATGTTTCAATGCTGTTCCCTCGAAACATCCCACCCTCGCCTTCTCCCACAGAGTCCAAAAGTCTGTTCTGTACATCTGTGTCTCTTTTTCTGTTTTGCATATAGGGTTAACATTACCATCTTTCTAAATTCCATATATATGTGTTAGTATACTGTATTGGAGTTTATCTTTCTGGCTTACTTCACTCTGTATAATGGGCTCCGGTTTCATCCACCTCATTAGAACAGATTCAAAAGAATTCTTTTTAATGGCTGAGTAATATTCCATGGTGTATATGTACCACATATTCCTCATCCATTTGTCTGTTGATGGGTCTAGGTTGCTTCCATGTCCTGGCTATTATAAACAGTGCTGCGATGAACAATGGGGTGGACGTATCTCTTTCAGATCTGGTTTCCTCGGTGTGTATGCCCAGAAGTAGTATTGATGGGTCATATGGCAGTTCTATTTCCAGTTTTTTAAGAAATCTCCACACTGTTCTCCATAGCGGCTGTACTAGTTTGCATTCCCACCAACAGTGTAAGAGGGTTCCCTTTTTTCCACACCCTCTCCAGCATTTATTGCTTGTAGACTTTTGGATAGCAGCCATCCTGACTGGCATGTAATGGTACCTCATTGTGGTTTTGATTTGCATTTCTCTGATAATGAGTGATGTTGAGCATCTTTTCATGTGTTTTTTTGCCATCTGTATGTCTTCCTTGGAGAAATGTCTGTTGAGTTCTTTGGCCCATTTTTTGATTGGGCCATTTATTTTTCTGGAATTTAGCTGCACAAGTTGCTTGTATATTTTTGAGATTAATCCTTTGTCTGTTGCTTCATTTGCTATTATTTTCTCCCTCTCTGAGGGCTGTCTTTTCACCTTGTTTATAGTTTCCTTTGTTGTGCAAAAGCTTTTAAGTTTCATTAGGTCCCATTTGTTTATTTTTGCTTTTATTTCCAATATTCCGGGAGGTGGGTCATACAAGATCCTGCTATGATTTATGTCGGAGAGGGTTTTGCCTATGTTCTCCTTTAGGAGTTTTATAGTTTCTGGTCTTACATTTAGATCTTTAATCCATTTTGAGTTTATTTTTGTATATGGTGTTAGAAAGTGTTCTAGCTTCATTCTTTTATAAGCGGTTGACCAGTTCTCCCAGCACCACTTGTTAAACAGGTTGTCTTTTTTCCATTGTATATCCTTGCCTCCTTTGTCGAAGATAAGGTGTCCATAGGTTCGTGGATTTATCTCTGGGCTTTCTATTCCATTGATCTATATTTCTGTCTTTGTGCCAGTACCATACTGTCTTGATGACTGTGGCTTTGTAGTATAGTCTGAAGTCAGGCAGGTTGATTCCTCCAGTTCCATTTTTCTTTCTCAAGATTACTTTGACTATTCAAGGTTTTTTGTATTTCCATACAAATTGTGAAATTATTTGTTCTAGTTCTGTGAAAAATACCATTGGTAGCTTGATAGGGATTGCATTGAGTCTATAGATTGCTTTGGGTAGTATAGTCATTTTGACAATATTGATTCTTCCAATCCATGAACACAGTGTATTTCTCCATCTGTTTGTGTCCTCTTTGATTTCTTTCATCAGTGTTTTATAATTTTCTATGTATAGGTCTTTTGTTTCTTTAAGTAGATATACTCCTCCATAATACTTTAAACTAGCAGTTTTACTTCATCACAAACCTGGGTCTAGTTGTGTGAAGTCACCATCAAAACCATTTGCTTAGTCACTTCCTCTTAGACTTTGTGTCAGGGCACAATCAGAAAAGCAGAACCATGAGTGATATAGAATAAGAGATTAGTTATAAGGACTAGAACTCGGGCAATGGCTAGAACTGGTGGACAAGTCTGTACAAAGCTGTTAATTATATATCTGATGTTGAGCCTTAATTCACTTTAAGTGAGCTTAGAGTAACATTTGGAAAGGAAAAATTGATGAGGTTGAAAGCATGGACAAAATGTGACACATAAAGTCATACTTAAACTCTGAGGATGTTTGGAACCCACAAAGACTTGTCTGTTTCACCTCCTTCAGTCTCACAATACTGGGTGACCTTGAAGAGAAGTGGCTGTCATTAGCCATCAGGCTACATGCATACTTGGCCCAAGACAAAGAAGATGAGGAGGACTTCTAATGGAAAGTGGAGGAGCTGTGAGTCAACAATAAGATGAGCTAGTTCAGCAGCAGCAATGTAGAAAAAGCATTTGCCAAAATCCAGTATTCAACCATGGTGAAACTAAGAAACACAGGAATAATGGAGAAGTTCCTCAACAGCTCTTAGCATGTTTACTGGTAAAAAGACTCTATACTTTTCCCTAAGGAAGGGAACAAAGGGAGAATATCCACTTTAATCACTCTCCTTCAGCACAGAGCTGGACCTTGTAGCCAGTGCAGTAAAGCAAATAAACATATAAACAATCTTTGAAGCCAGAAAGGCAGTCAAATTACCACTATTTTCTATGTAGAAAATCCCAAAGAATATACCCTCCAAAACTCCTACAACCAGTAAATTAGTTCAGAAGGTCTCAGGATATATAAGGTAAACACAAAATCAAGTGCATTTCTATATATTAGCTAAACATGTGGATATCTAAATTAATAATATAATACTGTTTACAATGGCTCAAGAAAGACCCTAAATTCTTAGGCATAAATCTAAGAAAACATGTACAGAACTTATACACAGAAAGCTACAAAACACTGGTACTTCCAAAAAATACAAATAGCCAATTATTCTAGCTATTATCCTAGAAAGACCAACTTTCCCCCCATGGAGCTGCATAGGCATCTTTAAAAGTGAAAGTGAAAGTCACTCAGTCATGTCCAACTCTTTGCAATCCCATGGACTATACAGTCCATGAAATTCTCTAGGCCAGAATACTGGAGTGGGTAGCCTTTCCCTTCTCCAGGGGATCTTCCCAACCCAGGGATTGAATCCAGGTCTCCCACATTGCAGGTGGATTCTTTACCAGCTAAGCCACAGGGGAAAGCCCCATGGAGCTGCATAGGCACCTTTAGAGAGAAAAAAAAAAATTGATGACACATACATTATGACCTCCTTTTGGACTTGATTCTGTTTATTGACTTTATTTTATCCTCATACCAACAGACCATTCTATCTTAATTACTGGGGCTTCATACAGGTTTTGAAATCTGGAAATGCAAGAGATGCTTTCCTTGTCTTATTCAAGGCTTATTCTAGGTTTTTGCACTTCCATATAAATAATAGAATAGCTTCTACCACAAGAGATTGAGGTAATTTGCTTGGGATTGTGTTGAACTTATGAATTGATTTGGGGCAATTGACATCTTAACATATGGAGTCTTTGGATCCATAGCCTCTTTATTTATGTCCTCTCTAATTTCTTTCGTTAATGTTAAGATTTTTGTAGAGGACATGCCTTGTTGCTTTGTTTAGTCTCTGTCGTGTCCAACTCCTTGCGACCCCATGGACTGTAGCCCACCAGACTCTTCTATCAGTGGGCTTCCCAGTCAAGAAAATGAATGGATTGCCATTCCCATCTCTAGGGGATCTTCCCAATGCAGTGGTATTTTCTACATATACAAACATATGATGTGTAAATAAAAATAATCCACCTGGTTGGCAGGCAGACTCTTTACCACTGGCCACCTGGGAAGCAGAACTACTTATAGACATAACAATTTTATCTTTTATCTCATATAACTATTTTACCTTAATTGATCTAAATACCCAGGATCAAATCCAGAGCTAGAGTTAACTGGGTTAAGAAAAATGTGAATACAGGGAATTAATTATGCCCTGAAATGGCCAGAACAGAGCTAGATACCTGTCAATATGAGAACAGATTCAATTCAACAGCCAAATAGATGGTACCAACCTCTTGTTTGGGGTTTTGAAAACACTATTTCATTGAGCAGCCTTAGGAAATGGTCTTTCCTGATATCAGTGTCTGTAGGTGGCAAGGACTGGTCACCACTGAGTACCAGGCCATGATTTATGTTAGTTACCCCAGACCTCAGAAGTGACGACATTTCTCATCTCCCTAAAAAGATCTGTCATTTTTTTCTCCCAAATAAAAACTATTCTAGAGTTACTGGAGAGAAATCAAGAAGAGGTCTTGCATACCTTATAATAAATTAGTTCCAAAGCATTTGATAAATGACATTTTAATTGCATTTTCTAATGCTTTTGCTAGAATCTAGAAAGAAAATTGATTTTTTGTGTTTAGTGACTGTATCAATGCACTAATTAGGTTCTAGTTCTTAAACAGCTTGTTTAGAGGTACTTTGTATTTTCTACATATATAAACTTATGATCTCTAAATAAAAATAGTTTCACTTCTCCTTTTCAAACTTAATACATCTTATTGCCTTTCCTGGTTTGATCCTAGGCCCTATATTAGGACAGTGAATAGAAGTAGTCATAGTCTACTTGTCTTGTTTGTGATCCTGTAGGGAATAATACTGACTTTGATATTTTCAATGATACCCTTTATTAGATTTGGGAATTTTTCTTTTATTTTTGGATTGTTGGGAGTATTCATCATACTTACCTCCCATAACTCCCATCATATATACATAACAAAAGAGATGTTAGCCTTTCAGCAAATTCTCTTGATTATTTGAAAGTAAATTAAGTACATAATTTTGGTTTTCATCAAGCAAAGGAAGATAACTTCACCTCATATGGTCAAGATATAATCTTCTAAAATTAAAAATTCTGAAAAGCAGCAATAGGCTAGAAAACTTATTTTCAGATTCTCTGTATATTTTTGGTTTTCAATATTATTTAAAATGACACTTTGAAGTGTTTCGTCGTACAATCTTCTAAAAAATAAAGTCAAAGAAATCAACATACAAAATGTTCATGCTAGTTTTGTTCTGCCTTTTGCTAATATAATAAAATAATATATTCCTACATAGCTTAAATGAATTTATTTTCATTTGTTCCTATATTTTCAGTAGTAGTGGGTGTTGACTTGTGTGTGCATGTGATCCACCACAGAGAGACTCCCAAAGAATATTTATGATTATTTGTTAAATGAATGAAGCATGACTATCATGATATTTACTCCCATATCATCAGTTTAATTTTCCTCCATCCTAGAGTTGGGATGTTTGTTATCTGTTCTTGAATTTTGTCCACAAATATAACACTCTATTTATCCTGTTGGAGTCTTTTGTTTAACTTGACTTCCACAGAATTGGAAGATTGCTTTTAGAATAATTTCAAGAGTTGCTCAGCATAACTTCTTTCACTAAGTTCATGAATAACAACTCATCTACTCATTCAGAAAACACATAACTCTTGAGTGCTTTATGTGTAGCAACCTCTCTTTATAAACATTGAATAACCTTAAAATATGGGAAGGTTAAAAACAAAAGGAAAACTACAAAGAAGTCGACAACTGAGGATCATAATAAGGGTGCGATAAAGAAAGGAGCCAGAAATAACTAAAATCTTTTGTGGAGAGGTACAGAACCAAGAAAACACAGCTGAGTGCAGAGGTGGTACAATTAAGATATGTGTGAGCTCTCAGTCGTGTCCAGCTCTTGCGACACCATGGACTGTAGCCCACCAGGCTCCTCTGTCCATGGATTTAGCCAGGCAAGAATACTGGAGTGGGTAGCCATTTCCTTTTCCAGAGGCTATTCCTGATCCAGGGATCGAACCCCCATTGCCTACATTGCAGGTGGATTCTTTACCGGCTGAGCCACCAGGGATATTTACCTTTCAGTCTGAGCAACTTTTCAAAAGGCTGACTTCTGGTGGGAGTTTAGCTCTGCAGTTTGTTTATTCAGTCACAAGAGGGGGCTGCTTCATTTGGAAACAGTGGCCCTTTCTGGCTATAAAGGAAAGGAAACATGTTTTCCATCGATGCTCCACAGAAAAGTGAAAAAAAAAAAAAGAGAGAGAGAGAAATTTTCATTGTCTTTAGATAAACTGATTTTATAAGCCTTTGCTGAGGGCATGTGGTCAAGGATTCAGGGAATCATAGCCTTATACCCTAAACCTTTTCCACGTACCTCCCTAAACACTGCTTTCCCACTTCCCACCCCTGGTTAACTCTTCCCTTCCTTATTCCTTATGCTCTTTTCTCTTCACTCCCCTTTTTCTGCCAGGATCATCCACCTCCACCCTTCTGCACCCCAGAGAGTTTGCTCTCCCTTCCGTCTTCTCTCTCAGTGTCTGCATCCTCGGTGCAGAGCACCTATGAATGTGGGCACAGAGGACATAAGGATTAAGGACCATTGTTCTAGGAGGACGAGGAGAATACCATCCGGGTCATCAGTTACCATATCAAGGACAAATGCACTAGAAATGTCTGCCTAGATGGAGACAGATGTATGATTCCAAGGACCTTTTCAGGATGCTGAGCTCCAATGTACGAGCTCAAGACGTTCAGCTTTTCGTCTCAATGTTACTAATATATCCTGTTCCTCGGAACAACCACAGCCTACTTTGAAATCTCACATACATTTGCTAGAATATGGGTGGGAATTTTCATCTTTTTACATTATAGAGCTCAGTAAAGCTTTCTGGGATTAAACAATGTTTTCCACAAGCTTCACGGAGCATCAGAAAATTTCTTTGAAGAAGAAATGATAGAACAATGGTTCTGGATAGACACACCATCATGATCAGTGTTCCTTTTCCAGAGCCAGACTTTAAACTTCACAAGGGATAGCAGTCGGCACGCTGTGAGTTGGGGATGTCTCGCCTTCTTTGGGGGACATGACTAAAACAGGGGAGGAAGACCTAGACAAGGAACTGCTTGATCACTGGCTGACAGATCCTGGCAACAACACACCACAACAGACACCTGCACTGGTTGTAGGTCTCTAACAGCAGCAGTTGTTTCTGTTCTCTGGAGACAAGCCCAGGAGCAGACACAAGTGTGAGCTCTGAGCCCACAATCCTGGTTTGTCCTTGAAGTATGAGGCTGGTGATTGGAGTAACTGTTTTTCTGACCTTGGGTAAGTGTTCTGTGTCTACAAGGGATGACTTTGAGGCCAAGGGAGCATAAAGCATCATTTGCTCTCTACTCTTCTTCCTGTGTTTTATTCAGCTTTATAGCAATGGAATTGAGAACAGATCTATGCATTTGCTAATGAGCACAAACTTCTACATGACAGGTTAATCCATAGCCATGATCCCAGAAGAGACCTTAGCAGTAAGCAGGTTGGAAGAAATCTCTGGGGTTATTGAGCCAAAGACCCATGGGATAAAGCCCATAGAGTTAGATCTTGCCTTGTGTCTTTGGTTCCTATAAATAAACACCAATGATATTTCTCAGGACATAGATAAAAACACTGGAGTAGGGGATAGGTCCAGACAGTTTGGGGAGTGTTGCGCCCTTGATCCACAGGATTACACTGATTTATCGTCAGGGGATAATTTTATTTTCTTTACCCTTTAGGGATTGTGATTGATGCTAAGACCACCCAGCCCAGCTCCATGGATTGTGCTGAAGGAGAAGATATAAACCTGCCTTGTAACCACTCTACTATCAGGGTAGATGACTATATACATTGGTATCGGCAAAATCCCAATCAGAGTCCACAGTATGTCATTCATGGCTTACGAGGCACAGTGAACAAAAGCCTGGCCTCTCTGACCATAGCTTCAGACAGAAAGTCCAGCACCTTGGTCCTGCCCCAGGTCACCCTGAGAGACACCGCTGTGTACTACTGCATCCTGAGAGGGGCACACAGGGACAGACGGGGCTGCACCTGTGCAGTATCTCTGGTGGGAAGAAGGGGGGACACAGTGGGGGAGCAGTCATGAGAGGAAATCTAGAGTCATCTAGAAGGAGAGTCAGAGAGCAGTAAGAGATGAGGAAAATGAAGGGAAGGGAAATGGAAGAAGATGAATAAAGAAAAGAGGAGAAGGAGGACAAGGAAGAAGTGTGTCACTGGTTGATGTGGCTGTGAATGACAAGGAAGTTAAGGATCATAATTTTAACATAGGAATAAAGTGAAGAGGTATTAATAACGTGTCACGGCTCTTCCTCGTGTCCATAAAATGTTGGTTTCAGTGTATTAAAGATGAAAAGATAAGGAAAACACAAATAATTCTCCTGTTCCAAAGGCTTCTTTTGTTTGGACCCAGGACAAATCCATACTGAGAATGCATATTATTACAGTTGTTTCACTTGCAAATTGATCTTACTCAGAGGAAAATCTGAAATGTTATTTTCTTACTACTCTAGAACACACATGTTTGTGATAAAAAAAATTTTAAGGAAACAAAAGCTAAGTGAATATTTTTGTTTTTAATCTGTCTAGAAGTTCTGCCTCTATAAAGAGTTTTCATCATTCTTTATAGTCTAAGCAGCATATAGATCCATCTCATCATAAAAGTCTCAAGTAGAGCAAAAGTGAAGGCTCATAGCTGTATCTCCTTCATTCCACCAAATGAAAGAGATTCCTGCCGCTGTCCTTTTCTGACAGCTTAATGTATATCATATCAGCCTGTTTATTTCAATTACATATATTTTTGCACAGTTCCCCAGGTGAAAGGCTTCCCCTTGATGAAAATGAAAGGAGAGTGTGAAAAAGTTGGCTTAAAACTCTTCTTTCAAAAAACTAAGATCATGGCACCAGTCCCATCACTTCATGGCAAATAAATGGGGAAACAATGAAACAGTGAGAGTTTATTTTGGGGGGCTCAAAAATCACAGCAGATGGTGACTGCAGTCATGAAATTAAGATGCTTGCTCCTTGGAAGAAAAGCTATGACAAACTTAGATAGCATATTAAAAAGCAGTGACATTACTTTTGTGACAAAGGTCTATCTAGTCAAAGCTATGGTTTTTCCAGTAGTCATATATGGGTGTGAGAGTTGGACTATAAAGAAAGCTGAGTGCCAAAGAATTGATGCTTTTGAACTGTGATGTTGGAGAAGACTCTTGAGAGTTCCTTGGACTACAAGGAGATCAAACCAGTCCATCCTAAAGGAAATCAGTCCTGAATATTCATTGGAAGGACTGATGCTGAAGCTCCAGTACTTTGGCCACCTGATGTGAAAAACTGACTCATTGGAAAAGACCCTGATGCTGGGAAAGATTGAAGGTAGGAGAAGAAGGAAATGACAGAGGATGAGATGGTTGGATGGCATCACTGACTCAATGGACATGAGTTTGAGCAAGCTCCGGAAGTTGGTGATGGACAGGGAAGCCTGGCGTGCTGCAGTCCATGGGGTTGCAAAGAGTCAGACACAACTGAGCGACTGAACTGAATTGAACCCCAGGTGGTGCAGCGGTAAAGAATCTGCCTGCCAGTGCAGGAGATGCAAGAGATGCAGGTTCAATTCCTGGGTCAGAAAGATCCCCTGGAGTAGGAAATGGCAACCCACTCCAGTATTCTTGCCTGAGAAATTCCATGGACAGAAGAGCCTGAGCAGTTACAGTATAGTGGGTCACAAAGAGTTGGACACAGCTGAACACACACGCACATATCTTTGCACATCACTTTATGCAACTGCATACACATTTATACACATACATACATATGTACACACACACAGATCAAACGATTTGCCATTAAATTGAATTTATTTGGATTTTTCACACTGTGCCTTTTGATTTTCATTTAATAATGTCCTGGAGCTCTTTCTACAGTTGAAACAAAGTAGAATGGCCCACTACATTCTTTCTGATGCTTATTTAGTACTTTGAAACATTTTATCATTAAACTAATTAATTAGTAATTATAATAATTATTATAATAATTATAATGAAGACAACATCTTACTCATCTTTGTGGAATCTTAACATCTTTGTAGATGTGCACACATCTTTGTAGAATCACTTTGGCATGTACATGAAAAATTTAATTAGATATATGAATTAGATACTAGAAATTTTGATTAGATGTTCAATAAAGGGCACATTTAAAATTTTTGGAGAAGTGGCATCTTGCCCTCTATATGCTGTAAACAGTCACACTTCAACAGAGTGAGAGGACATGACTTGCATCCTCCACAAATAGGAAATTACCTGTGTTTTTCATTTTAACAGTCTAAATATACTTTATCTATACACAATGTGCATGTATGCTAAGTCGTTTCAGTCATGTCCAAATCTTTGTGACCCTCTGGACTGTATCCTGACTGTCTCCTCTGTCCATGGATTCTAGGCAAGAACACTGGAGTGGGTTGTCTTGTCCTACTCCAGGGGATCTTCCTAACCCTGGGACTGAACCCATATCTTTTATATCTCTTGCACTGGCAGGCAGGTTCCTTACCACTAGTGCCACCTGGGAAGCCCCAATATAAGAAGAGGCTTTTTATTAATCAAATTGGTTCACTACTTTAGGATTGACAAGCACTGTGCTTCCTTGGGCACATTGCTGAATCATATGCATTTTTTACATTTTCATTGACTTATAGTTGTGATAACACATTGACTGTGAGTATCAACTGATGTCTAAATGAATATTTTTTTTGTTATTCTTTTATGCGAAGTTAGGAGAATTCCTCACATCTTTCCAGGGGACTCTATCTAGCTACATGCAATCATCATCTTTCAAACTATCTGGTGTCAACCTTATGACAAACAATAATTAAAAAATTTAATAAAACAAGCAGAAATCTATACCATTTATCACAGTCTATGAAGAATGTAAGAGATAAAGAGAAGTGTGTATCGGAATGAACTGAAGTTCACAGGAAGAGCCTAACATAATAGCTGGGGACCAATTTCACATTTAATAATGATAGGAATGGGGAATAGAAAGAGGAAGGAAGAAAAAGAGAGAAGGTTGGATGAAGGAAAGAAAAAAGGTAAATAGGAAGGAAAAATTTAATGAGTCCATGAATGAATAAGGATTTTGAAATACATTCTTGTCTTCATTATGAGATCCCATGTGATGTCCTTTGACTCTTTCTTCTGTGTTTTTAGAAGATCTAACTCATGCCCTCTATATTTTATTGCATCCATAGCAATTGTCAGTAAAATGTTCAGCTAAGAATATTTCTTTATTCAATAAATGTTTTATGAGCAGCTACTATTTGTCAGGTACTATGCTAGTTACTGAGAACATTTTTACAAATAAAATGGACAAAAAGAATAGTTTTAGGAAAAGCAAAGTGAGAAAATAAGCAAGTGAGCTCTAAAGCTGGGAAGGGGAGGAAATGAGGGAAAAAGTGACTGAAAGTATCCTGAAGGGATATGTTGATCTTTGGAAAGTGCTAGAGCACCTCTCACTGTACTTTCCAAGAATTGAGTACAAGTATCTGTTACCTCAGATTTCACTCACAGACTCAAAACAATTACCAAAGTATGATAAACATAGCTATTTACATTTCCACACACATCCTACACACCAGGACAAATTTCTGTCTTTTTGAACATCCAAGAATACGATGTGAACGATGCCACATTGAGGATTCTAGTGTTTCACAAACTCCATCTGTTAGGCACATCTGAGAGACTGAGTCTAAGTTAGAAGCATATCTAATTCATTATATCAGAATTGCGTGAAATGTGCAACATACTAAGTGACTTCAAATTGACTTGCCCCCTGAAGTAGATAAGATATAAGAGGGTTATAAGGAACAAGTAACAAGGGAGGAGCCAAGATGGCGGAGGAAAAGGATGGGGAGGTCACTTTCTCCCCTACAAATTCATCAAAAGAACAATTGAACGCAGAGCAAACTTCACAAAACAACTTCTGATCGCTAGCTGAGGTCATCAGGCGCCCAGAAAAGCAGCCCATTGTCTTCGAAAGGAGGTAGGACAAAATATAAAAGATAAAAAGAGAGACAAAAGAGCTAGGGACAGAGACCTGTCCTGGGAAGGGAGTCTTAATAGAGGAAGTTTCCAAACACCAGGAAACCCTTGCACTGGCGGGTCTGGGGGAAGTTTTCGAATCTCGGAGGGCAACCTAACTGGGAGGAAAATAAATAAATAAATAAATAAATCCCACAGATTACATGCCTAAAAGCAACTCCCAGCAGAAAAGTACCCCAGACGCCCACAGCCACCACCAGCAAGTAGGGGCGGAACAGAACGGAGCGGGCAGCATTGTTTAGGGTAAGGACCGGGCCTGAGTGCCCTGAGGGCAATCGGAGGGAGCTTTTGTGAGATACCAACTTAAACTGTGGGACAGCAAAAGAGAGAGAGAAAATTAACCGGCCCGAACACACTGCCGGCCGTTCACAGAACAAAGGGTCTGAGCAAGTCCAGAGGAGCTAGCTGGCTGTGGATTGGCCCAGCCCCGCCAGAGGCAGGAGGCAGGGGGGAGGGGAAAGGGGCAAACTCAGCCCCAAAGATGGCATCCCCTCCCACTGCAAACAGGTCTCCAGTTTCTAACCAAAGACTTCCTGAGATTCTGTATGGTCCACATCCGCTGGGAGGGTCGCGGCTAAACACAGGGCGCACGCACCCGACTGGTGCGGGCGGAAACTGAGGCTGGGGCCACAGAGGGGAGAAGGCGCACCGCACCTGGGGAGAGTGCGCCCGTCAAGCTCCTGGCTGCCTGAGCTGCTCGGGCCGGGGAAGGCACAAAACGCAGGCGCAACCGAGTCCGCGCTTTTGTGGAGTACCCGAAAACTGGAACCGCACGCAACGCAGGGCACGCTCCATATAGAGCAGCCGGGAGCCTGAGCAGCGTAGACGGGGAAAGCAGCGCCAGTCCCTCCCCGCAGCGCGACGGAACTAGCAACCTGAATAAGAGACCACCTCCGCCCGCCTGTGTCAGGGCGGAAATTAGGCACTGAAGAGACCGGCAAACAGAAGCCAAATAAACAAAACAAACCGCTTCAGAAGGGACCGGTGCAACAGATTAAAATCCCTGTAGGTAACACCAACTACACCGGAAGGGGCCTATAGATATCAAGAAGTGTAAGCTGGAATGAGGAGCTATCTGAAACTGAACCAAACCCACACTGACTGCAACAATTCCAGAGAAATTCCTAGATATATTTTACAATTTTTTTTAATTAAAAATTTTCTTTTCTTTTCTTTTTTATTTTTTCTCTTTTATTTTCTTTTAAAATTCCGTATTACTCCCTCATTACTGCTTAACTTTCATTTTCATAGATTTTTATGATTTTTTTTAATAAGGAAAAATTTTTTTTCTTGTTTTTTTTCCTTTTTCTCTTCTTTTTTCTATTTTTCTTTTTCTCTTATTTCCTTTTAAAGTCCTCTATTACTCCTCTACTACTCCTTAATTTTCATTTTCATTACACTATAACCTTGCAAAAAAAAAAAAGAGAGAGAGAGAAGCCCTATTTTTAAACCGAACTTCATATATATTTCTAAAATTTTCTTTGTGTTTTGGATTTTGTTTTTTATATTGTATTTTTAAGAGTCTAACCTCTACTCTAGATTTTTAATCTTTGTTTTTCAGTATATGATATAAATTGTGGACATTTAAGAATCCAATATTCAGTTCCCATTTTTATTCAGGAGTGTGTTGATTACTCTCTCCCAATCTTGACTCTCCGTTTTCTACCTCAGAACACCTCTGTTTCCTCCTTTCCCCCTGTCTTCCCAATCCAATTCTGTGAATCTTGGTGGGTGTCTGGGCTACGGAGAACACTCTGGGAACAGACAACTGCGTAGATCTGTCTCTCTCCTCTTGAGTCCCCCTTTTTCTCCTCCTGCTCATCTCTGTCTCCCTCCTCCCTCTCCTCTTCTTCATGTAACTCTGTGAACCTCTCTGGGTGTCCCTCACGGGGGAGAATCTTTTCACCATTAACCTAGAAGTTTTATTATCAGTGCTGTATAGTTGGAGAAGTCTTGAGACTACTGG
Organism: Odocoileus virginianus; assembly: GCF_023699985.2. Classification (NCBI taxonomy): domain Eukaryota; kingdom Metazoa; phylum Chordata; class Mammalia; order Artiodactyla; family Cervidae; genus Odocoileus; species Odocoileus virginianus. Next base: position 331,634 of record NW_027224289.1, read on the forward strand.
AAGAATAAAACTGAAATCCAGAGGCAGGAGACTTAAGCCCAAAACCTGAGAACACCAGAAAACTCCTGACTACATGGAACATTAAGTAATAAGAGACTGTCCAAAAGCCTCCATACCTACACTGAAACCAACCACCACCCAAGAGCCAGTAAGTTTCAGAGCAAGACATACCATGCAAATTCTCCAGCAACGCAGGAACATAGCCCTGAACGTCAACATACAGGCTGCCCAAGGTCACACCTAACACATAGACCCATCTCAAAACTCATTACTGGGCACTCCATTGCACTCCAGAGAGAAGAAATCTAGTTCCACGCACCAGAACACCGACGCAAGCTTCCCTAATCAGGAAACCTGACAAGCCAATCGTCCAACCCCACCCACTGGGTAAAACCTCCACAATAAAAAGGAACCACAGACCTCCAGAATACACAAGCCCACTCCAGACACAGCAATCTAAACAAGATGAAAAAGCAGAGAAATACCCAACAGGTAAAGGAACATGAAAAATGCCCACCAAGTCAAACAAAAGAGGAGGAGATAGGGAATCTACCTGATAAAGAATTTAGAATAATGATAATAAAAATGATCCAAAATCTTGAAAACAAGATGGAGTTACAGATAAATAGCCCAGAGACAAAGATTGAGAAGATGCAAGAGATGTTTAATAAAGACCTAGAAGAAATAAAAAAGAGTCAATTAAAAATGAATAGTGCAATAAATGAGACCAAAAACACTCTGGAGGGAACCAAGAGTAGAATAACGGAGACAGAAGATAGGATAAGTGAGGTAGAAGATAAAATGGTGGAAATAAATGAAGCAGAGAGGAAAAAAGAATCAAAAGAAATGAGGACAACCTCAGGGACCTCTGGGACAATGTGAAATGCCCCAACATTCGAATCATAGGAGTCCCAGAAGAAGAAGACAAAAAGAAAGGCCATGAGAAAATACTCAAGGAGATAATAGCTGAAAACTTCCCTAAAATGGGGAAGGAAATAGCCACCCAAGTCCAAGAAAACCAGACAGCCCCAAACAGGATAAACCCAAGGCGAAACACCCCAAGACACATATTAATCAAATTAACAAAGATCAAACACAAAGAACAAATATTAAAAGCAGCAAGGGAGAAAAAACAAATAACACACAAAGGGATTCCCATAAGGATAACAGCTGATCTATCAACAGAAACCCCCCAGGCCAGAAGGGAATGGCAGGACATACTTAAAGTAATGAAAGAGAATAACCTGCAACCTAGATTACTGTACCCAGCAAGGATCTCATTCAGATATGAAGGAGAACTCAAAAGCTTTACAGACAAGCAAAAGCTGAGAGAATTCAGCACCACCAAACCAGCTCTTCAACAAATGCTAAAGGATCTTCTCTAGACAGGAAATGCAGAAAGGTTGTATAAACGTGAACCCAAAACAACAAAGTAAATGGCAACGGGACCATACCTATCAATAATTACCTTAAATGTAAATGGGTTGAATGCCCCAACCAAAAGACAAAGATTGGCTGAATGGATACAAAAACAAGACCCCTATATATGCTGTCTACAAGAGACCCACCTCAAAACAAGAGACACATACAGACTAAAAGTGAAGGGCTGGAAAAAAATATTTCACGCAAACGGAGAACAAAAGAAAGCAGGAGTCGCAATACTCATATCAGATAAAATAGACTTTCAAATAAAGGATGTGAAAAGAGACAAAGAAGGACACTACATAATGATCAAAGGATCAATACAAGAAGAAGCTATAACAATTATAAATATATACGCATCCAACATAGGAGGACCGCAATATGTAAGACAAACGCTAACGAGTATGAAAGAGGAAATTAATAGCAACATACTAATAGTGAGAGACTTTAAAACCCCACTCACAACTATGGATAGATCAACTAAACAGAAAATTAACAAGGAAACACAAACTTTAAAAGACACAATGGACCAGGTGGACCTAATTGATATCTGTAGGACATTTCACCCCAGAACAATCAACTTCACCTTTTTCTCAAGTGCACACGGAACCTTCTCCAGAATAGATCACATCCTTGGCCATAAATCTAGTCTTGGTAAATTCAAAAAAATTGAAATCATTCTAGTCATCTTTTCTGACCACAGTGCAGTAAGATTAGATCTCAATTACAGGAAAAAAATCTTATTAAAAATTCAAACATATGGAAGCTAAATAACACACTTCTGAATAATAAAGAAATCATAGAAGACATCAAAAAAGAAATCAAAATTTGCATAGAAACGAATGAAAATGAAAACACAACAACCCAAAACCTATGGACACTGTAAAAGCAGTGCTAAAGGAAAGGTTCATAGCATTACAGGCTTACCTCAAGAAACAAGAAAAAAGTCAAATAAATAACCTAACTCTACACCTAAAGCAATTAGAGAAGGAAGAAATGAAGAACCCCAGTGTTAGTGGAAGGAAAGAAATCTTAAAAATTAGGGCAGAAATAAATGCAAAAGAAACTAAGGAGACCATAGCAAAAATCAACAAAGCTAAAAGCTGGTTTTTTGAAAAAGTAAACAAAATTGACAAACCATTAGCAAGACTCATTAAGAAGCAAGGGGAGAAGAACCAAACTAACAAAATTAGAAATGAAAATGGAGATATCACAACCGATAACACTGAAATACAAAGGATCATAAGAGACTACTACCAGCAGCTCTATGCCAATAAATGGACAACTTGGAAGAAATGGACAAATTCTTTGAAAAGTATAACTTTCCAAAACTGAACCAGGAAGAAATAGAAGATCTTAACAAACCCATCACAAGCAAGGAAATCAAAACTGTAATCAGAAATCTTCCAGCAAACAAAAGCCCAGGACCAGATGGCTTCACAGCTGAATTCTACCAAAAATTTAGAGAAGAGCTAACACCTATCTTACTCAAACTCTTCCAGAAAATTGCAGAAGGTAAACTTCCAGACTCATTCTATGAGGCCACCATCACCCTAATCCCAAAACCAGACAAAGATGCCACAAAAAAAGAAAACAATAGGCCAATATCACTGATGAACATAGATGCAAAAATCCTTAGCAAAATTCTAGCAAAGAGAATCCAACAACATATTAAGAAAATCATACACCATGATCAAGGGGGCTTTAACCCAGGAATGCAAGGATTCTTTAATATCCACAAATCAATCAATGTAATACACCACATTAACAAATTGAAAGATAAAAACCATATGATTATCTCAATAGATGCAGAGAAAGCCTTTGACAAAATTCAACACCCATTTATGATTAAAACTTTCCAGAAAGCAGGAATAGAAGGAACATACCTCAACATAATAAAAGCTATATATGACAAACCCACAGCAAGCATTACCCCCAATGGTGAAAATTGAAAGCATTTCCCCTGAAATCAGGAACAAGACAAGGGTGTCCACACTCACCGCTACTATTCAACATAGTTTTGGAAGTTGTGGCCACAGCAATCAGGGCAGAAAAGTAAGTAAAAGGAATCCAGATAGGAAAAGAAGAAGTGAAACTCTTGCTGTTTGCAGAAGACATGATCCTCTACATAGAAAACCCTAAAGACTCTACCAGAAAATTACTAGAAAATTACCAGAAAATCAACAAATATAGTAAAGTTGCAGGATATAAAATTAACACACAGAAATCCCTTGCATTCCTATATACTAACAATGAGAAAACAGAAAGAGAAATTAAGGAAACAATAACATTCACCATTGCAACAAAAAGAATAAAATACTTAGGAGTATATCTACCTAAAGAAACAAAAGACCTATACATAGAAAACTATAAAACAGTGATGAAAGAAATCAAAGAGGACACAAACAGATGGAGAAACATACCGTGTTCATGGATTGGAAGAATCAATATTGTCAAAATGGCTATTCTACCCAAAGCAATCTATAGATTCAATGCAATCCCTATCAAGCTACCAACAGTATTTTTCACAGAACTAGAACAAATAATTTCACAATTTGTATGGAAATACAAAAAAATCTCGAATAGCCAAAGTAATCTTGAGAAAGAAGAATGGAACTGGAGGAATCAACCTGCCTGACTTCAGGCTCTACTACAAAGCCACAGTCATCAAGACAGTATGGTACTGGCACAAAGACAGAAATATAGATCAGTGGAACAGAATAGAAAGCCCAGAGATAAATCCATGCACCTATGGACACCTTATCTTCGACAAAGGAGGCAAGGATATACAATGGAAAAAAGACAACCTCTTTAACAAGTGGTGCTGGGAGAACTGGTCAACCACTTGTAAAAGAATGAAACTAGAACACTTTCTAACACCATACACAAAAATAAACTCAAAATGGATTAAAGATCTAAATGTAAGACCAGAAACTATAAAACTCCTAGAGGAGAACATAGGCAAAACCCTCTCTGACATAAATCACAGCAGGATCCTCTATGACCCACCTCCCAGAATATTGGAAATAAAAGCAAAAATAAACAAATTGGACCTAATGAAACTTAAAAGCTTTTGCACAACAAAGGAAACTATAAGCAAGGTGAAAAGTCAGCCCTCAGGGAGAAAATAATAGCAAATGAAGCAACAGACAAAGGATTAATCTCAAAAATATACAAGCAACTCCTGCAGCTTAATTCCGGAAAAATAAATGACCCAATCAAAAAATGGGCCAAGGAACTAAACAGACATTTCTCCAAAGAAGACATACAGATAGCTAACAAACACATGAAAAGATGCTCAACATCAGTCATCATCAGAGAAATGTAAATCAAAACCTCAATGAGGTACCATTACACGCCAGTCAGGATGGCTGCTATCCAAAAGTCTACAAGCAATAAATGCTGGAGAGGGTTTGGAGAAAAGGGAACCCTCTTGCACTGTTGGTGGGAATGCAAACTAGTATAGCCATTATGGATAACAGTGTGGAGATTTCTTTAAAAACTGGAAATAGAACTGCCATATGACCCAGCAATCCCACTTCTGGGCACACACACCAAGGAAACCAGATCTGAAAGAGATACATGCACCCCAGTGTTCATCGCAGCACTGTTTATAATTGACAGGATATGGAAGCAACCTAGATGCCCATTAGCAGATGAATGGATAAGGAAGCTATGGTACATATACACCATGGAATATTACTCAGCCTTTAAAAAGAATTCATTTGAATCAGTACTAATGAGATGGATGAAACTGGAGCCCATTATACTGAGTGAAGTAAGCCAAAAAGATAAAGAACATTACAGCATACTAACACATATATATGGAATTTAGAAAGATGGTAATGATAACCCTATATGCAAAACAGAAAAAGAGACACAGATGTATAGAACAGACTTTTGTACTCTGTAGGGGAAGCCAAGATTGGGATGTTTTGAGAGAACAGCATGGAAACATGTATATTATCTATGGTGAAACAGATCACCAGCCCAGGTTGGATGCATGAGACAAGTGCTCTGGCCTGGTACACTGGGAAAACTCAGAGGGATTGGTTAGAGAGGGAGGTGGGAGGGGGGATCGGGATGGGGAATACATGTAACTCCATGGCTGATTTATGTCAATGTATGAGAAAACCCACTACAATATTATAAAATAATTAGCCTCCAACTAATAAAAATAAATGAAAAAAAAATAAGCAAGTAACAAGTATATACACATATGGCACGTGGAAAAGACAATGTCCTGAACACAAAGAAAAGAAAACTTTTGAAAATAATCCATTGGGATAACCAAAATTTACTGATTTATGACATCTTCTCAGAGACTTGAGCACCAGCTGATCTGGTTGTGTCCGCCTTCCTCTGTACTAGGACCTTTGGAGGCACATTTGCCCCTACCCCTGACTGACTCCTTGCAGAGAGGAACGGTTCACCAACGAGTCTGACCTGTTGAATTTTCTACACTGACCTAACTAATTCTTACCATCCCACATTGTTTTCTACTTTGTCCTCTAAATCCTCATTCTATTAAAAACAAACATTCAGTAGCCCCTGTAAAAATTCCTTCCACATGTCTTAACTGAAACCTGACTGTAATACAGCTCTTTCACTTCTGGTTACTTCTGGTCCTCCCTCATCTAAAACACTCCAAATTTAGAGATGAGAACAGCATTCTTGTCACTCCCACACCCTCCAAAAATGGACTCTTGTCTTTGACACTTTGAGGCTTTGCCTTTTACCCCTACTTTTCCCTATTCCTTTCATCACTCTCATCTTTATAAACATCAGACACTCTCTGTGTGAACCATGTTTCACTGTTTGCTCAGAAATGTCTCCTGGAATTGACTCTCACTCATTCCCTCCTCCTTGATTTCTCTCCCCTGCCTTTAAGTTAGATGTTCTGGTTGACACATCAGCATTACAGGATGCTGTTCTGCATGATAAACAAACCCGCCTTTCTTCAAAGGCCTTTCTTTAGGACTCTGGTGTGACTTCCTCCAGACCTCCAGGAGGTCGCTTCCTTAGCCCCAGAGTGCGGGCCTCCGTCTGGCTTTCCTGCTCTCAGTTAAAGATCACCTGACACGTGACCAACAAACACGCTTGCCCGGCGTTTCCTCAGAGCTGCTCTTCCCTGAGCCTCCCCGCACTGTCTCTTACGATCCCTGTGTGTTTGTGAGAATCATTCAGTGTGACACTGCCGCACTCTCCCTTATATATTGAAGATGTAAACACATGAGATTCTACTGTAACCTAAAATACTCCTTGACTTCAATTCAGAGAGAAACCTGAACTCATCAACTTTGAAGTCTATCAGGTAGGATCCCTCTCAGTCACAAACTCCCATGGCGACACTCCAGAAAGATGTGATGATATTTCTCCAGGTAGATGCCGCTCCACCTCTGAAATCTTACATCCTGTCTAAACCTTGCATCCTCAGATTCTTACACTCATATACTTCTGCTGCATTCGTTCTTTGACTCTTTATGATCATTTAGTCCCCAGATCTCTTTATTGTTATCTTATTTCTCAGAAGTTTCCAATCTTGTATTTCTCTTTCTACAATATCTAAACTTACAGCCCTCCTTCAATCAGTCTTTAGTCACTAAATTCATTGTTTTGAGTTAATTCTATGTCATATCAATAATCTTACTAATTCCTAATCATGGATTAATATCTGCCTTCTTATGCACCTCATTGGGGTAATGATTCAAAACACTATATTACACTCATAACATGGAATACTGTTCAGTCATCATAAAGATCAAATTACCAAAAAATCTACTTTCTTATATACTTTGAAAAAGCAGAGTTCAAGAAAATCACACCAATGGGCAGACTGGTGTCACTGAAATTGTGATCACCTCCAACACTAACTAGACCCACAGTGCTTCCAAGAAAGTATTCTTTTTCTCTGTAATCATTTCTCATTGTCGATGCCTGCAGTGACTTTTTCAAAACTTCTCACACGCATCAGAATTTTTTTTCCATTTATTTTTATTAGTTGGAGGCTAACTACTCCACAACATTGCAGTGGGTTTTGTCATACATTGACATGAATCAATCATGGAGTTCCAGAGTTCCATGTATTCCCCATCATGATCCCCCCTCCCAACTCCCTCTCCACCCGATTCCTCTGGGTCTTCCCAGTGCACCAGGCCCGAGCACTTGTCTCATGCATCCCAACTGGGCTGGTGATCTGTTTCACTATAGATAATACACATGCTGTTCTTTTGAAACACCCCACCCTCGCCTTCTCCCACAGAGTCCAAAAGTCTGTTCTATACATCTGTGTCTCTTTTTCTGTTTTGCATATAGGGTTATCATTACCATCTCTTTAAATTCCATATATACGTGTTAGTATGCTGTAATGTTCTTTATCTTTCTGGCCTACTTCACTCTGTATAATGGGCTCCAGTTTCATCCATCTCGTTAGAACTGATTCAAATGAATTCTTTTTAAAGGCTGAGTAATATTCCATGGTGTATATGTACCACAGCTTCCTTATCCATTCGTCTGCTGATGGGCATCTAGGTTGCTTCCATATCCTGGCTATTATAAACAGTGCTGTGATGAACATTTGGGTGCACGTGTCTCTTTCAGATCTGGTTTCCTTGGTGTGTATGCCCAGAAGTGGTATTGCTGGGTCATATTGAGAGGGTAACAGGCAGGAATGCCAGGGGTCTCCAAATGGAGGAAAGAGGCTGCAAGAGCCAGACATTTTTATATCTCTGAAGCAGCAGGAAGAAACAACCCAGGGATAGGTTTTTTCTTCTCTATACAAAGTTAAAAGGAGGTTTCTCTTAACATGCTGTGTTGCCATGACACCTGGTCTCACCTGAAGCTAACTACTCTCAAACCTTGAGTTAACCAATACATTTCTTTTTCTTATGGAAATGTTGTCTTAAGCTATGTTAATGAACCCCAGACTCTATCTTCAAGTTGGTTCCGCCAAATGGCCTAACTTACTTACTCAGGTATTGTTCCCCTAATCTATGTAAACGGAACTATTTGTTGGTATTCTGCCCTTCTACAAGATTCAAGTCAATAGTTTTATGGCCAGGGATGAATTATCTGGTGACATTCTAAATTTTATGACATTCCTTTCTTTTCATTAACAGACTGTGAGTGACTATATAACATACAGCTAAAGACTAGGAGGGGGGTACTCTTTTGCCCCCTTCTGATGCCTATGTCAGAAGCTTTCTCTATCTCCTTTATACTTTAATAAAACCTTATTACACAAAAGCTCTGAGCAATCCAGCCTCGCCTCTGGCCCCGGATTGAATTCATCTCCTCTGGAGGCCAAGAATCCCGCGTCTTATCGTTCAGCAACAACCTTTCATCTTGGGGGCTCGTCCGGGATCCTTCAGGACAAGGTAAGGATGCTTGGAGCTCTAGTTCTTTGTTCTCCTAGCGAACACGTTTTCTGCTGTACTTTACTAACTCTACGGTGTGCTTGTGTGAATGAATGAAACGCCCTGCGCGAAGCAAGTGAGGAGCCCTGCTCTGCGGTTCCGCGGTGACCTCATAAGGCTTATGGCAGAAACCTGTCGGGGGTTTATACCGACCTGCCAATGCCAAGAGGCAACCAATGTCTCCTTCGGGAACCGACCAGAAATGGGCAAAGCGTGTGGACCGAACTCTCCTTTCTCGGTCAAACTTTTCGGTCTCTTTGACCATTTCATAACTCCTTGGGAATTAGAAGTACTAACCTAATCTATCAGATCATAGGCTTTCAGGGACTTGTAATCTATGTTGCTACTGTACTGTGGCCTAGGTCTCAAACTTGGATTGGTAGTCAGAAGGCGCCTAGCCTCGCTAGGCATGGAAAGTTCGGAAGCTAGATTGAGCTCTAACTCCAAGAGCATCTCTGAGATTAAAGGTTACTCGGATTGGAACTGCAATGGTTTTTCCTTTGGTAACACTGGCTCTTAGTGGACCAGAGGAGGCTTTTTATACCGGAGTGGTGACGCTTAGAAGGAACATCTCAGTTTCATGTTTGTATCGGTCTTACTGTGGTCAGGAATATACTCAGGGTCGTGCACAGGCACTCAGGTGATGAATGTTTCCCCCAGAGGTCTTAGCTTGGGAGGCATTCCGGAAGGTTACTCTGGCTGCACCCCGGGTGGCATCAGAGGCAAGCGAGGTGAAGAGCTGGACGTCAGTCAGGGATGCCATCATGTCTACCCCTGGTGCATCCCCACCCCATCTCAGTGGTAGAACCGGGAGGGACGAGTGTAACACCTGCGTCGATAAGGGACAAAGTCCGACCAGGAAGGAAAAGCTTTTGGTGTAAAGTCTGTCTACACCCCATTTAGAGCAGGGGAGGGACGCCTCCGGTAGAAAGATGGCGCTGGTCGCTTTTTTTCTCTCTTATAGATGGGAGCTAACAATTCCAGCCTCACTCCTTTGAACTGTATCCTGAAAAACTGGGATAGATTTGATCCCCAGGGCTTAAAGAAGACACACCTGGTCTTCCTATGTGATACTGCATGGCCACGGTACCCACTGGAGGACGGCGAACGGTGGCCAGTTGGAGGGTCTCTTAAGTATAATACTGTTTTACAATTAGACCGGTTCTGTAAAAAGCAAGGGAAATGGGTAGAAGTAGCATATGTGTTGCCCTTTTTCTCTCTGCGAAATATGCCAGACTTATGTCCTAAGGGTGTAGATTTGGGTGTGAAACCTTCAGCTCCCCCCTGTCCTCCTACTTTGCCCCCGTATCCGGGGCTCCAAGCTGAGGTTCAAACTACTCTGGTTTCAGTAGAAACTCAGACCATCGAAGTAAGAGATGAGATGGAGGACAGGAGGCAAAGAGATAAAGAAAAGCAGGTTTCTCCAATCTATCCCTGGGATATGTGCAGAGCAGCCAGAGAGACTGAGGGACAGCCACTCATGCTGTTGCCTCTTCATGAAGTACCCACCGGGAGAAATTATCAGTCTATGAGAGTTAATAAGCCTTTTTCTTATCAAGAGATACAAGGAATTAAGGAGGATCTGGGAGACTATTTAGAGGACCCAGAAAAGTATATTAGAGCTTTTAAAGGTGTTACTCTGCATTATGACCTTACTTGGAAAGATGTGATGTATATCTTGGGACAAACATTGACTCCCGATCAAAGGCTCGAATTGTGGGAAAAGCGGTTGCTTATGGGGATGAATGGCTTGGTAATGAATCAGTGGGAAAGAGGGAGGACGAGATAACTGCCCTCCCCACTGGGAGTCAGGTGGTCCCAGCTACAGAACCAGACTGGGACTATAACACTGCTAAAGGAAGATGGGATCAGAGTCATTTTGTCAGATGTATTCTTGAAGGACTCAGACAGGCGCGTTCTAAGCCTTTAAACTATGGCAAACTGGCAGACATAGAACAGGAGGAGAAGGAAGCTCCTGGTAAATTCCTAGATAGACTGAGAGAAGCCCTTCGCAGATTCACTGAGATTGATCCCGAAAGTGAAGAGGGAAAAGTGATCTTAAAGGATAGATTTCTCACTCAGTCGGCTCCAGATATTCGCCGTAAGTTATCAAAACGGGCGTATGGACCAAATCAGTCTTTAGATAATCTGTTATAACTGGCTCAGACAGTCTATTATGGTAGGGAATGTGAGGAAGAGAAAGAAAGGCAGAGAAAGACGAAGGAGAAAGCAGAAGCCCTCGCAATGGCTATGAAAACCGTTCTTAAACAGCCTGAGAGAAATGCCCAGAGGGACCCAGGTGAAAAGGGATGGGCTTGCTATTACTGTGGAAAGGAGGGGCATCTCAAGCGGGATTGCCCTCAGGCATCTAAGCCGCCCCCGGCTCCATGTCCGGTCTGCAAGGGACCACATTGGAGGAGACTGCCCCCAAAGGCGTAGGTCTCAGGGGTCTGACTCTCAAGACAATCAGGACTGAAGGTGCCCGGGGGTCCCCACACAAGCTCCTCCACACCTGAGGAACCCCGGGTATTGATAATGGTGGGAGGCCAATGCGTCAATTTCCTTTTAGATACTGGGGCAACTTACTCTGTGCTTACTGAAGCCCCTGGCCCACTTTCTTCCCGATCCGCTTCTGTAATGGGACTGTCTGGACGAGCCAAAAGGTATTACTTCAGTTATTCTCTAATGTGCAACTGGGATTCTGTGCTATTTTCACATGAGTTTCTGATCGTGCCAGAGTCTCCCTCACCCCTTTTGGGGAGGGATATACTGAGCAAGGTCCATGCCTCTGTTTTCATGAATATGGAGCCCTCTCTTTCTCTCCCTTTAATTGAACAAAATGTAAATCCTAGAGTATGGGCTGATGGAAAATCTGTGGGTTGAGCACAAAATGCTATTCCTGTAGTTGTCAAGCTCAAAGACCTGCACTTATTTCCACATAAGAAGCAGTATCCACTGAAACCTGAGGTTAAGGAAGGATTAAAACCCATCATTGAGAATTTAAAGGAGCAGGGACTATTAGTTCCCTGTAACAGTCCATGCAATACTCCTATTTTGGGTATAAAGAAATCAAATGGTAAATGGAGACTAGTTCAAGATTTACAAATAATAAATGAGGCTGTGGTTCCTTTACACCCCATGGTGCCTAATCCTTATACTCTATTGTCTGAAATTCCTGAATGAGCCAAATATTTCTCAGTAATTGATTTGAAAGATGCCTTCTATTCAGTGCCTTTGGCAGAGGAAAGTCAATTTCTATTTGCCTTTGAAGACCCTACTCAGCCAGCTTCTCAGTTAACCTGGACAGTTTTGCCCCAGGGATTTCATGACAGTCCTCACTTATTTGGACAAAGTTTGTCACGGGATCTACAAAACTTTAATAGCTCTGAAGCGGTGGTGTTACAATATGTAGATGATATTTTGCTCTGTGCTGAGACAGAGGAAGCTTGTTCACGAGCCTCAGAAGATTTCTTAAACTTTCTGGCAGGCTGTGGTTACAAGACATCAAGAGAAAAGGCTCAGCTTTGTCAACAATCTGTTAGATATCTGGGCCTAATCATATCAGAAGGGACTAGAGCCATAGGCCCTGAGAGAATTAAACCTATACTAAACCATCCCCTACCTATGACTTTAGGACAACTGAGAGGATTTTTAGAAATCACAGGCTACTGTCACATTTGGATTCTGGGTTATGGAGAACTTGCCTGGCCTTTATATAAACTTATAGCTGAAACTCAGCAGGCCCAAACCAAGAAACTAGTTTGGTCTCCAGATACTCAAAAGGCTTTTAAGGTTCTTCAGACTGCTCTCCTGCAAGCTCCCGCTCTGAGCTTGCCCACAGGGTCAGAATTTAATTTGTTTGTCACTGAAAGAAATGGTATGGCCTTGGGAGTTTTGACACAACCGCGAGGGCCTCACCAGCAATCTATTGCTTATCTAAGCTGAGAATTAGATGTAATTGCACGTGGGTGGCCCCACTGCCTAAGAGTAATTGGGGCAGTGGATTTATTAGCACCTAAAGCTTTAAAAATAATTAACGGACAAAACCTTACTGTACTGACTTCTTATGATGGGAGTGAAATCTTAAAGTCTAAGGTTAATATTTAGATGACAGACAAGAGGCTTTTTAAATGTCAGTCATTGTTGTTAAAAGGACCAGTAACTAAGCTTAAAGTTTGTGAAAATCATAGTGAACCAGCTAAAAAGATTATAAAGATTTTGATCCATGAAATTATCTCCAGGTTTGGGCTGCCACGGAGCCTTCAGAGTGACAATGGCTCCGCCTTTAAAGCTGCTGTAACTCGGGTGTCTAAAGCTCTCGGAATAGAGTATCACTTACACTGTTCCTGGAGACCCCAATCCTCAGGAAAGGTTGAAAAAGCTAATGACATTATCAAAAGACATCTGCGCAAATTAACTCAAGAAACGCAGGACAACTGGATTAAAGTCCTACCCATAGCTTTAATGAGGGCTCGAACTGCCCCAAAAAAGGAGGGACTGTCCCCCTTTGAATGTATTTATGGAAGGCCTTTCTTACGCACAGACATTGTTATAGATCCTGAAGCCTTGGAGTTAACTAATTATATAACTCAGCTCTCAGCTTTTCAACAGGCATTAACAGAACTCCGGGAGATGACTCCTGACCCAGCCTCTGAATCCAGCAAGCCTCTATTTGAGCCAGGAACCGAGGTCCTCATAAAAACATTGGGGTCTAGGGGCCCATCCCTCGAGCCCCTCTGGGAAGGCCCTTACCAGGTTATTCTTTCTTCTCCCACAGCTGTCAAAGTGCCAGGAATTGATTCATGGGTACATCACACTCGAGTCAAGAGGTGGCACCCTGACCAGAACTAAGTGATGTCATTTTATGTTTTTACTTTCTATGCTCTGACTTTGTATGTTTCAGATGGGCCTGATAATCTATGTGAGCCTACTTCTGCTGACTCCAGAAATCCTGAGTCTGCCGTTTGATCCTCAAGACAATGCCTTCCTGTCCTGGGCTCACTCCTATGCTGCATTCCACAATCGGTCTAACTGCTGGGTCTGCGGAGCACTCCCCTCTTCATCAGTGGAAGGCTTCCCATGGTGGACATCTCCACTTCAAGGAAAAGACTTTCTCCAAGTCTGCGAATACCTTCGACAACAATCACATGTGATGCCTCTTCTTCATCTGATGACATCTAACAACCCTAGAATGGACTGGTGTAATACTCTGTACCTTAACTATGGACATAATGTGACTTTTAATTTTGATTATACACTGTCTCAGTTTAATGACTATTTTGCTGCACATATATACCTGATATGAGCACTAATGTTACTCATTTTACTAAACACATGAACAAGATGATTGGGGCCATGGATACTCCTGAAGCCTCAATTGCCTCACTTTGGGAGACGTTAACTAGTTCCCCATGGTGGAAAACTATCTTAATTACAATAATTCTGATTGTTTTGTTTTTGCTGTTTGCTCCCTGCATCTGTAACTGTGTAACTGGATTTGTTTCTAGTTGCATGAAAGCTTTTAAGTTACAAATGGTTGCTCAAATTCCTGCTATCACTGCAGCTTCTTGCGACTACTATTTGGGGCCCCTGGATCGGACATCCTCACTATGAGGATTAGAAGAATATGTTGCCTTACTAATTTAGGGACAATGCCCCTTGTCTGCTCAGAAGCAGTTATGGAATGAAAACGACGCCCCTTTTCCCTAGGCAACAAAATTCTCCTAAAAGAAAAAGGGGGAATGAGAGGGTAACAGGCAGGAATGCCAGGGGTCTCCAAAGGGAGGAAAGAGGCTGCAAGTGCCAGACATTTTTATCTCTCTTAAGAGGCAGGAAGAAACAAACCAGCGATATGTTTTTCCTTCTCTATACAAATTTAAAAGGAGGTTTCTCTTAACATGCTGTGTTGCCATGACACCTGGTCTCACCTAAAGCTAACTACTCTCAAACCTTGAGTTAACCAATACATTTCTTTTTCTTATGGAAATGTTGTCTTAAGATATGTTAATGAACCCCAGACTCTATCTTCAAGTTGGTTCCGCCTAACATACTTACTCAGGTATTGTTCCCCAATCTATGTAAATGGAATTATTTGTTGGTATTCTGCCCTTCTACAAGATTCAAGTCAATCGTTTTATGGCCAGAGATGAATTATCTGGTGACATTCTAAATTTTATGACATTCCTTTCTTTTCATTAACAGACTGTGAGTGACTATATAACATACAGCTAAAGACTAGGAGGGGGGTACTCTTTTGCCCCCTTCTGATGCCTATGTCAGAAGCTTTCTCTATCTCCTTTATACTTTAATAAAACTTTATTACACAAAAGCTCTGAGCGATCCAGCCTCGTCTCTGGCCCTGGATTGAATTCATCTCCTCTGGAGGCCAAGAATCCCAGCGTCTTATCGTTCAGCAACAACCTTTCAATATGGCAGTTCTATTTCCAGTTTTTTAAGAAATCTCCACACTGTTTTCCATAGCTGCTGTACTAGTTTGCATTCCCACCAACAGTGTAAAAGTGTTCCCTTTTCTTCACACCCCCTCCAGCATTTGTTGCTTGTAGACTTTTGGATAGCAGCCATCCTGACTGGCGTGTAATGGTACCTCATTGTAGTTTTGATTTGCCTTTCTCTGATAATGAGTGATGTTGAGCATCTTTTCATGTGTTTGTTAGCTATCTGTATGTCTTCTTTGGAGAAATGTCTGTTTAGTTCTTTGGCCCATTTTTTTGATTGGGCCGTTTATTTTTCTGGAATTTGGCTGCAGGAGTTGCTTGTATATTTTTGAGATTAATCCTTTGTCTGTTGCTTCATTTGTTATTATTTTCTCCCTATCTGAGGGCTGTCTTTTCACCTTGCTTATAGTTTCCTTTGTTGTGCAAAAGCTTTTAAGTTTCATTAGGTCCCATTTGTTTATTTTTGCTTTTATTTCCAATATTCTGGGAGGTGGGTCATAGAGGATCCTGCTGTGCTTTATGTCGGAGAGGGTTTTGCCTATGTTCTCCTCTAGGAGTTTTATAGTTTCTGGTCTTACCTTTAGATCTTTAATCCATTTTGAGTTTATTTTTGTGTATGGTGTTAGAAAGTATTCTAGTTTCATTCTTTTACAAGTGGTTGACCAGTTCTCCCAGCACCACTTGTTAAAGAGGTTGTCTTTTTTCCATTGTATATCCTTGCCTCCTTTGTCGAAGATAAGGTGTCCATAGGTTCGTGGATTTCTCTCTGGACTTTCTATTCTGTTCCATTGATCTATATTTCTGTCTTTGTGCCAGTTCCATACTGTCTTGATGGCTGTGGCTTTGTAGTAGAGCCTGAAGTCAGGCAGGTTGATTCCTCCAGTTCCATTCTTCTTTCTCAAGATTACTCTGGCTATTTGAGGTTTTTTGTATTTCCATACAAATTGTGAAATTATTTATTCTAGTTCTGTGAAAAATACTGTTGGCAGCTTGATAGGGATTGCATTGAGTCTATAGATTGCTTTGGGTAGAATAGCCATTTTGACAATATTGATTCTTCCAATCCATGAACATGGTGTGTTTCTCCATCTGTTTGTGTCCTCTTTGATTTGTTTCATCAGTGTTTTATAGTTTTCTATGTATAAGTCTTTTGTTTCTTTAGGTAGATATACTCCTAAGTATTTTATTCTTTCTGTTGCAATGGTGAATGGATTGTTTCCTTAATTTCTCTTTCTGTTTTTTCATTGTTAGTGTATAGTAATGCAAGAGATTTCTGTGTGTTAATTTGTATCCTGCAGCTTTAATATATTCATTGATTAGCTCTAGTAATTTTCTGGTAGAGTCTTTAGGGTTTTCTATGTAGAGGATCCTGTCATCTGCAAACAGCAAGAGTTTCACTTCTTCTTTTCCTATCTGGATTCCTTTTACTTCTTTTTGGCCACAATTCCCAAAACTATGTTGAATAGTAGTAGTAAGAGTGGGCACCCTTGTCTTGTTCCTGATTCCAGGAGAAAGGCTTTCGCTGCATCTATTGAGATAATCATATGGTTTTTATTTTTCAATTTGTTAATGTGGTGTATTACATTGATTGATTTGCGGATATTAAAGAATCCTTGCATTCCTAGGATAAAGCCCACTTGGTCATGGTGTATGATCTTTTTAATATGTTGTTGGATTCTGTTTACTAGAATTTTGTTAAGGATTTTTGCATCTATGTTCATCAGTGATATTGGCCTGTAGCTTTCCTTTTGTATGGCATCTTTGTCTGGTTTGGGAATTAGGGTGATGGTGGCCTCATAGAATGAGTTCGGAAGTTTACCTTCTTCTGCAATTTTCTGGAAAAGTTTGAGTTAGATTGGTGTTAGCTCCTCTCTAAATTTTTGGTAGAATTCAGCTGTGAAGCCATCTGGTCCTGGGCTTTTGTTTGCTGGAAGATTTCTGATTACAGTTTCGATTTCCTTGCTTGTGATGGGTTTGTTAAGATCTTCTATTTCTTCCTGGTTCAGTTTTGGAAAGTTATACTTTTCTAAGAATTTGTCCATTTCTTCCAAGTTGTCCATTTTATTGGCATAGAGCTGCTGGTAGTAGTCTCTTATGATCCTTTGTATTTCAGTGTTGTCTGTTGTGATCTCTCCATTTTCATTTCTAATATTGTTAATTTGGTTCTTCTCCCTTTTTTTCTTAATGAGTCTTGCTAATGGTTTGTCAATTTTGTTTATTTTTTCAAAAAAACAGCTTTTAGCTTTGTTGATTTTTGCTATGGTCTCTTTAGTTTCTTTCACATTTATTTCTGCCCTAATTTTTAAGATTTCTTTCCTTCTACTAACCCTGGGCTTCTTCATTTCTTCCTTATCTAATTACTTTAGGTGTAGAGTTAGGTTATTTATTTTACTTTTTTCTTGTTTCTTGAGGTAAGCCTGTAATGCTATGAACCTTTTCCTTAGCAGTGCTTTTACAGTTTCCCATAGGTTTTGGGTTGTTGTGTTTTCATTTTCATTCATTTCTATGCATATTTTGATTTCTTTTTTTATTTCTTCTATGATTTGTTGGTTCTTCAGAAGCATGTTATTTAGTCTCCATATGTTTGAATTTTTAACAATTTTTTTCCTGTAATTGAGATCTAATCTTACTGTACTGTGGTCAGAAAAGATGACTGGAATGATTTCAATTTTTTTTTAATTTTCCAAGACCAGATTTATGGCCCAGGATGTGATCTATTCTGGAGAAGGTTCCATGTACACTTGAGAAAAAGGTGAAGTTGATTGTTTTGGGGTGAAATGTCCTATAGATATCAGGTCCATAGATAGCTGGTCCATTGTGTCATTTAAGGTTTGTGTTTCCTTGTTAATTTTCTGTTTAGTTGATCTATCCATAGTTGTGAGTGGGGTATTAAAGTCTCTCACTATTACTGTGTTGCTGTTAATTTCCTCTTTCACACTCGTTAGCATTTGCCTTACATATTGCGGTCCTCCTATATTGGGAGCATATGTATTTATAACTGTTATGTCTTCTTCTTGCATTGATTCTTTGATCATTATGTAGTGTCCTTCTTTGTCTCTTCACATTCTCTATATGAAAGTCTATTTTATCTGATATGAGTATTGCGACTCCTGCTTTCTTTTGTTCTCCGTTTGTGTGAAATATTTTTTTCCAGCCCTTCACTTTTAGTCTGTATGTGTCTCTTGTTTTGAGGTGGGTCTCTTGTAGACAGCATATATAGGGGTCTTGTTTTTTTATCCATTCAGCCAATCTTTGTCTTTTGGTTGGGGCATTCAACCCATTAACATTTAAGGTAATTATTGATAGGTGTGGTCCCGTTACCACTTACGTTGTTGTTTTGGGGTCACGTTTATACAACCTTTCTGCATTTTCTGTCTAGAGAAGATCCTTTAGCATCTGTTGAAGAGCTGGTTTGGTGATGCTGAATTCTCTCAGCTTTTGCTTGTCTGTTAAACTTTTGAATTCTCCTTCATATCTGAATGAGATCCTTGCTGGGTACAGTAATCTAGGTTGCAGGTTATTCTCTTTCATTACTTTAAGTATGTCCTGCCATTCCCTTCTGGCCTGGAGGGTTTCTATTGATAGATCAACTGTTATCCTTATGGGAATCCCTTTGTGCTATTTGTTGTTTCTCCCTTATCCTTATGGGAATCCCTTTGTGCTATTTGTTGTTTCTCCCTTCGTGCTTTTAATATTTGTTCTTTGTGTTTGATCTTTGTTAATTTGATTAATATGTGTCTTGGGGTGTTTTGCCTTGGGTTTATCCTGTTTGGGACTCTCTGGGTTTCTTGGACTTGGGTGGCTATTTCCTTCCCCATTTTAGGGAAGTTTTCAGCTATTATCTCCTCGAGTATTTTCTCATGGCCTTTCTTTTTGTCTTCTTCTTCTGGGACTCCTATGATTGGGGCATTTCACATTGTCCCAGAGGTCCCTGAGGTTGTCCTCATTTCTTTTGTTTCTTTTTTCCCCTTTCCTCTCTGCTTCATTTATTTCCATCATTTTATCTTCTACCTCACTTATCCTATCTTCTGTCTCCGTTATTCTACTCTTGGTTCCCTCCAGAGTGTTTTTGATCTCATTTATTGCATTATTCATTTTTAATTGACTTTTTTATTTCTTCTAGGTCTTTATTAAACATTTCTTGCATCTTCTCAATCTTTATCTCCAGGCTATTTATCCGTAACTCCATTTTGTTTTCAAGATTTTAGATCATTTTTATTATCATTATTCTAAATTCTTTTTCAGGTAGATTCCCTATTTCCTCCTCTTTTGTTTGACTTGGTGGGCATTTTTCATGTTCCTTTACCTGTTGGGTATTTCTCTGCCTTTTCATCTTGTTTAGATTGCTGTGTCTGGAGTGGGCTTTCTGTATTCTGGAGGTCTGTGGTTCCTTTTTATTGTGGAGGTTTCACCCAGTGGGTGGGGTTGGACGATTGGCTTGTCAAGGTTTCCTGATTAGGGAAGCTTGCGTCGGTGTTCTGGTGCGTTGAACTAGATTTCTTCTCTCTGGAGTGCAATGGAGTGCCCAGTAATGAGTTTTGAGATGGGTCTATGTGTTAGATGTGACCTTGGGCAGCCTGTAAGTTGACGTTCGGGGCTATGTTCTTGCGTTCCTGGAGAATTTGCGTGGTATGACTTGTTCTGAAACTTACTGGCTCTTGGGTGGTGGTTGGTTTCAGTGTAGGTATGGAGGCTTTTGGACAGTCTCTTATTACTTAATGTTCCATGTAGTCAGGAGTTTTCTGGTGTTCTCAGGTTTTGGGCTTAAGTCTCCTGCCTCTGAATTTCAGTTTTATTCTTCCAGTAGTCTCAAGACTTCTCCAACTATACAGCACTGATAATAAAACTTCTAGGTTAATGGTGAAAAGATTCTCCCCTGTGAGGGACACCCAGAGAGGTTCACAGAGTTACATGAAGAAGAGGAGAGGGAGGAGGGAGATAGAGATGAGCAGGAGGAGAAAAAGGGGGACTCAAGAGGAGAGAGACAGATCTACGCAGTTGTCTGTTCCCAGAGTGTTCTCCGTAGCCCAGACACCCACAAAGATTCACAGAATTGGATTGGGAAGACAGGGGGAAAGGAGGAAACAGAGGTGTTCTGAGGTAGAAAACGGAGAGTCAAGATTGGGAGAGAGTAATCAACACACTCCTGAATAAAAATGGGAACTGAATATTGGATTCTTAAATGTCCACAATTTATATCATATACTGAAAAACAAAGATTAAAAATCTAGAGTAGAGGTTAGACTCTTAAAAATACAATATAAAAAACAAAATCCAAAACACAAAGAAAATTTTAGAAATATATATGAAGTTCGGTTTAAAAATGAGCTTAACTGTCATCAAGACAGTATGGTAGTGACACAAAGACAGAAATATAGATCAATGGAACAGAATAGAAAGCCCAGAGATAAATCCACGAAACTATGGTCACCTTATCTTCGACAAAGGAGGCAAGGATATACAATGGAAAAAAGACAACCTCTTTAACAAGTGGTGCTGGGAAAACTGGTCAGCCACCTGTAAAAGAATGAAACTAGAACACTTTCTAACACCATACACAAAAATAAACTCAAAATGGATTAAAGATCTAAATGTAAGACCAGAAACTATAAAACTCCTAGAGGAGAACATAGGCAAAACACTCTCCGACATAAATCACAGCAGGATCCTCTATGACCCACATCCCAGAATTTCAGAAATAAAAGCAAAAATAAACAAATGGGACCTAATGAAACTTAAAAGCTTTTGCACAACAAAGGAAACTATAAGCAAGGTGAAAAGACAGCCCTCAGATTGGGAGAAAATAATAGCAAACGAAGCAACAGGCAAAGGATTAATCTCAAAAATATACAAGCAACTCCTCCAGCTCAACTCCAGAAAAATAAATGACCCAATCAAAAAATGGGCCAAAGAACTCAACAGACATTTCTCCAAGGAAGACATACAGATGGCTAACAAACACATGAAAAGATGCTCAACATCACTCATTATCAGAGAAATGCAAATCAAAACCACAATGAGGTACCATTACACTCCAGTCAGGATGGCTGCTATCCAAAAGTCTACAAGCAATAAATGCTGGAGAGGGTGTGGAGAAAAGGGAACCCTCTTACACTGTTGGTGGGAATGCAAATTAGTACAGCCACTATGGAAAACAGTGTGGAGATTTCTTAAAAAGCTGGAAATAGAACTGCCATATGACCCAGCAATCCCACTTCTGGGCATACACACCAAGGAAACCAGATCTGAAAGAGACACGTGCACCCCAATGTTCATCGCAGCACTGTTTATAATAGCCAGGACATGGAAGCAACCTAGATGCCCATCAGCAGACGAATGGATGAGGAAGCTGTGGTACATATACACCATGGAATATTACTCGGCCATTAAAAAGAATTCATTTGAATCAGTTCTAATGAGATGGATGAAACTGGAGCTCATTATACAGAGCGAAGTAAGCCAGAAAGATAAAGACCATTACAGTATGCTAACACATATATATGGACTTTAGAAAGATGATAACGATAACCCTATATGCAAAACAGAAAAAGAGACTCAGATGTATAAAACAGACTTGTGGACTCTGGGAGAAGGCGAGGGTGGGATGTTTCAAAAGAACAGCATTGAAACATGTATATTATCTAGGGTGAAACAGATAACCAGCCCAGGTTGGGTGCATGAGACAAGTGCTCGGGCCTGGTGCACTGGGAAGACCCAGAGGGATCGGGTGGAGAGGGAGGTGGGAGGGGGGACTGGGATGGGGAATACATGTAAATCCATGGCTAATTCATTTCAATATATAACAAAAACTACTGTAATGATGTAAAGTAATTAGCCTCCAACTAATAAAAATTTTAAAAAAAAATAAAGAAAAAAAAAATAAAAATGGGGCTTGTCTCTCTCTTTTTTTTTTTTGCAAGGTTATAGTGTAATGAAAATGAAAATTAAGGAGTAGTAGAGGAGTAATAGAGGACTTTAAAAGGAAAATAAGAGAAAAAGAAAAATAGAAAAAAGAAGAGAAAAAGAAAAAAAAGTTTTTCCTAATTAAAAAAAATCATAAAAATCTATGAAAATGAAAGTTAAGGAGTAATGGGGGAGTAATAGGGAATTTTAAAAGAAAATAAAAGAGAAAAAAGAAAAAAAAAAGTAAAAATATATCTAGGAATTTCTCTGGAGCTGTTGCAGTCAGTGTGGGTTCAGTTCAGTTTCAGATAGCTCCTCGTTCCAGCTTACACTTCTCGATATCTACAGGCCCCTTTCCAGTGTAGTCGGTGTTTTCTACAGTGATTTTAATCTGTTGCACCCGTCCCTTCTGAAGCGGTTCCCTTTGTTTATTTGGCTTTGTTTTCCGGGCTCTTCAGTGCCTAATTTCCGCCCTGACACAGGCGGGCGGAGGTGGTCTCTTATTCAGGTCGCTAGTTCCATCGCACTGCGAGGAGGGACTGGCGCTATTATTCCCGTCTACGCTCCTCAGGCTCCCTCCTGCTCTATATGGAGCGTGCTCTGCGCTGCGCGTGGTTCCAGCACTCGGGTGTTTCACAAAAGCGTGGACTTGGCTGCATCTGTGTTTTGTGCCTTCCCCGTCCGAGCGGCTCAGGCAGCCAGGAGCTTGATGGGCGCACTCTCCCCGGGTGCAGCGCCTTCTCCCCTCCTTGGTCCCAGTCTCAGTTTCCGCCCGCGCCAGTCGGGTGCGTGCGCCTTCTCCCCTCAGCGTCCCCAGCCCCAGTCCCTGCCTGCGCTGGTCGGGTGCCTGTGCCCTGTGTCTCGCCACGACCCTCCCGGCGGATGTCGACCATCCAGAATCTCAGGAAGTCTTTGGTTAGAAACTGGAGGCCTGTTTGCAGTGTGGTAGGGGATGCGGTCCTTGGGGCCGAGCCTGCCCCTTTCCCCTCCCCCCTGCCTCCTGCCTCCGGCGGGGCTGGGCCGGTCCGCAGCCTGCGAGCTCTTCTCTGGACTTGCTCAGACCCTTTGTTCTGCGAACGGCCGGCAGTGTGTTCGGGCCGGTTAATTTTCTCTCTCTCTCTTGCTATCCCACAGTTTAAGTTGGTAACTCACAAAAGCTCCCTCCGATTGTCCTCAGGGCACTCAGGCCCGGTCCTTACCCTAAGCAATGCCACCCACTCCTCTCTGTTCAGCCCCCACTTGCTGGTGGCAGATGCAGGCGTCTGGGGTACTTTTCTGCTGGGGGTTGCTTTTAGGCACGTAATCTGTGGATTTTATTTATTCTTCCCCTCCCAGTCAGGTTTCCCTCCGAGATTCAAAAACTTCCCCCAGACCCGCCAGTGAGAGGGTTTCCTGGTGTTTGGAAACTTCCTCTATTAAGACTCCCTTCCCGGGATGGATCTCCGTCCTTAGCTCTTTTGTCTCTCTTTTTATCTTTTATATTTTGTCCTACCTCCTTTCGAAGACAATGGGCTGCTTTTCTGGGCACTTAATGACCTCAGCTAGCGATCAGAAGTTGTTTTGTGAAGTTTGCTCTGCGTTGAATTGTTCTTTCGATGAATTTGTAGGGGAGAAAGTGGTCTCCCGTCCTATTCCTCCACCATCTTGGCTCCTCCCCTCATCAGATTTCTTAACCCAGGATCTCTTCTATTAATTATCTTGGAAGGTACTTAATTTCTATCTACAAGAAGAAAAAATTCATTAAAATTAATAGATGTGTCAACTTTCTGCCTTCATATCCTGAAATAGTACTGAAAACCAAACCAATTCTTTCCTCCTTCATTCCAATAAAATTGGAAATAACTGTTTCTCCTCACAAATTAATTCTCCTACCTGTGGTCCATATTCCATCCTGGCTGTCTCTTCAGAAGTTTGATCCATTGTTCATAGAACATTTCCAAAAACATGTAAATATGTCTCAACCTTTAAAGCCCCTACAATTACCACTTTAACATCCTTGTCTAGTTAGCACCATGTCTTTTCTCCCCGTCACAGTTCAGCCTCTGGAAGGAGATTTCTGTATTCCAAAACTTTTCTGCTTTGAGAAAAGTTGAGTTTCTGCTGAACGACTCAAATCATGATCTCTGTGCTGCTAAAAGTCAATAGACACTTTTCAGTCATCATCTCACTAGGTAGACATTTTTTAGCATCTGCTCTGATGGACAGTCCTTCCTCTTTGAAACTCCACTTTCCTTCTCTTTCAGGACACCAGTCAATTCTGATTTGCCATGTACCTCTCTGGACTACCTTTGAGGTTTCTCTGATACTTTTTTCTACTGGTCATCACGTCAATGTTTGAGTTCCTTGAGATTTTCTTTAGTTTCTATTCTCTTGTGAAGTTTGCTCTACCTGTGTGTCTTGGTGAAATTACATTTAATCTACAGAGCAGTATTGTCAGTAGTTGTCAGTAGATGACAACATAGTGGAGTCTAATTGAATTAGGTTCTAATCCTTATATATCCTTGGACAAATCATTTAACTTCTAAAGGACTTGATTTCCCATCTAATAAGTGAGGATACTATCTAGCCTAGTGGCCATAGTGCTAAATTGTCAGTGGCCAATGATACAGATTCTTGAATCATACCAATGGGACAAATTCCAGATCACTTATTGTGATCTTGAACAAATTACATCCTTCCTTTCTTGCTTCAATTTTCTCATCTATAAAAATAAGGATAATTTACTTTATGTGATTATATAGTGCTATTTAATTCATAATATTAAAAGAGCCTCTTAGTAAGCAAACCCCTGAAACATTATCATCAGTTTAAAATGCTAAGCAATTCAAGCCTAAATAGGAGCAGAAAGGAGATGGGGAACAAAAGCCTGAAGACTCGATTTGTTTCTTTTGTTGACCTGCAGAGGGTGATGTTGCATAAACTGGAAGTGTTTGTCTCACTCCTATGAGCTTCTTATCTTACAACTCATTGAAGTGCATATTTGAACAGGCTCAACGTCAGGAGCATTCTTTTTTTTTTTTTTTTTTTTTTTTTTTTAGGAGTAGTCATTCTTAAGGAAGCATTTCTTACTGGTAGTAGCAAGGATTGCCTAAACAGGGATCTCTTTAACTCTCAGATTTTCCCTGTTACAAGGACTCAGCACACTCTGGCACATTCCTTCCTGCTCCTCAAGGGAGATCTTCCTCCCTGCATAGCCATGCTCTCAGTGACTCTTCTGCTACTTGGAATGCTCTTCACAGCAAGTAAGTAACATTATATTCCATGCTTCTGCCTATAAAGAAGGGATTTTGCTCTGAGGGTGTCTGAATGGAAACACAGTCTCATTATAGATAGGTGTGTCCTGGATTCACTAATGCTGCATTGCTATTGCAGGAGGAACTGGAGCCCAGTTAGTGACCCAGCCTGACGGTCACATCAGCGTCTCTGAAGGAAACCGTCTGGAGCTGAGATGCAACTATTCTTATGGTGGATCTATTAATCTCTTCTGGTATGTCCAGTACCCCAGTCAAGGCCTCCAGGTTCTACTGAAGTATTTATCAGGGCCCATCCGGGTTAAAGGCATCAAAGGCTTCGAGGCTGAATTCAAGAAGGATGAAAAGTCCTTCCACCTGATGAAAGCTTCAGCCCATTGGAGTGACTCTGCCAAGTACTTCTGTGCTCTGTGTGACACAGTGCCTGAGTCTGCAGGGGGAGCTGAAGAAAAACCTTCTCAGACATTATAGCTTAATACACTCAGAGTCTCAGCCTGACCTGGTTTTAGAGAGGTCTGTGCTCTGATGAAAGTGAGCACAAGGAGAAGAAGAGTCCTGGGGAGTGCGTGGTCCTGAGGAAAAACAAGATTTTCAATGAGTCCCTTGTTTTACAGCTATGCGAGACCAGACCTGGAATAGACTCGTATGGATAGTCTCCTTTTCGTGGTGACATAGCATTCTGAAGGATTTTTTTAAGTGTTGTTGTTGTTTAGTCACTAAGTCATGTCCAACTTTTTATAACTCCCTGGATGGCAGTCCCCCAGGCTCGTTTGTCCATGAGATTTCCCAGGCAAGGATACTTCAGTGGGTTGCCATTTCCTTCTCCAGGAGATTTTCCCAACCCAGGGATCAAACCCATATCTCCCACTTGGCAGGCAGGTTCTTTACCTCTGTGCCACCTGGGAAGCCCCAGTTCAATGTGAGCAGCACTAACCTTCTGACCGTTCACCTTCTGAACTGTCCTCCAACACACTTCTCCCACAGCTCTCGTTTACAGCTGAGAGTACCTCCATGCTGTCCACAGCTCTTGCTGTAACTTTAGTGATCTTTGACTCTTATTGTTTTCTCACTGCCTACATCTAACTCAGAAAGAAATCCGGTTGGCCATATCTTAAAAATTAATGCCAAATCGAACCACCGCTGCCATTTTCACTGCTACTTCTTTGGTCAAACCACGCTCATCTCTCAAATGTATTACTCTGAAACCCAGTTTGCTTATTATGACATAGACACTCTTCACCAAATAGTATTGGGAAAGTTGGAGAACTGCATGTAAATCAATGCTGTTAGAACATACTCTCACACACCATACACAAAAATAAACTCAAAATGGCTTAAAGACTTAAATATAAGACATGACACCATAAAACTCCTAGAAGAGAACATAGGCAAAACATTCTCTGACATAAATTGTACCAATGTTTTCTTAGGTCAGTCTCCCAAGGCAATAGAAATAAAAGCAAAAATAAACAAATGGGACCTAATAAACTTACAAGTATTTTTTTTACAGCAAATGAATTCATAAACAATACGAAGACCCAAGGTACAGACCAGGAGAAAATATTTGCAAATGTTGTGATGGACAAGGGCTTAATTTCCAAGATATACTAGCAGCTTATATAACTCAATAACAAAACAGCAAACAACCCAGTGGGAAAATGGGCATATGACCTAAATAGAAATTCCTCCAAAGAAGACATGCAGATAGCCAACAGACACGTGTAAAGATGCTCAACATTGCTAATTACTAGAAAAATGCAAATCAAAATGACAGTGAGGTATCACTTCACACAAATCAGAATGGCCATCATCAAAAAAATCTACAAACAATAAAACACTGGAGAAGATGTGGAGAAAAGGGAACTCTTCTATACTGTTGGCAGGAATGTAAATTGGTGCAGTCACTGTGGAAAACAGTATGGAAATTCCTCAAAAAACTAAAAGTAGAGTTCCTATATAATCCAGCAATCCCTCTCCTGGGCACATACCCAGAGGAAAAAACATGGTCCAAAAAGATACATGCACTCCAGTGTTCACTGCATTATTCACAATAGTCAAGACATAGAAGCAACCTAAATGTCCATTGATAGAGGAATGGATAAAGAAGATGTGGTACAGGTATACAATGGAGTATTACTCAGCCATTAAAGGGAATGAAATAAATGCCATTTGCAGCAACATGGATGGACCTGGAGATTATCATACTGAGATAAGCAAATCAGACAGAAAAGGAGAAACATTGTGTGACATCCCACATATACAGAATCTAAACAGAAATGATACAAATAAACTTATTTACAAAACAGAAACATCCACAGACTTAGAGAATGAAGCTTATGGTTGCCAGGGGGGAAGAATGAGGAGAAAGAATAGTTAGGGAGTTTGGGATCAACATGTACACACTGCTATATTTTAAATGCATAACCAACAAAGTCCTACTGTATAGCACAGGGAACTCTGCTCACTGTTATGTGGGAGGGACGTTTGGGGAGAATGGACCCGTGTATGTGTATGGCCCAGTCCCTTTACTGTCCACCTGAAACTGTTGCAACATTGTTGATTGGCTGTATGTGTCACTCAGTTGTGCTGACTCTTTGTGACCCTATGGACTGTAGCCTTCCAGGCTCCTCTGTCCATGGAATTTTCTAGGTAAGAATACTGGAGTGGTTTGCCATTTCCTACTCTAGGGGAATATAAAATAAAAAGCTTTACAAAAGTAAAGTCGATTAACTTTGTAAAAGTTAATTTTCATATAGAAAGTAAAAGGCAAAAAGAACTCTATGAGCTTCATCTCATAGAAATATTTACTATGCACAGCTCAAGTCATTTTTGAATTTCCTACCCTGTCTACCCTCTTCAACTTTTTCTTGGTGTTTC
This sequence comes from Odocoileus virginianus, assembly GCF_023699985.2. Lineage (NCBI taxonomy): Eukaryota > Metazoa > Chordata > Mammalia > Artiodactyla > Cervidae > Odocoileus > Odocoileus virginianus. The sequence goes on from NW_027224289.1 coordinate 359,957, forward strand.
TCTGGTATTGTATGTACTATGCAGCATGTATTATGCAAAACTATTTGAGTATGTATGTAATTCAATTATAACCATAACCTGGAAAGTAGAAATAATCCCTGGTAAGTAAAGCAATATAAAGGCATTTAAGAGGGTAGGCATATGCATATTCCAACTCAACTGAATTACAGCAAAAAGAAGTTAATAAATATTTTAATCTTAGTTTTGTTACTTGTATACTGGGGTAGTTACAAGAAAGAAAGGAGCCATAGGAGAGTGTTCAAAAGATAGTATATGGAAAAATGAGTCCAGTCTGGCTCATTTGGAGACTGCTGTGACACCCATGGAAAGAAAATAAAGATTCAAAGTATATGGCTTTTCAGCAAGATTCTGGACCATTCTGAATAGCTGTAAGTCAGCAGCCAAAATGATTTTGGTTGCTGAGTATTGTGGAGGGAAAGATTTCACTTCTGAATTTCAAGTATAAAGTGACATGTTTTGATATGGTGGACTCTAGCCCTTTAGTTTTCTCTATCATGTAGTCACATGCACTTGAAGAAAATTAAGTGATAGCTAAAATAATTTTTTTTAAATCACAAATCTCTCACTATTATGACTTTGTGAGCCAAGTATTTGAGTGTGAACCTGGAAACTTAGCAGCCATAAAGACTTCATCACCAGAACAGAACCATCTGCTCTGATAAAGGGGACAAGATCTTATACAAGAGGTTATTACTGTGAGCAACTAATTCACTTAAGGCATGTTCTTCAAATTTTACAAAAAGAACAAAAGAGAGAAATGGGAAAAGCAAGTTATTTTTACTATTGATTTCATCTAGGTCTTCACAAAAACCATTCTTAAATATTTGAAGTTAATCTTCTTTTCCCTAAAATGGTTAACCTGTGACTGCCCTATAAGTTCACTCTCACGTAGCTCATTTCCAAGTGTGCATGTGCGACCCCATGGACTATAGCCAGCCAGGCTTCTCTGTCCATGGAATTTTCCAGGCAAGAATACTGGAGTGGGTTGCCATTTTCTTCTCCAGGGGATCTTCCTGACCCAGGGATTGAACCTGCATCTTTTGCATCTCCTGCATTGGCAAGCAGATTCTTTACCACTGTGCCACCTGGAAAGCCCAAGAGCAATAGTGTATATTGTTTGTTGACTACTTGTTCTCTCTCACTCTTGCTATGTTAACCTTTAGCCAGAGTGTATTTCCGATACTTCACCACACTGTGGACTTTGGACGTAACAATGTGACCATGTTTATATCCTAGTTAAAACTAAATATATTTACATGATATGCCTTCTTTTGTTTCTTCCCTTCACATACCAGACAGTAGTTGTCCTTTCAGGTTTTATTCCATCATGTGAAGCAGACACAAGTTTCAGAATGAAGAGACAACTCATGGGAGCAGACCTGAATCCACTTGTATGCAAGAGCAGAGCCACAGTGTTGGAATGGCAGCTGACCCACAAGTAACACACAGTGGACCATTCATTAAGCTTTGTTCTGTGAGCCACTGAGATTGTGAGGTTCTTTGTACTAAGTCTTAGGCTAGTCAAAGTTGACTGATATATGAAATCACATCAATCCTGTCTTATAAATATCTCTCGCATTCAACCACCTCTTTTTAGTTGCCTTGTTACTATCCTAGTTCAGGTTCTCATAATCTCTCACCAAGTTGGTTGGAATAACTTCTTAAATATATCCTTTACCCATAAGCTCCTACCACTGCAAACTCTCTAAAGTAATCATTCTAAAACACACATTTGGATTAGATTGCTGTTCTATTTTAAGACCTTCTATAGCTCACCATGACCTACAAGTGAAAATCAAGGTTTCTGTGGCCATTTACAGTATTACTTCCAGGAAGTTTTCATCCTCATCCCCACCACTACCCCAAGATTCCTAAACATCAGACATAATGAACTCATTTTAATATTTTCTTCTCATATATATTATTCTTTTCTCAAGTTTGCAAAAGCCTACTCAACCTTCAGGACTCAGTAAATGTCACATGTACTTTTTCAAAGATTTTCCACCTTATATTTATTTGTCTTCTTCCTCTTTTAGTATTTTGTACACAATTTTGCAATAGCAATATTTACAATGTCATGAATATTGTTTGGTTTTTAACTCTTTACTAGTACAAGTTCCTCAAGGACAGGGGCCATTCCACATTGTTCTTTAATCTCACCTGTTATTACTATCCCTGACATACAAGGAACATTCAGCAGATGGGCCACAGCTTGACCACAGGGTGCTTTTGACCTGTGCACTGACGAATGAGAGCTGATTGGTGAAGCTGGATTATGCAGGTGGACTGGAAACGTCCCACGTGGGAACCCTTGAGGACACCTTAACCTCATTACATCCCTCAAACCAACACATGTCTATGCTTCCCACTCTTACATACTTAAACCGTAATCCCCAGAAGACAGTATGACTTCATCCAGCCATATGAATCATACAGTCTTACAGAAGTTTTTCCCCATATATTTGTGGCTTTTAACATCAATAGTAAATGAAATGGTGAATGAAAATTTTTTTTCATGTTTCTATATCATTTATATCTCCTTTGACTCTGTACTCTCCTAAAATAGCCAGCCTACCACATTTGATGAGTCTTGGTAGGTGACAATAAAGACAATTCGTATCATTAAATGAATCTTCCTCAACTTTCTGCATCCTAGGTAAAATATTACTGTTTTACACATATAGTTTACATCCTCTCCCATAATAATAAAAAAGGTGTCTCTCTTACTTTGAAATGGTACCCCTCTGCCCAAATGATTTACCCACAGTATTCTGTCTGAATTCTCTGGCACTTCAGCCCACTGATCATACAAACTTTGGTCTGACTCTTCAAGATTTTCTTACTGATTCCCTCCCAGCATTTAAAATATTCAAGCTTTCTCATCTTAAAAAATATTTAATATTCCCACAAACCCATTTGTGCCTCTCCAGCAACAAATCTTTTTATTTCTTTGCCATCTGTTCCTTGTAAGATCTACAAGATGATAGATATCATTCTTTTTATTATTTTTAATTTTTTTTAATTGAAGGATAATTGCCTTACAGAATTGTGTGGTTTTCTTTCATATCAACAAGAATCAGCCATAGTACACCCATGTGCCCTCGCTCCCAGGCCTCCCTCCCATCTCCCTCCCGCCCGCCCCTCAGCCGGTCTCAGAGGCCCCGTCTGAGCTCCCTCCCGTCTCCCTCCCGCCCGCCCTCAGCCCGTCTCAGAGGCCCCGTCTGAGCTCCCTCCCGTCTCCCTCCCTCCCGCCCGCCCCTCAGCCCGTCTCAGAGCCCCCGTCTGAGCTCCCTGCTCCCTCAGCCCGTGCTCTGAGTCATACAGCACACTCCCAGGGGCCATCTCTCACACATGGTGCTGTACGTTTCTATGTTACTCTGTCCACACACCGCCCCTTCCCCTCCTCTCCTCCCACCTTGTCCATAGGTCTGTTCTCTATGTCTGTTTCTCCACTGCTGCCCTGAAAATAAATTCATCAGTGCCATCTCTTCAGATTCCATATATATGTGTCAGTATATGATATTTATATTTCTCTTTCTGACTTACTTCACTCTGTATAATGGGCTCTAGTTTCATCCACCTCATTAGAACAGATTCAAATGTGTTCCTTTTTATGGCTGAGTAGTATTCCATTGTATATATGTACCACAGCTTCTTTATCCATTCATCTGTCGATGGACATCTAGGTTGCTTCCATGTTCTAGCTATTATAAATAGAGCTGCAGTGAACATTGGGGTATGTGTGTCTTTTTCAATTTTGGTTTCCTCAGGGTATATGCCTAGGAGTGGGATTTCTGGGTCACTATGGTGGTTTTATTCCTAGCTTTTTAAGGAGTCTCCATACCATCTTCCATAATGGCTGTATCAATTTACATTTCCACCAGCAATGCAAGAGCATTCCCTTTTCTCCATACCCTCTCCAGCATTTACTGTTTGTAGACTTTTTTGATGATGGCCATTCTGACTGGTGTGAGGTGGTATCTCATTGTAGTTTTGATTTGCATTTCTCTAATAATGAGTGATGTTGAGCATCTTTTCATGTGCTTGTTAGCCATCTGTATGTCTTCTTTGGAGAAATGTCTCTTCAGGTCCCTTTCCCACTTTTTGATTGGGTTGTTTGTTTTTTAGTATTGAGTTGTATGAGCTGCTTTTATACTTTGGAAATTAATTCCTTATCAGTTGTTTGCCTTGCTATTATTTTCTCCCATTCTGAGGGTTGTCTTTTCACCTTGTTTGTAGTTTCCTTTGTTGTGCAAAAGCTTTTAAGTTTAATTAGGTCCCACTTGTTTATTTTTGTTTTTATTTCCATTACTCTAGGAGGTGGGTCATAGAAGATCTTGCTTTGATTTATGTCATTGAGTGTTCTGCCTATGTTTTCCTCTAAGAGTTTTATAGTTTCTGGTCTTACATTTAGGTCTTTAATCCATTTTGAGTTTATCTTTGTGTATGGCATTAGGTAGTGATCTAATTTCATTCTTTTGTACATTGCTGTCAAATTTTCCCACCACCACTTATTGAAGAAGCTGTCTTTACCCCATTTTATATTCTTGCCTCCTCTGTCAAAAATAAGGTACCCATGGGTGTGTGGGTTTATCTCTGGGTTCTCCATCTTTTTCCATTGGCTGTTTTTGTGCCAGTACCATACTGTCTTGATGACTGTAGCTTTGTAGTATAGTCTGAAGTCAGGAAGGTTGATTCCTCCAGCTCCATTCTTCTTTCTCAAGACTGCTTTGGCTATTCAGGGTCTTTTGTGTTTCCATATGAATTGTGAATTTTTTTGTTCTAGTTCTGTGAAAAATGCCATTGGTAATTTGATAGGGATCACATTGAATCCCTAGGTTGCATTTGGTAGTATAGTCATTTCACAATATTGATTATTCCCACCCAGGAACATGGAATATCTCTCCATCTGTTTATGTCATCTTTGATTTCTTTCATCAGTATCTTATAGTTTTCTGATACAGGTCTTTTGTTTCTTTAGGTAGGTTTATTCCTAGATATTTTATTCTTTTTGTTGCAATGGTGAATGATATTGATTCCTTAATTTCTTTTTCTGATTTTTTATTGTTAATTATATAGGAGTGCAAGTGATTTCTGTGTATTGACCTTGTATCCTGTGACTTTGCTGAATTTGCTGATTAGCTCTAGTAATTTTCTGATAGTTTCTTTTGGAGTTTTCTATATATAGTATCATGTCATCTGCAACAGTGAGAGTTTTACTTCTTCTTTTCTGATCTGGATTCCTTTTATTTCTTTTTCTTCTCTAATTGCTGTAGCTAGGACTTCCAAAACTATGTTGAATAATAGTGGTGAGAGTGGACACCCTTGTCTTGTTCCTGATCTTAGAGGGAATGCTTTTAGTTTTTCACCATTGAGAATAATGTTTGCTGTGGGCTTTTCATATATGGCCTTTACTATGTTGAGGTAGGTTCCTTCTATGCCCATTTTTTGAAGCGTTTTTATCATAAATGTGTGCTGGATTTTGTCAAAGGCTTTTTCTGCATCTATTGAGATGATCATATGGTTTTTAACCTTTCAATTTGTTGATATGGTGTATCATGTTGATTGATTTGCATATATTGAAGAATCCTTGCATCCCTGGAATAAACCTGACTTGATCATGGTGTATGAGCTTTTTAATGTGTTGTTGGATTCTGTTTGCTAGAATTTTGTTGAGGATTTTTGCATCTATGTTCATCAGTGATATTGGCCTATAATTTTCTTTTTTCATGTTGTCTTTGCCTGGTTTTGGTATCAGGGTGATTGTGGCCTTGTAGAATGAGTTTGGAAGTGTTCCTTCCTCTGCAATTTTTTGGAAGAGTTTCAGAAAAATAGGCATTAGCTCTTCTCTAAATGTTTGATAGAATTCCCCTGTGAAGCCATCTGGCCCTGGGCTTTTGTTTTGGGGGAGATTTTTGATCACTGTTTCAATTTCAGTGTTTGTAATTGGGTTGTTCATAATTTCTATTTCTTCCTGGTTCAGTCTTGGGAGGCTAATCTTTTCTAACTATCTGTCCATTTCCTATATATTGTCCATTTTATTAGCATATAGTTGCTCAATATTCTCTTACAATCCTTTGTATTTCTGCATTGTCTATTGTAACCTCTCCTTTTTCATTTCTAATTTTATTGATTTGATTTTTCTTCTTTTCTTGATGAATCTGGCTAGTGGTTTGTCAATTTTGTTTATCTTCTCAAAGAACCAGCTTTTAGTTTTATTAATCTTTGCTATTGTTTCCTTCATTTCTTTTTCATTTATTTCTGCTCTGATTTTTATGATCTCCTTCCTTCTGCTGACTTTGGGGTTTTTTGTTCTTCTTTTTCCAGCTGCTTTAGATGTAGAGTTAGGCTGTCTATTTGATGCTTTTCTTGCTTCTGAGATATGATAGTATTGCTATAAACCTCCCTCTTAGAACTGCTTTTGCTGAGTCCCATAGGTTTTGGGTTTTGTGTTTTCATTGTCATTTGTTTCTAGGAATCTTTTGATTTCTTTTCTTATTTCTTCAGTAACCTCTTTGTTATTTAGTAATGTATTGTTTAATCTCCATGAGTTTGTGTTTTTTGCTGTTTTTTTTTTTTTTCCTGTAGTTGATATCTAGTCTCATAGCATTGTGATCAGAGAAGATACTTGATATAATTTCAATTTTCTTAAATTTACTGAGGCTTGATTTGTGGCCCAAGATGTGGTCTATCCTGGAGAATATTCCATGTGCACTTGAGAAGAAAGTGTATTCTTCTGCATTTGGATGGAAAGTCCTGAAGATATCAATTAGGTCCATTTGGTCTAATGTTTCATTTAAGGTTTGTGTTTCCTTATTGATTCTGTTTTGATGATTTGTCCATTGATGACAGTGGGGTGTTAAAGTCCCCTACTATTATTGTGTTGCTGTCAATTTCTCCTCTTATGCCTGTTAGTGCTTGCCTTATGTATTGAGGTGCTCTTACGTTGGGTGCACAAGTGAGTGAGTGAAGTCGCTCAGTTGTGTCCGACTCTTTGCGACCCCATGGACATAGCCTAACAGACTTCTCGGTCCATGGGATTTTCCAGGCAATAATATTGGAGTGGATTGCCATTTCTGTCTCCAGGGGATCTTTCCAACCCAGGGATCAAGCCCTGGTCTCCCGCATTGTAGACAGATGCTTTACAGTCTGATGACATTTACAATTGTTGTCTTCTTCTTGGATTGATCTCTTGATCATTATGTAGTGTCCTTCTTTGTCTCTTATGATATTCTTTATTTTAAAGTCTATTTTGTCTGAAATAAGGATTGCCACTCCAGCTTTCTTTTGGTTTCCATTTGCATGGAATATCTTTTTCCATCCTTTTACTTTCAGTCTGTATGTGTCTCTCAGTCTGAAGTGGGTCTCCTGTAGGCAGCATATATATGGGTCTTAGTTTTGTATCCATTCAGTCAGTCTGTATCTTTTGGTTGGTGCATTTAATCCATTTACATTTAAGGTAATTATTGATACATATGTTCCTATTGGCATTTTCTTGATTGTTTTGGGTTTGTTTTTGTAGGTCTTTCCTTTCTCTTGTGTTTACTGGCTATGTAAGTCCCTTTAGTATTTGTTGCAAGGCTGGTTTGGTGGTGCTGAATTCTCTTAACTTCTGCTTGTCTCATAAAGCTTTTGATTTCTCTGTCAATTTTGAATGAGATCTTTGCTGGGTATAGTAATCATGGTTGTAGATTTTTCTCTTTTAGGACTTTAAATATATCCTGCCATTCCCTTCTGGCCTATGGAGTTTCTGCTGAAAGATCTTCTGTTAATCATATAGGTTTTCCCTTGGATGTTCCCTTGCTGCTTTTAATATTCTTTCTTTGTGCTTAATCTCTGTTAGCTTGATTAATATGTGTCTCAATGTGTTTCTCCTTGGGTTTAACCTGTAGGGGACTCTCTGTGCTTCTTGGACTTGATTGACTATTTCCTTTCCCATGTTGGGGAAGTTTTCAACTATAATTTCTTCAAAATTTTCTCATCATCTTTCTTTTTTTCTTCTTCCTCTGCGACCACTATAACTCAAATATTGGTGCATTTAATATTGTCCCAAAGGTCTCTGAGGCTTTCCTCAATTCTTTTCATTCCTTTCCCTTTATTCTGCTCTTCAGCAGTTATTTCCACCATTCTATCCTCCAGCTCACTTATCCATTCCTCTGCCTCAGTTATTCTGCTATTGGTTCCTTCTAGAGTATTTTTAATTTCAGTAATTGTGTTATTCATCTCTGTTTGCTTATTCTTTATTTCTTCTATGTCCTTGGTGATTGTGTTAGATATCACTTTTGTTTTTGTTTTATTGTATGGCAAAGGGAAGGAGATTTGCAGATGTAATTAAAGTACCTAATCAATTTGAACTTGAGTGAATTAATAGGGAGATTGTCTTTGGTGGGCTTAATTTAATCAGGTAAGTTCTTTAAATGAAGGCTTAAGCTTTTTATCAGTTTAGAGAGATTCACCCAGGCTTGAGGGAGCAAGCTGTCATAAGGGCTATGGCTATAAGGAAATGAATTCTGCCACAATCACATGAGTTTGGAAGAGGACCCTCAAGCCTCAGACAAGACCACAGTGTTGGTTGACTCCATGATTGCAGATTTGTGAGATCCAGCTTAGCTGTGCTCTGACTTCTGACATACAGAAACTATGAGATAAATGCATGTTGTTTTAAATCACAAAGTTCATGATAATTTATTACACAAAACAGGAAAATAGCAGACTTAATAAATGTGTTGTGTTAGTTCATAGTGCTTAGAATTGGTTATAGATTAGAAAACTTGAAATATAATGAAATCTTGTAGCACATAGTAACTTGATAGACAATTCCAAAATTTGACTCTAATCCTAAAAATACTCATGCATTAATAAAAATAAATTGTGAATATTAAAAAATTTATCAAGTATGATAGGAGTAAAGACCAGATTATCTTTATTTTCTCTAGATAGGAAATATTAACAAATTTATTGTCATATGAAGAAACAAAAATTATGGAGCCAAAGAACATAGAAACAAAAGTTATTATAGAAATGTGTCAGGGAAATAAGTACTGAAATATTGTATCATTTTCTAGATATATACTGCTTGTGGTATTTGTTTTTAAGATTGCAATTTCCTACAGTTATACTTCTCATTCTAAAAATTATTTTATAATCAATTTTATTCATAATTTTGTGTTTTTTAAAAAGCCCAATTTTATAACTTTCAGGGCCTACAAAACACAACTTCTCTTCTCTACATAATTTTAATGCTTTAAATTCAACCATAAAAGGTCAGGAAGGGAGTGAAGAAGTTTCACAAAAATGTGAACTTCTCTTTATTTCTCCACCTGACTGATAGAGGAGGCTGTTGAATAAATCAGAAATGGTTTTCTGTATCAGATTAGAATAAACTCACAAAAACTTTCCTTCTTTACAGTTTAAAGAGATATTCTGACATTTTTTACACAGCGATATGTAAAGCATCTCAGACACTAGAGGCAAGCAGTTCTGTTAAGACAGCCTCTCTTCCTAACGCTCCATACAATCTCCTTCAGGAGGAGAAATCTAAATCTTCTGTCATACCTCAACCTCAGAGCAACCTGGGTTCAAGTCAGCCAGTCTTCAGACTTTTGTTTGTGCAGGATCTCCAAGAAAGGTTCTCACCGCTTCTTCACTGCTGTGCTGTGACTGTGGGGTCCACTTTGAGGTGCTTCCATTCCTGACTGACTGGCATTCCATTTTACTCCCTTGTCTGCACATGGAACATTGTTCCAATGTGACTTTGAATAGAGTCTTTTTGTTTTAGCTGAGCTCATTGATTCAGCATTGATGTTTCAGGAGGAGCTAGATTCCAGTCAGTGACCCAGCCCGATGGCCACATCACTGTCTCTGAAGGACCCCCTCTGGGGCTGAGGTGCAACTACTCATCTTCTGTTCAACCAAATCTCCTCCAGTAGGTGCAGTACCCTAACCAAGGACTCCAGCTTCTTCTGAAGTATACATCTAAAGACAGCCTTGTTTCAGACATCAACTGTGTTGAGGTTGAATTTAACAGGAGTGAGAGTTTTCCTCCTTCCACCGGAGGAAAGCATCAGTCCATTGGAAAGACTCAGCCTAGCACTTCTGTGCTCTGAGTGACACGGTGCCTGGGACTTCAAGGGGAGCTGAATGCAAACCTCCTGAGATCTGTTAGCTTAAAAGAATCAGGGTCTCAGACAGTGTTATTTTTAGGAAGTTAGCATGTTCTTTGAAGGCCAAAAGAATCCTGGAAGTGTTTGGTTTTCAAGGACATCTTAGATTATTTTTGTTTGTTTGTTTTACAAAAGAAACAATATTGTTTTCTTAATTTTAGTGTTCTCCATGGAACTGATGATGGTAGGTGGGGCTTCCTGTCAATGTCACCTGAGCAGGGTTTGTTGGCTGAGCTGATTGGTTGCAGGAGCAGGAACATTTCCAGTCAAGTCATGACCCTCCCCACCCAGGATTTACTATGTATCTTAAGGTGAAATTTTCCCAGCAGCAAAGCAGTGTCATGAAGAGGCAAGTGGACTCTGTGCCGAGGCTTCTGTTTGCCCACGTTTGCTGTGAGTTGGGGCTCCCACAGCGGAATCTGCAGGACTGAGTAGCTGTAGTGTTGTGGGAGGGAGAAGCAGGAGCTCACAGGTTCTACAGACTTTCTATCCTCATCACTCCCGAGGGCACTGTCAGGGTTTTGCAGGAGCTCTGTGGCTCAGCTGGTGAAGAATCGCCTGCAATGAGGGAGACGTTGGTTCAATCCCTGGGTTGGGAAGATCCCATGGAGAAGGGAAAGGCTACCCACTGCAGTATTCTAGCATGGAGAATTCCATGAGCTGTATATAGTCCATGGGGTCGCAAAGAGTGGGACATGACTGAGCGACTTACACTACACTACTGTGACCCTCTCCTATGACTGTTCTCTGTCTCATCGGGTGTGAGAGGGGTGGATGTGGCACAGAGTCCCCCAGCCCTGAGTCTCCAGGAGGGAGCCAGCTCTACTCTGCGGTGTAATTTCTCCACCCTCACAGTCAATGTGTAGTGGTTCCGTCAGAACCCCGGGGGCCGCCTCATCCGTCTGTTTTACATTCCTTCAGGGACAGAGCAGGATGGAAGATTAAACGCCATGACAGTCCCTACAGAACGCCGCAGCTCACTGCAGTCTCCTCTCCGCAGACCACAGACTCGGGCACTTACTTCTGTGCTGCGCAGCACGGTGCTCCCCAGGCACCTGCGGCCTCTACACGAACCCTCCCGGGGCTCAGCCCCTCCTCCAGCCTCAGTCACTCCGTGAGGCCGTTACCAAGTATCTGCACTGTTTAGTATTTCTTACCTACACTGGTACAGTTTTAACCACAAACACTTTTTGGCCCAATGAATTTGGGATTTGGTCTTGTCCCTTCTGAATATCTCCTATATCTCCTTCTGCACTAGAACCTCTGATGTAGCTAGGAGAGTATCTAGATAAGACGACAGATTTAAAGTAAATATTTAAACACAATATGAGGGACTCCAAAACGATAAAAAGTGAAAGGATCTAAAAGGAGAGAAAATAACTCCAATAAAGATGTTATCCAGTTTAGTTGGGTGTCTCAAGAATATCCAAATCTGCCTTACCATAATTGCAAATACAAATAACTCACAATTGCAATTACTCACATTTGCAGATTGCAAATACTCACATCTTATCCTATGACTGGGGCAAAGCGAACAGAAAATATTTGTTCAGTGTTCATACATGAATTGATCATTTGAAACAAATTTATTCTCTTTCAGTTCTGGATGCAAGAAGTCTAAAATCAGTTTCATTGGCTGCAGTCAAGTTCTTGGCAAGATGGATTCTTTCCCTTCACTGCACATTACTTAGTTTTAATTTATTTATTTTGTAAGTGGAAGTTTCTACCTCTTAATCCCCTTCATTTATTTCACCCCTACACCCACCCTTTCTCCTTCAGTAACCAATAGTTTGTTCCCTGTATGTCTGAGTCTGTTTCTGTTTTGTTATATTTGTTAATTTGTTTTGCTTTTTATTTATTTTTTTTTCTGATTTACTTTAGTTCTTTTTTTTATTTTTTTTATTTTTTTCCATTTATTTTTATTAGTTGGAGGCTAATTACTTTACATCATTACAGTAGTTTTTGTCATACATTGAAATGAATTAGCCATGGATTTACATGTATTCCCCATCCCAGTCCCCAGATTTCATATAAAAGTGAAAGCATACAGTATTTGTCTTTCTCTATCTGATATTTCGCTAAGTGTGATATCCTCCAAGTCTATCATGCTGTCCCGACTGGCAAAATTTTATTCTTTTTTATGGCTAGTAACATTCCATTGTATATACACACACACACACACACACACACACACACACACACACATATATCTTCTATATCCATTCATATGAGTGAAAACTGAGGTTGTTTCTATATATCTTCACTATTGGAAGTAATGTTGCAGTGAACATTTGGGTGCCTACATATTTTTGAATTAGTGTTTTTGTTTTCTTCTGATAGATACCCAGAAATGGAATCAATGAATCATATAATGCATGTGCATGCTAAGTCACTGCAGTCATGTCCAACTCTTTGCAATCTCATGGAAACATAGAGCACCAGGCTCCTCTGTCTCTGGAAATTTTCCCAGCAAGAATACTGGAGTGGGCTGCCATTTCCTACTCCAGGGGATCTTCCTGACCCAGGGATCGAAATTGAAGTGTCTCCTGCATTGAAGGTGGATTCTTTATTGCTGAGCCACCTGGGAAGCCCCGAATCATACAGTAGTTATATTTTTATTATTTTGGGGAATCTTCATGCTGTTTTAAATAGAGGCTACATCAGTTTACTTTCCCAGCAAGAATTCACAAGTTTTCCCTTTTCTCCACATCCTTGAAAATACTCAACTATTTTTCATTTTTGTCATGATAGTATTCTGGTAGGAGTGAGGTGATTTTGGCTTTAATTTGCATTTACCTGATGATCAGAGATGTTGAACATCTTTTCATGCATCTGTTTGCCATCTGTATGTCTCTTTGGAAAAATACCTATTCATGTCCTCTGCCTGTGGTTTTGATATTGTGTGCAAAAGTTTTTTTCTATATTCTGGACATTAACCCCTTATTGACTGATCACTTCCAAATATCTTCTCCCATTTGATAAGTTTCCTTTTTTGTGTGTGAATGGTTTGTTTCACTGTTCAAAATAATTTAATTAGGTCCTGTTTTCTGTGTTGTTTCTTTTTTTCCCTTGCCTGAGGAAATAGATACAAAAATATGGCAAAGATGAATGTCATAAAACATATTGCCTATACTTTCTTTAAGAATTTATGAGTTTAAAAAAAAAGAATTTATGAGTTCAGATCACATATTTAAGTCTCTAATCGATTTTGAGTTTATTTTAGTATATGCTGTGAAAAAATATTCTAATTTCACTCTTTAACATGTAGCTGTCCAGTTGTCTGACACCACTTGTAGAAGAAGCAGTTTTTCCCCCATTGCTTATTCTTGCCTCCTTTGTTATAGATTGATTGACCATGTATACAAGGGTTAATATCTGGACTCCCTATTCTGTTCCATTGACTGAATCTCTGTGTTTGGGCCAGCAATGTACATTTTGGATTATAACAACTTTGAAGCATATTTTGATGTCAGGGAGTGTGATACCTTCAATTTTGTTAATTTTTTTTTCAAAATTGCTTTGATAATTTGTGGTCCTTTGTGATAATTTGTGGTTCTATACAAATTTTAGGGTTATTTGATCTAGTTGTGTGAAAAATGCCATGACTATTTTGAGAGGGGTTGCATTAAATCTGTAGATTGCTCTGGTTCAGAGGACATTTCAACATTGTTAATTCTTAAAACCCATGAACATGAAATATCTTTATATTTACTTGCATTATCTTCAATTTTCTTCATCAATATCTTATAGCTTTCAGAGTGACATCAGTACAATTCTAGGGCACATGATCTAATAAGTTCAATTCTCCTTGTAGAGGCAACAAGACTGAATATCCAGATTCTCCTCAAAGTCTAATAAATAAGATTCAATGACAGATTTCAAAAAAACAATATTTTATTCCTGTTACAATTTCATAAAAACACATACAAATGGATAGATTCTGAAAGTCAGAAGAACTGATGTTTCTTCATTTCATGTTAAAGTAATTTTGTTTACTAAAAAACCTAAATAGAGCCCTAAAACCCAGTTAAAAAAAAAAGAAAAAGATAATTATTTTGGATAAGATAGCTTTTTCACCAAGAAAGAAAGTTGAAAACCTGTGGGTTTTTAAAAAGTCATTGTTTCTGGGCTGGTGATCTGTTTCACCCTTGATAGTATACTTGTTTCAAGACAAGTGCTCAGGGCTGGTGCACTGGGAAGACCCAGAGGGATGGGATGGGGAGGGAAGTGGGAGAGGGGATCGGGATGGGGAACACATGTAAATCCATGGCTGATTCATGTCAATGTATGGCAAAAACCACTACAATACTGTAATTAGCCTCCAACTAATAAAACAAAAAGTCATTGTTTCTGAGTGGAGGAAAGGTAAGCATAGGCTAAATGAATGCTAGTAAGTAAGTTACAAGAAGAGTTCATAGCCTATACTACATTCTATCTTAAATGAGCTGGTAAAATTATTTTAATGAATGATTATCAATATTTTTCAACTTGTTTAAAATTCAGTTCCCCTCAGCTCATACCTTTAATACTAATTGTTTTTTTCCATACTCCTTTTCAAGATCTGCCTAACTCAATTACCAGGGAAAGACAAGTAGACAAAATAAAGTTTGTGGTGAGCCAGACTTTTTTCCCACATGTGCACAGACCACGTGGGCTATGAACATGCCAAACCCCACTTCCTGTTGGGGGGAGTCACACAGGTTCCAGGTAGTATGTATATGTGCTGCCAGGCACTCAAAGACACTTAACTCTCAGCTTGAGGCAGAACTCAGCACATTTGTGCAGGGGAACCCATGCCTCATGCCGCTCTCCAGTCTGCTCTGGGTGGTCCTGGCCTTCACCTTCTCTGGTAGGGTTACTTCCAAATAAGTACGAATGTTTAGGGTGAAAGGTCGGCACACAGGCACATGGTGCTTCACAGGGACTTGGGGAGGAAAGGAGGGTTGGAGAAAAGCATACTTATTATGATTTCAATTTGGGTTTTCTTTGGGCCCCAAATTAGTCTAATACCTACATTATTTTGTTCATTACTTCAGCTCTGTTTCCTGATTTTTTTCCCCCACAGGATCTGGTGTGGCGCAGAACGTTATTCAAGATCAGTCAGACATATCCGGTCAACTGGGACAGTCAGTCACCCTGAATTGTCGGTATGGAACAGCCTGGAGCTATTACTACATGTTTTGGTACAAGCTGCTTCCCAATGGAGAGATGATTTACCTTATTCATCAGGTTTCTACTGGCCAGAATGCAAGGGATGGCCGCTACTCTGTAAATTTTCAGAAAGCTGGTAAATCCATCAGCCTCACCATTTCAGACTTAGAGCTGGAAGACTCTGCAGAGTATTTCTGTGCTCTCCGGGAGCTCACTGTGCTTGAAGTAATGGGAAAAGCTAAACAAAAACCCCAGGGTTTAATAAAAGAGAGCTTCCCTGCTGCAGAACTCCAGCTGAAATATGCACCTGCATATCCCAGACCAGAAATGGTAGTTGTGTGGTTGCTTAATCTGTGGTCTGGAAGCTCCTTTTAAGTCGCTTAGAAACAGATGTCCAGACTAACTTTCTAGTAATAAGTTCTCAGTCTTGATTTTTTTTAATTTTATATCATTCATACAGAACATGTGCAAAGTTGTCTAAATTTGAAAACTTGCCCCATAATAATTAAATGTGGCAACTTCACCTAAAAAATCTCATATCATAAATCTGGGTTTAATTTTCAGAAATTGTCATGAATAAAATTTCCTTAATCTTTTCTTCTTAGATTTTGTGTAGTTAGGGTACAATCAGAAAAGTAGAACCACAGTGATACGGAATAAGAGACTCATTTTAAGGACTAGAACTCTCAGGCAATTGCTAGAGCTGGTGGAGGAGTTTATACAAAGCTGTTATCTTTGCAATTGGGGCTGAGCCTGAATTTACTTTAGATCAACTAGAGTGTCATTTGGAAAGGAAAATTGGATGTGGACAAAAGCATGGAAAAACTGACATGTAAGGACATACTAGAACCCATGAGGATGATTGGGACCCACAAAGACACACTAAAACTTGCCTGTCTCTTGCCTCCTTCAAGCTCACGGTAATGAGTGACTTTTGGGAGAAGTGGATATTTACCATCATGCTACATGCACATTTGGCCCTAAATGGGAGATCTGATTGGAGGTTAAGGAGCTGTAAGTCAACAATAAGATGAGCTAGCAGATCAGCAGCAACATGTGTGAGTTGCACAGTGACTGGAGCCCTGCACCAACCAGCAAGACATAAAAAAATGTGGCTACTTTATGACAACTACCTTCTAAACCTTGCACTATCTTTTTTATGGCCAACACTAACCCAGACCAATACAGGAAAACAAATTCTGAATCATAGATTTCCAGCTAATAGAGACACTGCAAGAGCTTCCCTGCTGGCTCAGAGGGTAAAGTGTCTGCCTACAATGCGGGAGACCTGGGTTCAATCCCTGGGACGGGAAGATCCCCTGGAGAAGGAAATGGCAACCCACTCCAGTACACTTGCCTGGAAAATCCCATGGATGGAGAAGCCTGGTAGGCTACAGTCCATGGGGTTGCAAAGAGTCGGACACGACTGAGCAACTTCACTTAGAGACACTACAAAGCTATTCCAGTACTTTCTATGTCAACTGGTCATCCATCTATACCTCTTTTAACAGCACACCTTCAAATAAAGAAAACAGCAAAACTATGCTTCTTGTTAATACGATGCAATTACTTCCCATTCAACCAAAATCACCATAACCTTCTCCTGAAAAGAGTATACCAGGTTTGGGCATGCGTACTAAGTTGCTTCAGCCACATCCGACTCTTCATGACCCTATGTACTGCAGCCTACCAGACTCCTCTGACCATGGGATTCTCCAGGCAAGAATACTGGAGTGGGTTGCCATACCCTCTTCAAGGGATACCAAGTTCACTTATCCATTTTTGGGTGTTCTTTCCCTTTATACCTCACCCACACTGTCCCATTGGATCCTGCATCTTAACTACTGAGATACAATCAGATACAAGATTAACTTGTATTTTGCACATCATACGTTTCCATAGGCAGGTGATTGGGGGAGAGATTTAAAAATGATTACTGTATACATAAACATGTTCACATCAAACTGAAAAAGAGATTGTCATAACTACTATCAACTTAAAAAATATTCACAACCAGAAGTTGAGAGTTATGTTTTATTTGGTGGGAATTTTTAGGACTTCAAGCCTGGGAGACAGCATCTCAAGTAACCCTGAGAGAACTGCTCCAAGGAGGTGAGGGGAGGAGCCAGGTTATATAGAAGTTTTGCAACAAAGGGCAGGTAGTCTGAACATCAAAAGATTATTGTTAATTAAAGAAAACCAGATATCTCAAGTTAAGGAATTTAGCACTTTTCTATGTATGGGAAGATGCAAGAGTCTGGGCTCACTGAAGTCATTCTTTTACTATTCACCTCCGCTATCCTGGGACTTCCCTGGTGGCTCAGATGGTAAAGCATCTGCCTACAATGTGGGAGACCCAGGTTCAATCCCTGGGTCGGGAAGATCTCCTGGAGAAGGAAATGGCAACCCACTCCAGTATTCTTGCCTGGAAAATCCCATGGACGGAGAAGCCTGGTAGGCCCCAGTCCATGGGGTCGCAAAGAGTCGGACACGACTGAGCAACTTCACTTTCACTTTCAGCTATCCTGGGGCCAATATCTGTGTTTCTTACATCCTGAGCTCCCTTAGGCTTGTGGTAGGCAGTGACTGCAGTTCTGATGGTTGTTAGATCACAGATATTCTTCTCCTTCCTGAGTGCCCTTAGGCTCAGGAGCTCACATTGGAGGCTGCTGATGACTGTGACATCCTTGTTTACTGATATGGCAGGAAATACTCCATTTCTGACTATTACAGTCTTTGTTACTGCAAATGACCACATGGTTGTTGGTAGTATTTATAACTACCTTTCCATTACCCATTCCATAACATTTTTGCTCATAACAAGCACCTTCACTCACTGCCATACTTGACTTCCTATAAAACAAGCTCCTTACATAGGAGCAATGCTATATGGAAAGTCATCAAGGGGAATAAGACATTCTGCAAGTCGATCACTGTGGTTTTCACAGAAGTTCAAAGGATTTGAAGGCAAATCCAAGGGTCTATTTAAGTGGAAATAATCTTGCCAATAAACAGGGAAAATTGATATACTGTATTCTGGGAAATATCATTAAGAATGATGCTTGATTTCATATCAGATGCAATAGAAGTCACCAAGGGAAAGCATTTTTAAAGTGTTAAAAGGAAGCAAATACTTTCAAACCAGTAACACTTTCAAACTAGCTTCTTATGAGCATGAAAATGAATCCTTTATCTAAATCTTTCTATTTTCCCCCCGAGAATCAGGCTGAAACACACTGCATAAATCAAGAATGAAAGCTAAAGCTCTGCCAGCTGGTGTCCTGCTCAAACATCTTATGATGCTTACACTGACCTCGCTGCTCCCCTCCAGTGATCATGGGTTAAACTGCGAGGAAGCCTGCTGCAGTGAAAAGGAAAAAAGAGGAATACTGGAGTGGGTAGTCTTTTCCTTTTCCAGGGGATCTTCCCAACCCAGGGATCGAACCCAGGTCTCCTGCATTGCAGGCAGATTCTTTACCAGCTGAACCACCAGGGAAGCCCAAGAATACTGGAGTGGGTAGCCTATCCCTTCTCCAGCGGATCTTCCCAACCCAGGAATTGAACCAGGGTCTCCTGCATTGCAGGTGGATTCTTTACCAACTGAGCTACCAGGGAAGCCCTGATAGAGATTCCCTGAAGTCTCAGTAGGGAAAGGTGTGAACATTCTAATTGTTTTTGTTTTGTTTTGCCTTAACTGCTCCTAACTCTGCACATCTATAAGTTTGCTTTACTGCTCCCTAACTCCACAGGAGCTACAATTCACATTGTCTCCTTTGTCTCTGTGCTAAATACATCTCCTATGTAGTGTTTTCCCTTACAACACCCTTCCCTTTGTAGTTACAATCAGAAAGAAGGCTGAAGAGCCACCTAACTGCCAGACTGAATTACTGGGTTACAGATGGCCAGGCTATGACTATCTCTGAAACAATGCAAGAGGAAGAAATCAAGATCCTATTATCACCTTTGTTCCTCATCACCAACTCCTGACTGTGAGCCCTCGCCTTGTGGTTCAGATGGTAAAGAATCCACAGGTTTGATCCTTGGGTCAGGAAGATCTCCTGGAGAAGGGAATGGCAACCTACCCCAGTATTCTTAAAACCACCTTTCTATTTCCTCCAAATTCTGTCTCCGTATTTTTTATTCAGCTTTGGTGGGCAGAGAAAGCCAAGATTTTGGCCAGCAAAAGCATAATCACAGTAGGAACTTCCATTGCTGAACCTATGCAGAACCTAGGAAAACCTAGGTTGCTGAACCATTCAGTAAACTTCCCTATGCAGAAATGGGGAGAAAGAGGATTCAACGAAACTGTTTTTTTTTTTTTCTTTTGCCTGCCAGATGTGAAAGTGATTGACTTAAAATGACAAATACAACACATGGCCTGATTATGGTGGGAGAGTAAGAGGGCTACCTTGAAAAGAAAGCTTGGAATTGTTGCACAAGTTGGGAGTTTCTTCTCTGGCAAGTAAAATTGTATGTAGTGTTCTGTCTTTTCTTGTAGTATAGAAATATCCAGAGAAGTGGGAGCAAGAGTCAATAATGGGAAAAAATAAATAACTGCAGAAAACACTGCTTAGTATACTCATCCCATTTTATATTATGGCACCCAATCTCTCAAAATAACACCCTAATGAATTAATTTCTCATTAATAGTTTTCTCGTATCTGCAATGTTAGATATTGATAGAATATCAATATAGATAGGATATTGATAGAATCTACCATGCAGAGTTCTCATGAGAGTGAATGAAATAATAAGTGTCAGTGCTGAGACCAGTGCCCAGCAGAAAGATACTGACTACTTACAGGAGGGGAAACTGAACTTGAAGGGGGTTCAATATTTTGCCTGGTGTTGCATAGTAAGTATCAGAATGGAGCCTCCCCTCCATATCCTACTTAGAGCAGATGCCCTTCCTCACCCCAAGAGTAACTCTATCTCAATACAGTATTGTATTGTGTTTATAGAACTTATTACTCTTTAAAATTATTTTTCTCAAAAAAAAAAAACACATTCATTTAATTTTTCTTTCTTCCTACAGAAATGTAGGCATTTAATATCTCTTTACTACTGCATCCTCCAGACCTGAACCATGCTTGGCACACAAGAGGCCACACACACACACACATATACATAACATGAAACCCAGCAGGATTCTACAGTGTCTTTCTGAAACAGACTCCCAATACCCACCCTCTGTTGCTTCTTGTGCAAAGAAAACCATTAGCCTCTTGGGCTTTCCCTGAATTCCAAAGAATAAACTTAATGAGAAAAAAATGCAGAAGGAGAGGAAACAGTCAAGCAAGACAAAATAATAATTAATAATTAAATAATATTAGATAGATATTAGATAACTAAATAATATTTAAAAATTAATAATTAAACAAATCTAAGAAGCACCTTTTGTTTCTTTCCATTTGAAAGTTTTAAATTTTTTAATTGAAATTTTATATAAAAAATTTCTAACCAAAGTGCTTTTCCTCCCATGGGTTGCCATCCCAATCTCTCTCAAGGTGAACAGCAGCAGTCCACAACGAGGAAACTGGTTTCTGAAAGTTCTCAGAAACTTTCAGTTTCTCTTTGCTGAAAGGGGGTTCAGTTCTCTTTGCATGTGACTTTAAGGGGGATGTCTGATTAAGCTTCTTCTTTGGCTAAAGTTTTTCATAGACAAGGGCAGGCTGAGGACATGGGAGGCAAGGACCATAGAGCCCAGCTCCATTTCAGTATATTTAAATGAATCTTCAACTTTCTGCATCTCATAAAACATTCTGCTTTTATACTTGTAATTCATCTTCCCTCCCATAATAATAAAACAGGCATCTCTTTTACTTTGAAGTAGTATCCCTTTGCCTAAACACTTCACTGACACCATTCTTTCTGATTTCTATGGCACCTTAGGCCACTGATCATCCAAATTCCATGGTCTGATTTTTTAGGACTCATTTAAACTATTCAAGCTTTCTTATCTTAGAAAAAATATTTAATATTCCTTCAAACCCCATATATGCCTCTCCTGCAACCAATCTATCTTTTACTCCCTGGCTATTGTTTAAAAGCCCTAATCATATAACTGCTTACACTCTGTCACCTCTTTTTCACTCCGTACACTTCTCTGTTTTTTCTCCCAATACTTTCTAAAATCTGTTTTCTTAAAAATCACCAATGATCTCTTTATTGCTAAATCCAAAAGACATTTTTAAACTCCTTCATCTAGACAAGTATTTCTCAAATTTTGATGTGCACAGGAATATTATTAAAATGCAGATTCTGACATGGGAATTTTGGGTTGGGCCTGAGATTCTGAAGTCAGAGTAGCTCCCTGGTGATGCGAATGCCACCCACCTACAGACCACATTCGAGCAGCCACTCTCTGCAGTGCTTGCCACTCCTTTTGGGGACCTTTGTGTTCCTGGCACACAGTACCCCAACTTTAAACTTTAACTTCTGGGAGATCCTCTGCAAGATCTCCTATTCTTCTTTACCCATCCCACATCAAGAGCATTCCTACTGCTTAGGCTCTCTTTTCCTCTCATCTGTATACTATTCTTTGAAAATTTCATCTGCTCATCATGGAAACAGTCTTAGTGGAGTGCACATAAGACTGGTCTCTGGAGTTAGATCTAGATTCTAATTGCTACCCTGTCACTTAAAAATACTGCAATCCTATGTAATTTAAATTCTTTGAAGCTAGGTTTACCATTTGTAAAATGGAGGATAAAAATGAGTAACCCAAGATATTGTTGTATTAAATAAGATATTTCTTATAAAGCTCAGACAGTAAAGAATCTGCCTACAATGCAGGAGACCTGGGTTCAATTCCTGGGTCAGGAAGATCCCCTGGAGGAGGGAATGGCAACCCACTCCAGTATTCTTGCTTGGAGAATCCCATGGACAGAGAAGCCTGGCAGGCTACAGTTCATGGGGTCACAGAGAGTCAAACACCACTGAGCAACTAACACTTTTAGTATTTCATTTTAAAATAAAGCTTAAGCTTCGGTGCCCCTTACTTAAACACGACATTTCCAAGATGTGTAGGGCCCTAGCCATATTTTGTAAATGTTTCAAAAAATAAGATATCTTAACGAGTTAAGATCCTTGCCAGTTAAACCCCAACTTCCACTCTACTATAATTCTAGTCTGTCAGGTGGTGACGGAGTGAGCCACAGGCTTATTTAGCATCTGCAAGAGTGAATTTGAATTAAGAATGCATATAATTTTGACCTAGTGGAATTTATTTATGCAGCTCACAGTCACTTCAGTATATAAGTGTTTGTCATCAAGATCTCACAGGCTAAGCATCAGAGACAGATTTAAACAAAAATCTGTTTGACATTAACGCTAATTACCTTTCATTACACTGTACTGCTGTTCCTTTGGTAATGACTCATTAACAAGTCTTTGTTTCCAAAAGGCATGATAGTCTATTGCCAGAACTCTCAGTGTTTGAAAGCATGCAACAGCTCCCTAACTAGTTCCAATATGTTTTTAATCATTTCCTTGCACACTGTTGCATTCCACTCTGTGGAATATCTGTGCATTCCGCTCTATACATTGGAAAATGAGTTTGCTTATGTTCTTCCTTTGGTATGAAAATGGCCTTGTCCAATCATATTTATAGTTGTTCATATTAACTTCTTGCTGACTGGTCACGATTTTCTACATATATGAGAATAAAGTGAAACTCATAGTGTGCCAGTCCAATGAGGGCATTAACAACTATGGTAGGTAGATGATACTAAGGTCCCCCAGGTAGTGCAGTGGTGAAGAATCTGCCTGCTGATGCAAGAGATGCAGGTTTGATCCCTGGATTGGAAAGATCCCTTGGAGGAGGAAATGGCAACCCACTCCAGTATTCTTGCCTGGAGAATCCCAGGGACAGAGGAGCCTGGTGGGCTACAGTCCATGGGGTTGCAAAGAGCCTGAGGGACTGAGCACACACACACACACACACACACACACACACACACAAGAAATTGGCAGGTGGGATTAAAGTCTCCAATCAGTATGACCTTGAATGAATCAAAAGGAGATTGTCCTAGGTGGGCTTAATCTAATCAGGTGAGCTCTTTAAAAAAGAGCTCAAACTTTTCCTGAGATCAGAGACATCCTCCTCATCTTGAGGAAACAAGTTGCCATGAGTGCTACAGCTACAAGAAAATGAATTCTACCAGCAACCACTGAATTTGTAAGAGGACCCCATGCCCCAGACAGTTTTAGCTGACTCCTTGACTGCAACCTTGTGAGATTCAGCTTAACTGTGTGCTGATTTCTGACTTACAGAACCTGTGATATAAACAGATGTTGTTCCATCACAAAAGTTCTTGGTAATTTGTCACACATCAATAGGAAACTAACATAGGCAATAAACTCATTAATTGGTATGATCAGTCAATAATATTTAGGATTTGTTATGACATAAGAAAATTTGGAATGTAGTGAAATCTTGTAGCACATAGTACTGTGATAGACAGTTTCCAAATTTTGACCATAATCATATAAATTTTCATCCATTATCAAAACGCACTTAGCGTTTTTTAAGAAAGCAAATTTCAATCAGTGATTATCTTTCTTTTCTCTGTATTGGAAGTTTTTACAAATTTATTGTCATATAAAAAAAGTAGAAAGTATGAAGACAAAAAGCATACATAGAAACAAAAAGTATGGCAATGTGTCATGGAAATAAGTACTAAAATATGACTCAATTTTCTAGATTTATGCTGTCTGTGAAATTTGATTTCTTAAAATTTATAATTTGCTATGATTTTATTTCTCATTCTAAACATTATTTTGTATTTAATTTTTATCCATAATTTTGTGTTGTTTTAGAAAGTGCAATTTTGTAAGTTTCAGAGTCTACAAAACATAAATTCTCCTCCTTACATAATTATAATGCTTTAAAATTGAACCATACAAAGCCAGCAAGCGGGTGAACAAAAATTGTGAACTTCTCTTTATTTCTCTATCTGACCCCTGGAGGGCACTGTTGTGAAAACTGGAAAGGATCAGAATAAGCTCCAAAAAACCCTTCCTTCCTTACAATTTAAAGAGATATCCTGACATTTTTTACACAATGACATGTAAAGCATCTCAGACACTAGAGATAGGAAGTTTTAAGACAGCCTCTCTTCTTAGCCCAGTCTACAGTCTCTCCATCAGAAGAAGAAATCTCTATCACCTGTCATTGCTCCTCAACCTCAGAGCAACTTGGATTCAAGTCCCCCAGTCAGGAGACTTCTGTCTGCGGGGAATCACCCAGAAAGCAGCTCACTGCCTCTCCACTGCTCCACCAAGACCTTGGTGTTCACCTTCATGCTTGAGGCACTCCTGCTGCTGAGGGAGTACTGTCCGATTTTACTCTCTTGTCCACACATGGAACATTGTTCTGGTTTGACTTTGAATAGAGACTTTTGTTTAGCTGAGTTCACTGATTCAGTAGTAATGTTTCAGGAGCCCAGTCAGTGACCCAGCCCGATGGCCACATCACTGTCTGAAGGAGCCCCTCTGGAGCTGAGGTGCAACTATTCATTTTCCCTTCAACCAAATCTCTGCTGGTGTGTACAGTACCCCAACCAAGGATTCCAGCTTCTCCTGAAGTACATGTCTGGAAACAACCTTGTTTCAGCCATCAAAGCTTTTGTGTCTGAATTTAGGAAGAGTGAGACTTCCTTTCACCTGAGGAAAAAGCCCACTGAAGTAATGTGACCAAGTACCTCTATGCTCGG
The DNA here is from genome assembly GCF_023699985.2 of Odocoileus virginianus. Taxonomy (NCBI): domain Eukaryota; kingdom Metazoa; phylum Chordata; class Mammalia; order Artiodactyla; family Cervidae; genus Odocoileus; species Odocoileus virginianus. The sequence goes on from NW_027224289.1 coordinate 385,008, forward strand.
AGTGACATGGTGACTAGGACTGTGGGGGGGTGGGTGCTATCTGCAAACCCCTGAGATCTGGGAGCTTAAAGGACTTACAGCTTCAGCCTGTGTCATTTTCAGGAAGTGGACATGTTGTGTGAAGGCAAACAGTACAGAGAATATAGAGAATTGCAAGTGTTTCATTCCTATGGGCATCTTAGATTTTTTCTTTTCTTTTCTTTTTAAATTTGCAAAGGAAAGATTTGTTTTCTCCAGTTCCATGGTCTCAGGGGAGCTGACTGTTAGGTGGGGCTTCCTGTCACAAAGTGTCACCTGAGCAGGGTTTGCTGGGGGAGCTGATTGGTTGCAGGAGCAGGAAATTTCCAGACAAGAAATGACACACCACTTATGGGTTTAGCTGTGTATTTTAAGGTGAAAATTTCTCAGCAGCAAGTCAAGGTATCATGAAGAGGCTAGTGAGCACTGTGCTGGGGCTTTTGTTTGCCCGGGTTTGCTGTGAGTTGCGGCTGCCCTGCAGGGGAATCTGAAGAAATGAGCAGCTGCTGTATTGCTGAGGGAGGGAGTAGAAAGGGTTGACAAGTCCTGCACGCGTCCTATCCTTCTCAACGTCTGTGGGAGCTGGAGGGACACGTTCGGGGTTTTTTCAGAGTTACAGTGAGCCTCACCTGTGACTGTTTGTCTCTTTCTCATCAGGTGTGAGAGGGGTGGACGTGGCGCAGAGTCCCCCAGCCCTGACTCCACAGGAGGGAGCCAGCTCTACGCTGTGGTGTAATTTCTCCACCTTCGCAGAGAGTGTGCAGTGGTACCTTCAGAGCCCTGGGGGCCGCCTCATCCACCTCATTTACATTCCTTCAGGGACAAAGCAGGAAGGAAGATTAAAGGCCACCACAGTCCCTGCAGAACGCCGCAGCTCACTGCACATTTCCTCTCCGCGGACCACAGACGCGGGCACTTACTTCTGTGCTGCGCAGCACGGTGCTCCCCAGGCACCTGCGGCCTCTACACGAACCCTCCCGGGGCTCAGCCCCTCCTCCAGCCTCAGTCACACCATGGGCCCCACAGGGCGTTTGCAGTGCTTCTTACTGGGCTTCCAGATTTGAGACTTTGGTCTTTATCTTCCTCTCAATCTGTATCTTCTTTTGTACTAGAGTCTCAAACTTGTAGCTAGGAGAGTATCTATTAATAGATAAGAAAATGAAAGTGAAAGGCGCTCAGTCGGGTCGACTCTTTGAGACCCCATGGACTATACAGCCCATGGAGTTCTCCAGGCCAGAATCCTGAAGTCGGTAGCCTTTCCCTTCTCCAGGGGATCTTTTTTACCAGCTGAACCACAAGGGAAGCCCAAGAATACAGGAGTGGGTAGCCTATCCCTTCTCCAGCGGATCTTGCCGACCCACGAATGGAACCGAGGTCTCCTGCATTACAGGCGAATTCTTTACCAACTGACCTATGAAGGAAGCCTTATCAAAATAAATATTTAGCTACAATATGCTCTACTCCAAAATGGTAAGAAGTGAAAGGAACTAAAGGAAGAGAAAACTGACTCCAAGATGTTATTCAGCTAAGTTGGCTGTCTCAAGAATGTCCATCCAAACATGCCTCACCATGATGTGTCCTAACAGACAATTGCAGATACATCTCATCCTACTACTGCAGCACAGCAAACGAAAAATACTTACATGCTCAATGGTTAATATGAACTTGGTCGTTTAATTAAAATAAATTTATCCTCTTTCAATTCTGGATGCAAGAAGTCTGAAATTGGTTTCACTGGCTACAGTTAAGGTATTGGCAGGGTCGATTCCTTTCCTAACTGCACGTTACATAATTTTATTTATAAGCATAGGAAAATACACATAATTTTTGTACCTCTTAGTCCCCTTCACCTATTTCACTCCTACACCCACCTCTTTCCCCTCTAGTAGCCAGAAGTTTATTCCCTATATCTCTGAGTCTGTTTCTGTTCTGTTAGTTTTGCAATTTAGAATCCATATATAAGTGAAAACATATAGTATTTGTCTTTCTCTGTCTGACTTATTTTGCTAAGCATAATACCCTCCAGGTTTTTCATGTTGTCTCATGTGATGAGATTTTATCCCTTTTATGATTAAGTAATATTTCATTGTGTATATACATATACACACACACACACACACATATATATATATATGCATACTGATTGCTTCCATATCTTGGCTATTAGAAATAACACTGCTGTGAATATTAAGGTGCATATATATTTTCAAATTAGTGTTTTTGTTTACTTCTGATATGTTTTTGTTTACTTCTGATAGATATCCAGGAATGGAATCGCTGAATGATATAGTATTTACTTTTTTAATTTTTGAAGAACCTTTATGCTGTTTTAAATAGTGGCTGCACCAGTTTACTTTCCCAGCAAGGGTGCCCAAAGGGTCCCTTTTCTTCACATCCTCAGCAATACTCATTACTTCTTGGCTTTTTGATGATAGTGTTCTGATTGGGGTGAGGTGAGATCTCATTGGGGTTTGATTTGTATTTACCTGATGATTAGAGATGTTGAATGTCTTTTCATGTGTCTGTTGCCCATCTGTTTGTTTCTTTGGGAAAATGTCTATTTAGGTCCTCTGCCTTTTTAAAATCAGATTATTTATAGTTTTGATATTGCATATAAATTTCTTTATATATATATATATATATATATATATATATATATATATAATTAACGCCTTATTGACTAATGGTTTGCAAGTATCTCTTTCTGTTTGATAGGCTGTCTTTTTGCATTTTAATAGTTTTATCCCAATTTGGATGCCTTCTATTTCTTTTTCCTATATGACTTCTATGACAAGGACTTCAAATACTATGTTAAATGGAAATGGTGAGAGTACACATCCTTGTTTTTTTCCTCATCTTAGAGAAAAGATTTCAGGTTTTACCACCAAGTATGACATTAATTGTGTGTTTGCTGTAAATGGCCTTTATTATTTTGCAATGTGTTCCGATTATACCAAATTTATTAAGAGTTTTTAACATGAATGTATGCTGAATTTTGTCAAATGCTTTTTCTGTCTGTTGAGATAATTATGTAAGTTTTTATCTTTCATGATATTAATGTATATCATGTTGGTTGATTTGCAAATACTGAACCATCCTTGTACACCTAGACTATATCCCACTTGGCCATGATATATGATTCTTTCATAAATTGTTGAATTAAATTTTCTAACTTAATTCAGTCCTAAAGGAAATTAGTCTTGAATATTCATTGGAAGGACTAATGCTGAAGCTGAAACTCCAATACTTTGGCCACCTGATGCAAAGAACTGACTCATTGGAAAAGACCCTGATGCTGAGAAAGATTGAGGGCAGGAAGAGAAGGGGACAACAGAGGATGAGATCATTGGATGGCATCACTGACTTGATGGACATGAGTTTGAGCAAGCTCCAGGAGTTGGTGATGGACAGGGAAGTCTGGCATGCTCAGTCCATGGGGTCGCAAAGAGTCAGGCATGATTGAGCAGCTAAACTGACTGAATTGAAGTTTGCTAATATTTTGTTGAGGATTTTTTAATCTATGTTCATTCAGGAAATTGACCTTTTTTTTTGTAGTTTTGTTGTCTAGTTTTGGCATCAGGGTAATGAAGGCTTCATTGAATGAGTTTGGTAATATTTCCTCACCTTCAATTTTATGGAAAAATTTGAGAAGAATGGGACCTAACTATTCTTTAAATGTTTGGAGAATTACACTGTGAAGCCATAGAGTCCTCTACATCAGGAATCAACAAAATATGGCCCATGAACCAGTCCATCCAGCCATTTACTTTGTAAATAAATTTTGTTGGAACATAAGAAAGCTTGTTTATTTGTGTATTATCATAAATTATTTCATGAAACAATGGCAGAGTTCAGTAGTTGCATCAGAATGAATGGCCTACAAAGACAAAAATATTTACTATTCTACCCTTTATTGAAGAAGTTTGTAATCCCCTCTTCTACATCATTAGTCATCACGGAAATGCAAGTTAATGCCACAGTAAGATCTCTATACACCCATTAATGGCAACCCACTCCAGTATCCTTGCCTAGAGAATCCTGTGGACGGAGAAGCCTGGTGGGCTGCCATCTATGGGGTCGCACGGAGTTGGACACGACTGAAGCAATGTAGCAGCAGCAGCATACACCCATTATTTTGGCTAAAAATAAAAAGACAACTATATCAAGTGTTGTTAAAGATACAGAATAATTATCAGGTTTAGAATCTATTTAGAGACATCTTCTCTTCAGTGTGAAGCAATCTCCTTGATCTAATGTTGATCTTACGGGAGGAGAGACAGCCCCATGCAGTGACTTGGCCTGAAGGCCAGTTTCTGCCTTTGAAGGGATCCCAGGACAGGTGAGGCCCTATCAGGAGTATTTCGAGAGCCCAGCTTCCTCCTGGGGTGTCCAGCACCCAGACCAAGGCTTCCAGACCCTCGTGAGACACACCTCCATATGGAACAGAGAAGGTTTTGTAGGGGACCTCAACATGGGCAGAGATTTACTATCTGAAGAAATCCTTGCCACAAGAAGAAGACTTGGCCACATATTTCAGTGTTCTGATAGATGCTCTAAAATATATATATTACCAAAAATAGTTAAAGAAGAAATAGAAAATCTAAATAAATATATAATCATTAAAGTAATTTGACAATTAGAAATATAAATTTATAGAGAATTCCTAATAGATGGGAAGTTTTTAACCTGCAAATGTGCCCCACTACATAATTAAAAATTGAATGCATAGTAGGATATATAGTAAACCATGTAACCAAGAAAATATTAGAAATTAAGTTTATATAGGGGGTTTCTACAAATAAATAAGAAAAACATTCAGAATGAAAAGAGATAATAAAGATAATTTGCATAAAGGCAATTTAGAGAAGAGGAAATAGACATATGAACATATAAAACATCAACTTCTGCAGTAATCAGAGGAAATTAAATTAAAGTAAATTACTATCTCATTTCTGTCAGATAACCAGAAATGTGAAAGTCTGGTAGCATTAAGTTTTGACCCAAATACAGGGAGAGGAAGACTACTAAACTTCTCCAGATGGAGAAAAGCAACCACATAGAGAACATTTATTTAACAACTTCAGAGAAAAATTGCCTGAACTATTTAATAAAGAAGACAATGTATATATTTAAAAGTCAAGCAATTCCACTTCCTGTTATCTACATTCAAGTAATTCCAACATTTGAACAAGGAGGTATTTACAAAGATAGTCACACCAACCCTGTAAGCAGAAGTATAACCATTCAAGTACAGAATGAACGAACAATGAATTACATATGAAGTCAAAATACAATGAACTATTACAAGCAAAGAAACAGTTCTCTATATTCTTTCCTTAGCTAAATATTACAAAAATAAAATGCTGAATATAAAAAGCATCAGAATGATATATGCTGCATGACACTACTTGTGAGAAATTTCAGAATATAATCACAATATAATATATTGTTTTGTGATATTTAGCTATAACAGTAAAATTGAAAAGACATACATGGAATCTTCCCAATAGTAGTTATTACTTTAAAAATAGGAAAAGTACTAGGAGTTACTCTTTAGTTTTGTCTGTAATGTTTGGAGAGAGCTATAGAAAATATAGCAAAATTAAATATCTGTTTATCATCATTGCCAGTGGAAAATGTGTCTGCACAAAATTTTGTGTACTGTAAGAATTATTTAGTATTTTTTTTTATTTTAAAAATTGGATGGTAGCCACCACAGCTTTTACTAGTTCAATCAATTCATAGAAGGAATAAGATAACTCCTATTATCTATAACTTTGACAGATATACTTTTAATAGGCCATAAAATGCCAATAAAATGCCAGAGAAGAAACTTTTAATTTGTTTAAGTTCTAGAAATTATTCATCCAAAAATAAATAGCACAGAGACTTCCTGTCACAGTTAAAATATACACTTTTTGAGTACACAAAAAGAGAAAGTGAAAAGAAAATCAGATCATCTGGCTTAGCAGTAGGAGACATGCCCCCAAGATATTAGTCTATGTTGTAACTAATACACAAATTCAGCAAAGTTGCAGGATACAAAATTAATCTGCATTCCAATAATGAACTATCTGGAAGATGTATTAAGAAAACAATTCTTCTTCCATCACATCTGAAAGAAAATACCTAAGAATAACTTTAAGCAAAGAAGTATAGATTTGTGTATTGAAATCTGTAAGACTTTGATTATAGAAGTTGAAGACAAAAATTAATGGGAAGATACTTCATTCTTACAGACCAAAAAAATTCAATTGTTAAAATATCCGAACTACCCAAATCAATCTACATATTCAATGAAACCTCTATCAAAATTCAATGACATTTTTCATGAAGATAGAATAAACAAACCCTAAGATTTGCATGAGAGATAATAGACTACCAGTAGCCAAAGTGAACTAGAGAAAGATCAGAACTGAAGGCATCACATGACCTTATTTTAAACTACATTACAAAACTATAGTAATAAAAACAGTCTGTGTGTTTTTTGGCATTGAACAAAGACACATAGATCAATGGTGCAGAATAGACAGCCCAGAAATAAACCCTTGTATACATGGTCAATTCACGGCAAAGAATCCAAGAATATACACTCAAGAAAGGAACATCTCTTCAATAAATGGTATTACGAGAAATGGAAAGCTACATACAAAAGAATGAAATTGGACTCATCAAAATGGATTATAGAATTGAATATAAGAACCACAGCAATAAAGCTTAGAAGAAACATAGGGGGTAAGTTCCTTGACATCAGTATTGGCCACAGGTTTGTTTGTTTTTTTTTTGTATTTGACACTAAAAGCAAGGACAACAAGAGCAGGAAAAAAAAAAAGCAAAAAACAAGTGTGACTACATCAGACTAATAAGTTTATGTACGGCAAAAGAGGCCATCAACAAAACAAAAAGGCAACCTACAGAATGAGAGCAAATATTGCCCAAACATATATCTGATAATGGGCTAATACCCAAAATATATAAATATCTTGTATAATCATTAGAACAAAAGTCTGTTTTAAAAGGCTGATGATCTGAATAAACATTTTCCCAAAGAAGACATACTAATGACCAGAAGGTAAATCAGAAGATGCTCAGCATCACTAATCATCAGGGAAATGAAAATCAAAACCAAAAAGAGCTATCACTTTACATCTGCCAGAATGACTACTATCAAATAGATAGGGAATAAAAAATTTTGACAGGAATGTAGAAGAAAGGGAACCCTGCCCACTGTTGTTGGAAATATAAATTGGTGCACCCTCTATGGCAAACAGTATGGAGGATCCTCAAAAAATTGAAACTAGCTCAACTATGATATTCAGCATTTTCACTTTCGAGTATTCATCTGAAGAAAATGAAGTCACTACCTCAAAAAGATATCAGTACCCCACATTTATGGCAGTTCATCTACAACAGCTGAGACATGGAAACAACCCAAGTGTCCTTTGACAGATGAATGGATAAAGAAAACATGGTAAAAAAAAGAAATTTTTCATAGATTTACAACAACATGAATGAATCTTGAGGGCACAATACTAACTGAAATAAATCAGGCAGGCAAAGTCAAACACTGTATGAAATCATTTATATGTGGAATCTAAGACACAGATTCAGGAACACACACACACACACACACACAGACGTATAGACACACAAACACACACACACCCAGACCTCATAGATACAGAGAATAGATTGGGAGTGTAGGGTGTGGAATAGGTGACTATGTTCAAAAGACAGAACCATCCAGTTATAAGAGAAATAAGTCCTGGGGATGCAATATACAGCATGATGACTATAAAAAAATTTAATGATGTCAGTGTGTAAACCCTCTTGGCTCTCAAAGATTTTTTTTTAATTAAAAAAAAATTGGCTGCTCTGGGTCTTTGCTGCTGTTCACGGGCTTTCTCTAGTTGCAGCAAGCAGGGGCTACTCTTGGTTGCAGGGCACAGGCTCACTGTCATGCCTTCTCTTGTTGTGAAGCACAGGCTCTAGGAGCACAGGCTCAGTAGTTGCAGCATTCAGGCTCTAGGGCACTTGGGCTTCGGTAGTTGTGGCACACAGGCTCAGAAGTTGCGGCTCTTGGGCTCTAGAGCAAAAATGCCATAGATGTGGTGCCTGGGCTCAGTTGCTCCAGGGCATGTGGAACATTCCCAGACCAGGGATTGAACCTGTGTCCCTTTCATTGGCAGGTGACGTCCCATCCACTGTACCACGAGGGAAATCCTCTCAAACTTTGTTTTGCTTTTTTTTTTCTAGTAGTTTGAACAGTTGAATAACAAGTTTGGAATAGGATGTATAGCTACTGGACTGGAGTATCTTTCACTGGACTGAAATATGCAAAACTCAAAATAGGATGCAGTACCCAGATTGGAATGCAAGGTGAGCTTCAGAAGACAGTCACCAGAGATGTAAGAGGGAGGACTAGGGAAGATCTGGGAACCTCAGTAGTAATTCTGTGCCCTCATATGCTATGTGAGTCTGGGGATTCCTATGAAGGAACCAAGGAGAATCCAAGGACAATCTATTATAAAATAACTCAGTTAGGTCTTCCCTGGTGGCTCAGTAAAGAATCTGCCTGCCAAAGCAGGAGACATTATTTCAATCCCTGATACAGGAAGATCCCACGCGTCATGCAGCAGCTAATCCTGTGCACCACGACTATTGAGTCTGTGCTCTAGAGCCCGTGCTCCACAGTCAGAGAAGCCACCGCAATGAGAAGTGCAACGACAGAGTGACCCCCTCTCTCTGCAGCTAGAGAACAGCCCGCGTAGCAACGAAGACCCAAAACACTCTAAATTAATAAATAAAAAAAATTATAAAAAGAATAAGTTATTCTTATTGGGGTTTCTTTATAAGGTGTTGAAACAAAAATAAAATGTTTGAAATTTGATTAATTTGATGTAAATGACTTCATTAGATGAAATCTCAAAATAAAATGAAATAGAATTTTCATTCCTTCAATGTCAAAAAAGGGAAATATTTTTATTTTAGAAAACATATATATTGTTAATAGCTTTTAATATTTTTACTGATTAAGCAACATTTTAGGAGAAGTTGTGTCCTCATGACAACTATAATGAGAATTATAAGATTGTACTAAAGAGTATAACTGCATTCATGACAGCAACATGGTCAAATATTTGAATTTAGAAGACCCATTGGTTCTTGCTTCCTAAACCTTTAATAAGCTAATCACAGAGTTACATCACAAATGATTATGATTTCACAGGCATTACCATTTGGTATTCCAATACACAACTGGAGAGATTACAGAAGTCAGAAGCTTATTCTGTGTTCATTTGTCTGTGTGATATTTGCTATTCTAAAGTTATCCACTAAAGTTAACAGTTCACATGGTTTGGTGGGTAGGTGGAAAGAAAAGGGAATTCACGTCTTCTTGTTGGTCTTTTTTAGGGAAACTAGGGAGCAGTTAGTATAATTCATCTTAGAATTAAAATCAGAAAGGCAAGAGAACAATCAGAATATGAATGAATATTTGCAATCCCAGCATGATTCATAATGAATTTGTTTCAGATAACGTCCCAGGTTTCAGAAAAGATTAATTTACTACTAAATTTGGAAGTTTTAAGTAAAAAATCTCTTTCAATTTCATCCTTCAATATTAAACTCTGGCTTATCCTTTACCGGGATTATCATTTATTAGTAAATCACAAGGAAAGGCAGAACAATGTTTAGGACAGTCTAAATCTTCCAACCTGAGTGTCATAGCACATTCAGACTTGATACAGCCAGAAGGTACATTTTTCAGAGTCTGATTCTATAATGCAGCTGAGGGAACATGCACCTTTACTGTCAGGAACTCAGAGCAAGCCACATCAACAAAAGGGAAAAACCGCCTTCAAGCTGCTCCCTGCGCTGTTGTGGGCATTTGTGGTGTCCTCTACTTAGTTACAAATGATTGGAAACCAGGACATCTGCTGCCTACCAGCACCCAGAGGTGAAATGGAACAGAAAAGTAGATGTCTCAACTAAATATAAACTCTCCTCCCTGCATCACTCAAAGAGACTCAGATGTATAGAACAGACTTGTGGACTCTGTGGGAGAAGGCGAGGGTGGGATGTTTCAAGAGAATAGCATCGAAACATGTATATCTATGGTGAAACAGATCACCAGCCCAGGTTGGATGCATGAGACAAGTGTTATTTCAACTTTAAAATATAAGAACCGGCACTGTTTTAGGCCTTTCTGTACTTTCTTTTCTACTTGTCTATTTGCCTTTGGTTCTTTTTTATTAATTCAGCGATTAAAACAATGAAATCAAGTGGAATATTGACAGTGAAATTCTACATGATCATGTACAGTATACAAAACTTTAGTCACCAAATAGCATGGTGTCAACATTTACTAAGTGTTTACAGATACCATATTTTCTAGGAGCATGCTGTAGCATTGTGTCACAGAAAAATTCAGCATGCTAAGCTTGACTTTACAGAGAAAAATAACAAACCACTAACAAGAGAGACTGAACACTTTGGGGTAAAAAATATGACATGAGGACAATTTAAGGACCCCTGATCTAATAAATACAATTCTACTTGTAAAGTCAGCAGGATTGAATATACTGATACTCTTCAAAGTCTATTAAATAAAACTCAATGTCAGATTTCAAAAATTAATATTTTTTCCTGTTAACCATTTCATAAAAAAACACACACAACTGAATAGATTCTGAAAGTCAGGAGTGATTTTTTATCATTTGATATTGAAGTAAGTAACTTTATTTATTGGAAAATATAAACAAAAACCTAGAACCAAGTGAGAAAAGAAAAAGATACGTTAATTATTTTGGAAAAGACTGCCTTTTGTCAAGAAAGCTAAAGGGCTTCCCAGGTTGAGCTAGTGTTAAAGAACCCATCTGCCAATGCAGGAGATGTAAGAGACGAGGGTTTGATCCCTGGGTTGGGGACCCACTCCAGTGTTCTTGCCTGCAGAATCCCCGTGGACAAAGGAGCCTAGCAGGTTACAGTCCACGGGGTTGGACAGAGCTGCACAGGACAGGCAGCACAGCACACACATAAGAAAGCTAAAGATCTGTGAGTTTGTTTTATTGTGTGTGTTTTTAAAGAGTCATTAAATTCTGGATAAAGAAATGTAAGCATCAGCTAAATGAATGACCAGAATGACCAGTAAGTAGATTACAGGAAGGATTCATAGTGTATACTACTATGTTTTGAATGGGCTGGCAAAATTATTATCAATGTGTGTCAACTTACTGAGGCTTCTGTTTCTCTCAGCTCAAACCCTTAACATGTGTGTGTGTTAGTTGCCCAGTCGTGTCCAATTCTTTGGGACCCCATACGCTGTAGCCACCAGACTCCTCTATCCATGGAATTCTCCAAGCAAGAACACTGGAGTGGGTTGCCATTCCCTTCTCCAGGGGATCTTCTTAACTCAGGGATCAAACCAGGGTCTCTTTAACTGCAGGCGTATTCTTTATCATCTGAGCCATCAGGGAAACCCTCAAACATACAATACTAACTGCTTTTTCCATGACCCTTTCAGGATCTACCTAACGTAATAATCAGGGAAAGAAAATTAAACATCTGTGAACAAAAAGCTTTTCCCATCTGTGAAAAAGACCATGTGATCTGTGAACATGACAAACCCCACTTCCTGTCTGAGGAGTCACACATAGTCACACAGGTACTATGTAAATGTGCCGCCAGGCACACAGAGACACTGAACTCTCAGCTTGAGGTAGGTCTGAGCACATTTGTACAGGGGAATCCATGCCTCATGCAGCTCTCCGGCCTGCTCTGGGTGTTCCTGGCCTTCACCTTCTCTGGTAGGGATGCTTTCAAGCATGGGTGTGAGTGTTCAAGGTGAAAGGACTGCACACAGGCACGTGATGCTTCACAGGGACTTGGAGAAGAAAGGAGGATTGGAGAAAAAGAAGCATTTTATAATTTCAGTTTGATTTGCCTCTGGGTCTTAAATTAGTCTAAATCCCACATTATTTTATTTACTACTTCATCTCTGTTTTCTGATTTTGTCCCCATAGGATCCAGTGTGGCCCAGAAAGTAACTCAAGTCCAGACAGTCATATCCAGTCAAGTGGGGCAGACAGTCACCCTGCATTGTCAATATGAAGTAAGTTGGACCACGGACTACTACTACATTTTTTGGTATAAACAGCTTCCCAGTGGAGAGATGACTTTCCTTATTCGTCAGTATTCAGAAGACAGCAGTGCAAGGAATGGCCGCTACTCTGTAAACTTCCAGAAAGCAGATAAATCCATCAGCCTCATCATTTCAGCCTTACAGCTCGAAGACTCTGCAAAGTACTTCTGTGCTCTCTGGGAGCTCACAGTGCTTGAAGTAATGGGAAAAGCTGAGCAAAAGCCCCAGAGCTTAATAAGAGAGAGCACACTGCTTCAGGACCTCAGTTGAAGTGCACACCTGCACATCCCAGAAGAGAAATGGTAGTCCTGTGGTTGCTTCATCTGTGGTCTGGATCAGAAGATTTAATTCTAAATAAAAGCTCCTTCTAGGTGGATCATCAGGCTACAGCTGGAACCAGGTGGGCCTGCCCCACAGGAACTGGAGCCTGAAGAAGACAGGGAATCACTGTGGTTTCTCTCTCCCTTTGGTCCCCCAGTTTCCCACCACTGCTTTGGGTCCCCCATTTGAGCAGGAGGCCAGTAGACGCTGGAACTGTGAAAGCACATCTTATCTCCTGCAACTCCTTTCTGGTGGATCCACTTCACAGCTCTTGCCTCCCCTTTCACTCAGAGTTTCCTCTGACTGCCCAGATAGATACAGGCTTTCAGCTCTTGCTAGTATCTTGATGCTTCCCATCTCTTCTTTGTTTTCCTTAACCCTGCCTTCAAATCTATAAATATTCCCTTCATTAAACTTTGTAGTTAAATCTTCAAGTAAATCAAAGATATTTCTATGTTATTTGGAAGCTGGTGTCCACAGTAACTTTCTATTAATACATTCTTCTCTTGAACTTTTGACTTTAAATCAGTCATACAGAACATATGTAAACTTGTCTAAAGCTATAAACTTGCTCCATAATAATTTAAAGTGACTGCTTCACTAAAATACACTCACATCACAAACCTGGGTATAGTTATCTGGAATCATTATGAAAATCATTTCTTTAGTCCTTTCTTCTTAGACTTTGTGTCACTTAAGGTACAATCAGGGAAGCAGACCATCAGCGATGTCGAATAAGATATTAGTTATATATAAAGATTAGAACTCAGGCAGTTGCTAGAGTTGATGGAGTAGTCTATACAAGCAGAAAAGATATAAGCACCCTAATGTTCATCACAGCACTAATGACAGTAGCATGGACATGGAAGTAACCTAAATGTCCAATTATGGAATAATAGATAAAAAAGATACAGCATATATATACAATTGAATATTATTCAGCCACGACAAAGAACAAAACAGTGCCATTTGCAGTGGTGTGGATGGACCTAAAGATTGTCATACTGAGTGAAGTAGGTCAGACAGAGAAAGACAAAAGTCCTCTGATGTCTCTTTTATCAGATGGCATTTTAAAAAGTGGTATTTACAAATGAAGGTGTTTACAAAACAGAAATAGAATCCAGGATGTAGAAAACTAATTATGGTTACCAAAGGGGTAAAGGGATATGAGAGGTAAACTGGAAGACTGGGATTCACATATACACACTACTATATATAAAATAGATAACTAATGAGAACCTTCTGTATAAAACAGGAAACTCTACTTAATATTCTATAATGACCTATACAGAAGCACAATCTAAAAAAGAGTGGATATATGTATACATATAACTGATTCACTTTGCTATACAGCAGAAACTAACATTGTAAAGAAACTATACTCCAATAAAAATTAATTTAAAATTTCACAATTTGTATGGAAATACAAAAGAACCTCAAATAGCCAAAGTAACCTTGAGAAAGAATGGAACTGGAGGAATCAACCTGCCTGACTTCAGACTATACTACAAAGCCACAGTCATCAAGACAGTATGGTACTGGCACAAAGACAGAAATATAGATCAATGGAACAGAATAGAAAGCCCAGAGATAAATCCACGAACCTATGGTCACCTTATCTTCGACAAAGGAGGCAAGGATATACAATGGAAAAAAGACAACCTCTTTAACAAGTGGTGCTGGGAAAACTGGTCAACCACCTGTAAAAGAATGAAACTAGAACACTTTCTAACACCATACACAAAAATAAACTCAAAATGGATTAAAGATCTAAATGTAAGACCAGAAACTATAAAACTCCTAGAGGAGAACATAGGCAAAACACTCTCCGACATAAATCACAGCAGGATCCTCTATGACCCACCTCCCAGAATTTTAGAAACAAAAGCAAAAATAAACAAATGGGACCTAATGAAACTTAAAAGCTTTTGCATCACAAAGGAAACTATAAGCAAGGTGAAAAGACAGCCCTCAGATTGGGAGAAAATAATAGCAAACAAAGCAACAGACAAAGGATTAATCTCAAAAATATACAAGCAACTCCTCCAGCTCAACTCCAGAAAAATAAATGACCCAATCAAAAAATGGGCCAAAGAACTCAACAGACATACTCCAAGGAAGACATACAGATGGCTAACAAACACATGAAAAGATGCTCAACATCACTCATTATCAGAGAAATGCAAATCAAAACCACAATGAGGTACCATTACACGCCAGTCAGGATGGCTGCTATCCAAAAGTCTACAAGCAATAAATGCTGGAGAGGGTGTGGAGAAAAGGGAACCCTCTTACACTGTTGGTGGGAATGCAAATTAGTACAGCCACTATGGAAAACAGTGTGGAGATTTCTTAAAAAGCTGGAAATAGAACTGCCGTATGACCCAGCAATCCCACTTCTGGGCATACACACGGAGGAAACCAGATCTGAAAGAGACACATGCACCCCAATGTTCATTGCAGCACTGTTTATAATAGCCAGGACATGGAAGCAACCCAGATGCCCATCAGCAGACGAATGGATGAGGAAGCTGTGGTACATATACACCATGGAATATTACTCAGCCATTAAAAAGAATTCATTTGAATCAGTCCTAATGAGATGGATGAAACTGGAGCCCATTATACAGAGCGAAGTAAGCCAGAAAGATAAAGACCATTACAGTATACTAACACATATATATGGACTTTAGAAAGATGGTAACGATAACCCTATATGCAAAACAGAAAAAGAGACTCAGATGTATAGAACAGACTTGTGGACTCTGGGAGAAGGCGAGGGTGGGATGTTTCAAGAGAACAGCATAGAAACATGTATATTATCTAGGGTGAAACAGATAACCAGCCCAGGTTGGGTACATGAGACAAGTGCTCGGGCCTGGTGCACTGGGAAGACCCAGAGGGATCGGGTGGAGAGGGAGGTGGGAGGGGGGGACTGGGATGGGGAATACATGTAAATCCATGGCTAATTCATTTCAATGTATAACAAAAACTACTGTAATGATGTAAAGTAATTAGCCTCCAACTAATTAAAAAAAAAAGAGTAAAAAAAATAATAATAATAAAAAAATAAAATTCTGACTGGAAAAAAAAAAAAGAAATATCATATATTCTTACCCCAGTTTTCCTTCAGTGGTTATAACACAATATCATACAAGGAAATTGACATTGGCATAATGTATATGTATAATTCTGTGCCATTTTATCATGTATGTGGATCCATCTAATACCCCACACAATCAAGAACTATTCCATCACCACAAGGGTCTTCCTTGTGCTTCCCTTTATAGTCACAACTACCACTCTCACCCTCATTTTCATAATTTCCTGATATTATATATATGAACTTGTACAATATGTGATCTGTCAAAATTGGCCTTTTTCAATGAATTGTCTTTGAAGTTCATCTAAATTGCTGCATGTATTAATAGTTTGTCATTTTTTATTGCTGAGTAGTATCCCATTGTGTGAATGTATTTAAATTTCTGTAAACCATTCACTTATTGATGTACATGTTGATTGTTTCTAGTTTTTATCTATTATGAATGAATCTAATATGAACATTTGTGTTCACATATTTGTGTGAACATAAATTTTCCTTTCTCTCAGATAATTGCCATATGCTGGGTATTATATGTATGTTTAATTTTGTAAGAAACTAATAAATTATTTTCCAACAACAAAAAAAAGAACTAAACAGACATTTCTCCAAGGAAGACATATGGATGGCAAAAAAACACATGAAAAGATGCTCAACATCACTCATTATCAGAGAAATGCAAATCAAAACCACAATGAGGTACCATTACACGCCAGTCAGGATGACTGCTATCCAAAAGTCTACAAGCAATAAATGCTGGAGAGGGTGTGGAGAAAAGGGAACCTTCTTACACTGTTGGTGGGAATGCAAATTAGTACAGCCACTATGGAAAACAGTGTGGAGATTTCTTAAAAAGCTGGAAATAGAACTGCCATATGACCCAGCAATCCCACTTCTGGGCATACACACCGAGGAAACCAGATCTGAAAGAGACACATGCACCCCAATATTCATCGCAGCACTGTTTATAATAGCCAGGACATGGAAGCAACCTAGATGCCCATCAGCAGACGAATGGATGAGGAAGCTGTGGTACATATACACCATGGAATATTACTCAGCCATTAAAAAGAATTCATTTGAATCAGTCCTAATGAGATGGATGAAACTGGAGCCCATTATATAGAGCGAAGTAAGCCAGAAAGATAAAGACCATTACAGTATACTAACACATATATATGGACTTTAGAAAGATGGTAACGATAACCCTATATGCAAAACAGAAAAAGAGACTCAGATGTATAGAACAGACTTGTGGACTCTGGGAGAAGGCGAGGGTGGGATGTTTCAAGAGAACAGCATAGAAACATGTATATTATCTAGGGTGAAACAGATAACCAGCCCAGGTTGGGTACATGAGACAAGTGCTCGGGCCTGGTGCACTGGGAAGACCCAGAGGGATCGGGTGGACAGGGAGGTGGGAGGGGGGACTGGGATGGGGAATACATGTAAATCCATGGCTAATTCATTTCAATGTATGACAAAAACCACTGCAATGTTGTAAAGTAATTAGCCCCCAACTAATAAAAATGAATGGAGAAAAAAAAATGTAGAGATAATAAATCTACTGAAAAAAATAAGAGCTATCAGAAGCTTGAAAAAACAGTGATACCTGACTTCTCATCCAGACCAATAGAAGTTACCAAGGGAAAGCATTTTTAAAGTGTTTAAGAAAATAAACAAATGAAACTTTCAAGCTAACTTCTTATGAAAATGAAGATATATATTAAAATGTTTATATGAATATCAATGCTAAGAGGGTGGAAAGTCAATGTGCAGACTTTTAAACTATATTTGCAATGCATATTTCTGAAAAAGGACTCAAATGAAAAATATATATAAAGCACATACAACTTAATCAGTAAAGAAAACAGTCAAGAAGAATGGGACAATCTTGGAGATCCAATTCAGAAATTTGATATTTAATACCCAATAAATTGGAGAAGGAAATGGCAACCCACTCCAGTATTCTTGCCTAGAAAATTCATGGATGGAGGAGCCTGGTGGCTACAGTCCATGGGGCCGCAAAGAGTCGGACACGACTGAGCGACTTCACTTTCTTTTCACTTTCACCTAATAAATGTACCAAAAATAATATTATTCTTTATCAGGTAAGTGAAAATAAAGCTTCCTCTGAATGCTCCATCTGTGTCCTTTCAGCACCCTGAATGTACTAATGTAGCTAGGAGAATATGACCCAAGAGGACAGGGGAAAATAATGACTGTCTCAAAGAAAATAAATGATTAAATAAATTTCCTATAGTTTCCCTCATCGAACCAATGTGGAGGGAAAAAAAAGTAGTAACAAGTCACAGATTCTGGATATTGAAGAAAAGACAGGTTTCACTAGAAAACAAGAAAGATGGTATTTTTTGAGCTTATTTTATGTCAGGCACTGTGGTATGCATTTCAGATTCATCATCTAATTTAAATATCAAAACCCTATGAGATAGGTTTTATTGTTTCATATTTTTTTAATCTTTGAGAAATGAGCCATAACTTTCCTAACTGTGAAATGCTTCTCTACCTTTTATTATCAGCCAGAGTGTAGCATTTTAGGGGGCTCCTAAGGAGCAAGGTCTGGACTATGGATAAACACCTGGACTCAAAATAGGGTAGCTGGACATCTTAGTGATGGTGACATTACCGGTTTAAACTGGAACCTAGAGTGAACTAGAATAGAAGATTCCAAACCTAAGCACAAAGTCCCAGGATCAGTAGATGAGGAAATCATCCACTAATCAGTTAACAGTGCTGAATGCTTTAGCAAGTTTTTAATATAATAGTATGCTTGGAAATTTGAGAGCTACGATGGGGTATTATTCTTTAAACACTCCTGTGAGGCTATCTTCCCAAACATCTACATGGTGTTATCTCCAAAGTTCCTTTACATCTTTACTCATCTTCACTTGGTGAATTCTTTATTTAGATCTTTCTATTTTCCTTCCTTGAGAACCAGACTCCAGCGCACTGCAGTAGCAGGAGTAAACGCCGAAGCACTGCCACCTGCTGTCCTACTCGAACATTCTGTGAGACTTACACAGGCTTCCTTGCTGCCCTCTGTGCTGAGTCTCTTCAGTCGTGTCTGACTCTGCGACCCCATGGACTGTAGCCCACCAGGCTCCTCTGTCCGTGGGATTCTCCAGGCAAGAATACTAGAGTGGGTTGCCATGCCCTCCTCCAGGGGATCTTCCTGACCCAGGGATCAAACCCACATCTCTTATATCTCCTACACTGACACTCCTACACTCCTTTACCACTAGCGCCACCTGGGAAGCACTCAATTGTGAGGAAGTCTAGTCAAGGTAGGGCCTGTGGTTGCTGAACCCGTCAGTAAACTCAATGCAGACATCTGGAGACAGAGAATTCAGAACTGGCCTTTTGTTTTGTTTTGTTTTTTTCCTCTCCCTCTCTTTTGCCTGCCAGATATAAAAGGGATTGACTTCAAACATAGAGTGCATAGGATGATTCTGGCTGGAGAATAAGAGGCTACCTTGGAAAGAAAGCTCTAAGGTACTTCACAAGGTGAGAGTTTCTTCCCTGATAAGTGAAATTGTGCTTACTGTTATGTCCTTTTTTGTAGTATAGAAATAGCCTGAGAAGTGGGAGTAAGAGTCAATAATGGGAAAAATAAACAATCATGGCAAATATTGCTTGGTTATACTCATTACATATTATAATATTCCACCCATTCTCTCAATATGACACCTTATGAACTGATTTCCCATTGACAGTGAGAAACATGATAGACCATGGATACTTAGGATAATACGTGTAGTATGCTATGTAAACTGATAAAATACACCTGAGAAAAATATTGAGATTTATCTTGTGGGTAGAATCCTCTCCAATTTCAAATTCTGTCTCCCAATACCCTGCCCCATGAATTTGTTCATTGCCTGCAGCTGGTTGAGTGTTTATGACAGGATTTCTGCATCTCTTCCTTTGGGCAGGAAAGATAGAGGTTAGTCATTGGGATGGCTTCCAATTCTGTTCCACTTTCCAGAACACAATTTAAATTTGAGTATGTAGAAGGCACTGCTGTCTAGTTTTAGCACTTATTCTGTTTCCTTTGTTTATTTCAGTTGTTCACTGGAAATTTATACTATCAATTATATATCAATTATACTATCAATTTATACTATCAATTTCCCAGAAGTAGATTTAGATTCTGAACAATCTTAATTAGTGCTATCCTGCACTATTAAAATTTCCCTGATTATGTTTTATTTTTCTGACAATATTTTGAGCTTACAGAGAACAGAGAATATTGCCTTTATAACTTTTGGAGCTTAGAAATCATGGGCACAAAATCATGTTTAAACAAATGTGTGCATCTTCAATGAAACTAACCTGATTAGTGAGCTGTGACACAGGCAAAATAGAACATAAATCTTATTTACTTTAACCAACACTATTGAGGTATAACTGACATTCCATAAAATTCATCCATTTTGCATCTACAGTTCAATGATTTTTGGTAAATTATTTTAGTTGTAAAATTATTTCCATAATCATAATCATTACCATGGCCCTTCCATGTACTCTCTTTTAGTGGTCTCTCAGGGAAGCGGTTCATCTCACCTGATGCCTCACAAAAGCATAAGCTGAGAAAGACTCTTCATGTTTAGTCTCACTACTGCCATGATATTAACTTTGATGCATCTGTTTATTACAGTGAGTTACCAAGCCAGCACAGATTCAGTGTGCACGGGGTCTACACAAGGGCATGGATATCAGGAAGCAGGGATCATTGGAGGCATTTCGGGCTCAAATTTGTGATAATTTGTTATGATAGAAGGAGGATTCTAACACAGTTCCTAAAAGTAACATTTCTAAATAGCTATAGCCAATCTTTGATTGTTTACTTTCATGGGAGAATGCATTTAAATTGGTCTTTGGCCTATGTTGAGTTCAAACTCTCAAGCATGAAAATACACACACTTATTTATCATTCAACAAATGTTTGAATGTTCACTGTTCACCAGGTATTCAAGTAGTTTCTGGGAACATGGTTATGAACAGTAAACATATATTTATTTAGTGTATACCACATACCTGGGACTTTAATTATCATATGAAAGACAAAATTTCTTGTTTTCATAGATCCTCCCTTCTAGAACATCACAGTCCAATAGAACTCTCAGAGGTGGTGGAAATGTTCTCTATCTGCACTGTCTAATAGCCCCTAGCCTACTAGTATAAGTGTGGCCTGTAGCCCAGCAGGCTCTCCAGGCAAGATTCTCCAGGCAAGAATACTGGAGTGGGTTGCCATGCCCTTCTCCAGGGATCTTCCTGACCCAGAGATTGAACCTGCGTCTCTTATGTCTCCTGAATTGGCAGGAAGGTTCTTACCACTAGCACCATCTAGGAAGCCCTGAAATGTGGCTAGTATGACTAAAAAGCTAAAATTTAATTCCATTTAATTTTCAGTTCAGTTCAGTTCAGTCACTCAGTTGTGTCTGACACTTTGCGACCCCATGGACTGCAGCATGCCAGGCCTCCCTGTCCATCACCAACTCCCAGAGTTTACTCAAACTCATGTCCATTGAATCGGTGATGCCATCCAACCATCTCATCCTCTGTTGTCCCCTTCTCCTCCCACCTTCAATCTTTCCCAGCATCAGGGTCTTTTCCAATGAGTCAGTTCTTCGCATCAGGTGGCCAAAGTATTGGAGTTTCAGCTTCAGCATCAGTCCTTCCAATGAATATTCAGGACTGATTTCCTTTAGGATGGACTGGTTGGATCTCCTTGCAGTCCAAGGGACCCTCAAGAGTCTTCTCCAACACCACAGTTCAAAAGCATCAGTTCTTCGGCACTCAGCTTTCTTTATAGTCCAACTCTCACATCCATACATGACTACTGGAAAAACCATAGCTTTGTCTAGATGGACCTTTGTTGGCAAAGTAATGTCCCTGCTTTTTAATATGTTATGCTGTCTAGGTTGGTCATAACTTTTCTTCCAAGAAGCACGTGTCTTTTAATTTCATGACTGCAGTCACCTTCTGCAGTGATTTTGGAGCCCAAAAAAATAAAGTCTGTCACTGTTTCCACTGTTTCCCCATGTATTTGCCATGAAGTGATGGGACCAATGCCATGATCTTAGTTTTCTGAATGTTGAGCTTTAAGCCAATTTTTTCATTCTCCTCTTTTACTTTCATCAAGAGGCTCTTTAGTTCTTCTTCACTTTCTGCCATAAGGGTGGTGTCATCTGCATATCTGAGGTTACTGATATTTCTCCCGGCAATCTTGATTTCAGCTTGTGCTTCATCCAGCCCAGCGTTTCTCATGATGTATTCTGCATATAAGTTAAATAAGCAGGGTGACAATATACAGCCTTGATGTACTCCTTTTCCTATTTGGAACCAGTCTGTTGTTCCATGTCCAGTTCTAACTGTTGCTTCCTGACCTGCATACAGATTTCTCAAGAGACAGGTCAGATGGTCTGGTATTCCCATCTCTTGAAGAATTTTCCACAGTTTGTTGTGATCCATACAGTCAAAGGCTTTGGCATAGTCAATAAAGCAAAAGTAGATGTTTTTCTGGAATTCTCTTGCTTTTTCAATGATCCAACAGATGTTGACAACTTGATCTCTGGTTCCTCTGCCTTTTCTAAATCCAGCTTGAACATCTGGAATTTCATAGTTCACGTACTGTTGAAGCCTGGCTTAGGGAATTTTGAGCATTACTTTACCAGCATGTCAGATGAGTGCAATTGTGCAGTAGTTTTAACATTCTTTGGCATTGCCTTTCTTTGGGATTGGAATGAAAATTGACCTTTTCTAGTCCTGTTGTCACTGCTGAATTTTCCAAATATGCTGGCATATTGAATGCAGCACTTTCACAGCATCATCTTTTAGGATTTGAAATAGCTCAACTGGAATTCCATCATCTCCACTAGCTTTGTTCGTAGTGATGCTTCCTAAGGCCCACTTGACTTCACATTCCAGGATGCCTGGCTCTAGGTGAGTGATCACACCATCATGATTATCTGGGTCATGAAGATCTTTTTTGTATAGTTCTTCTGTGTATTCTTGCCACTTCTTAATATCTTCTGCTTCTGTTAAGTCCATACAATTTCTGTCCTTTATTGTGCCCATCTTTGCATGAAATGTCCCCTTGGTATCTCTAATTTTCTTGAAGAGGTATCTAGTCTTTCCCATTCTACTGTTTTCCTCTATTTCTTTGCACTGATCACTGAGGAAGGCTTTCTTATTTTCCTTGCTATTCTTTGGAACTCTGCATTCAAAGGGGTATATCTTTCCTTTTCTCCTTTGCCTTACCCTTCTCTTCTTTTCATAACTATTTGCAAGCCCTCCTCAGACAACAGCTTTTCCTTTTTTCAGTTCTTTTTCTTGAGGATGGTCTTGATCCCTGCCTCCTGTACAATGTCAGGAACCTCCATCCATAGTTCTTCAAGTACTCTGTCTATTGGAGTTAATCCCTTGAGTCTATTTCTCACTTCCACTGTTTAATTTTAATTTACTTTAAACTCATCAGCTTTTAGACAACATATAGGACAGCTTAGTTCTTGATGATGATACAGTACATGCCCTCTAGGCACATGGGGCCAGCCCCTACAATTAACAATCCATTATAATGCAAGCTAATAGTGCTAAGTGAGCAATTCTGAAATTCTGTAGAGCCATAGGATGGTATTCTATTCAACTGTTTAGTTTTAAGAAATTCTCCTTAGAGAAGTTCATGTCTGATAGATAGATAAGACTCTTTTTGAATTATATTGATTTCTTAAAATCCCTGATATGTGGTAAAGTAACATGGTGAGACAGCCAATATATAAGCTTTAAACTGGATAATTTATAGCCAGAATATTCTATATGACAGCAGGGAAAAAGATACAGTTTATCTTCCATTTTGACATCATAGGTTGTCTAACAATAAATTATGGGTCTTCTCCACATTTATTAGAATGACCTAATATATTCCATCAGTACATACAGAAAAACACACTACACGATTCTGATAAAATTGGAAATGACAAATGAAACATTTTATTTCATTCTGATGCCCTGGTTTTTAAAGAATCACAGACTCCATTCCTGAAGGGCAAAATATACCTCCCCAAACACTATCATGTGGCTCAGCTGGTAAAGAATCCACCTGCAATGTGGGAGACCTGTGTTTGATCCCTGGGTTGGGAAGATCCCCTGCAGAAGGGAAAGGCTACCCATTCCAGTATTCTGGTCTGGAGAATTCCATGGACTGTATAGTCCATGGGGTCTCAAAGAGTCGGACATGACTGGGAGAATTTCACTTTCATTTCCACTTTTTAAACACTATCAGCATGAGTAAATTCTTTCCAAGCCTTGACAAACATTTACCACAGGAGATGCCCGTCTGCTGATGGGCGTCTAGGTTGCTTCCATGTCCTGGCTATCATAAACAGTGCTGTGATGAACATTGGGGTGCACGTGTCTCTTTCAGATCTGGTTTCCTTGGTGTGTATGCCCAGGAGTGGGATTGCTGGGTCATATGGAAGTTCTATTTCCAGTTTTTTAAGGAATCTTCCACACTGTTCTCCATAGTGACTGTACTAGTTTGCATTCCCACCAACAGTGTAAAAGGGTCCCCTTTTCTCCACACCCTCTCCAGCATTTATTGCTTGTAGACTTTTGGATAGCAGCCATCCTGACTGGCGTGTAATGGTAACTCATTATGGTTTTGATTTGCATTTCTCTGATAATGAGTGATGTTGAGCATCTTTTCATGTGTTTGTTAGCCATCTGTATGTCTTCTTTGTAGAAATGTCTGTTTAGTTCTTGGGCCCATTTTTTGATTGGGCCATTTATTTTCCTGGAATTGAGCGGCAGGAGTTGCTTGTATATTTTTGAGATTAATTCTTTGTCTTTGCTTCATTTGCTAGTATTTTCTCCCATTCTGAAGGCTGTCTTTTTACCTTGCATATAGTTTCCTTTGTTGTGCAAAAGCTTTTAAGTTTCATTAGGTCCCATTTGTTTATTTTTGCTTTTATTTCCAATATTCTGTGAGGTGGGTCATAGAGGATCCTGCTGTGATTCATGTCAGATAGTGTTTTGCCTATGTTGAAAAAAACTTCCAAAACTATGTTGAATAGTAGTGGTGAGAGTGGGCACCCTTGTCTTGTTCCTGACTTTAAGGGAAATGCTTTCAATTTTTCACCATTGAGGATAATGTTTGCTGTGGGTTTGTCATATATAGCTTTTATTATGTTGAGGTATGTTCCTTCTATTCCTGCTTTCTGGAGAGATTTTATCATAAAAGGATGTTGAATTTTGTCAAAGGCTTTTTCTACATCTATTGAGATAATCATATGGTTTTTATCTTTCCATTTGTTAATGTGGTGTATTACATTGATTGATTTGTGGCTACTAAAGAATCCTTGCATTCCTGGGTTAAAGCCCACTTGGTCATGATGTATGATCTTTTTAATATGTTGTTGGATTCTCTTTGCTAGAATTTTGTTAAGGATTTTTGCATCTATGTTCATCAGTGATATTGGCCTATAGTTTTCTTTTTTTTGTGGCATCTTTGTCTGGTTTTGGTATTAGAGTGATGGTGGCCTCATAGAATGAGTTTCGAAGTTTGCCTTCTTCTGCAATTTTCTGGAAGAGTTTGAGTAGGATAGGTGTTAGCTCTTCTCTAAACTTTTGATAGAATTCAGTTGTGAAGCCATCTGGTCCTGGGCTTTTGTTTGCTGGAAGATTTCTGATTACAGTTTCGATTTCCTTGTTTGTGATGGGTCTGTTAAGATCTTCTATTTCTTCCTGGTTCAGTTTTGGAAAGTTATATTTTTCTAAGAATTTGTCCATTTCTTCCAAGTTGTTCATTTTATTGGCATAGAGCTGCTGGTAGTAGTCTCTTATGATCCTTTGTGCTTCAGAGTTCTCTGTTGTGATCTCTCCATTTTCATTTCTAATTTTGCTGATTTGGTTCTTCTCCCTTTGTTTCTTGATGAGTCTGGCTAATGGTTTGTCAATTTTATTT
The DNA here is from genome assembly GCF_023699985.2 of Odocoileus virginianus. Classification (NCBI taxonomy): domain Eukaryota; kingdom Metazoa; phylum Chordata; class Mammalia; order Artiodactyla; family Cervidae; genus Odocoileus; species Odocoileus virginianus. The sequence goes on from NW_027224289.1 coordinate 410,574, forward strand.
ACCTTTTCAAAAAACCAGCTTTTAGCTTTGTTGATTTTTGCTATGGTCTCATGTTTCTTTTGCATTTATTTCTGCCCTAATTTTTAAGATTTCTTTCCTTCTACTAACCCTGGGGTTCTTCATTTCTTCCTTCTCTATTTGCTTTAGGTGTAGAGTTAGGTTATTTACTTGACTTTTTTCTGGTTTCTTGAGGTAAGCCTGTATTGCTATGAACCTTGTTCCTAGCACTGCTTTTACAGTGTCCCAAAGGTTTTGGGCTGTTGTGTTTTCATTTTCATTCATTTCTATGCATATTTTGACTTCTTTTTTGATTTCTTCTATGATTTCTTGGTTATTCAGAAGAATGTTATTTAGCTTCCATATGTTGGAATTTTTAATAGTTTTTTTTCTTACAATTGAGATCTAGTCTTACCGCACTGTGGTCAGAAAAGATGACTGGAATGATTTCAATTTTTTTTAATTTACCAAGGCTAGATTTATGGCCCAGGATGTGATCTATTCTGGAGAAGGTTCCGTGTGCACTTGAGAAAAAGGTGAAATTGATTGTTTTGGGGTGAAATGTCCTATAGATATCAATTAGGTCTAGCTGGACCATTGTGTCATTTAAAGTTTGTGTTTCCTTGTTAATTTTCTGTTTAGTTGATCTATCCATAGGTGTAAGTGGGGTATTAAAGTCTCCCACTATTATTGTGTTATTGTTAATTTCCCCTTTCATTCTTGTTAGCATTTGCCTTACATATTGTGGTGCTCCTATGTTGGGTGTGTATATATTTATAATTTTTATATCTTCTTCTCCAACTTCTCTTTTAAACATTGAATAGTATGGACTTTCGAACTGCCATCACAAATAAGAAGCTTAGGGATAAAAGGAACATTAAATAGAAACCAACAACTGAGAATCATATGCTGAAATAAAGCAATGAAAAATAATTAAACCTTCACAGAGCGATGGAAACAAACATAAGTACAGAGGTATTACAACTAAGATGTAAAGTGAAAGTTAAAATCACTCAGTCTTGTCTGACTCTTTGTGACACCATGGACTATACAGTCTGTCCATGGAATTTTCTAGGCCAGAATACTGTAGTAGGTAGCCTTTCCCTTCTCCAGGGGATCTTCCCAACCTAGGGACTGACCCTAGGTATCCCACACTACAGGCGGATTCTTTACCAGCTGAGCCACAAGGAAAGCCCAAGAATACTGGAGTGGGTAGCCTTTCCCTTCTCCAGGGGATCTTCCCAATCCAGGAATCAAACTGGGGTCTCCTGCATTTCAGGCAGATTCTTTACCAACTGAGCTATCAGGGAAGCCCTACAATTAAGATGAAAGAAAGTGAAAGTGAAGTTGCTCAGTCGTGTCCGACTCTTTGGGATCCCATGGACTGCAGCCTCCCAGGCTCCTCCGTCCATGGGATTTTCCAGGCAAGAGTACTGGAGTGGGTTGCCATTTCCTTCTCCAAAAACTAAGATACGTAACTTCAAATCTGAGGAGTCTTTCAAAATATTGCTGGCTGACTTTTGGTCTGGGTTTAGTTCTGCAGATCATTTATTCGGTCACAAGATGGGGCTGCTTCATCTGGAAATAGCGGTCTTTTCTGGGAAAAGGGAAGGGAAGCTTGTTTTATGTTGGTATTCCACAGAAAAAGGAAAAATGACACACTTTCTTCCTTTTTAGACTGCTTGTAGTTTGTAATCCCTTCGTGAGTGTGTGTGATCAAGGATTAGGGTACCTTCAGTTCAGTTCAGTCGCTCAGTCGTGTCTGACTCTTTGCGACCCCATGAATCGCAGCACGCCAGGCCTCCCTGTCCATCACCAACTCCCGGAGTTTACTCAAACTCATGCCCATCGAGTCGGTGATGCCATCCAGCCATCTCATCCTCTGTCGTCCCCTTCTCCTTCTGCCCCCAATCCTTCCCAGCATCAGGGTCTTTTCCAATGAGTCAACTCTTCGCATCAGGTGGTCAAAGTATTGGAGTTTCAGCTTCAGCATCAGTCCTTCCAATGAACACCCAGGACTGATCTCCTTTAGGATGGACTGGTTGGATCTCCTTGCAGTCCAAGGGACTCTCAAGAGTCTTCTCCAACACCATAGTTCAAAAGCATCACTAGCCTAAATCCTTTCCATGAACTTCCCTAAACACTGCTTTCTCTATTTCTCTTCTCTGTTATCCCCATTCCCTTCCCTAATCCTTATGCTCTTTCTTCCCTCCTCCAACTTTTTCTACCAGCCTCATCCACCTCCACCCTGTCCCATCTTGTTTGCTTTCCCTTCTGTCTTTTCTCCTTTCCTCAGCATCCTTAGTGTACCTACAAGCATAGGCATAGAGAACATGAGGATTAAGGACCACTGTTCAATGAAAATGAGGTGAACACTGTCAGAGTCATCAGTTACTATATCAAGAAAAGATGCATTGAGAAATTTCTACCTAGAGGGCAGTAGATGCTTGAATCCAGGGACTTTTATAGGGACTCTGAGCCTGAGCTCCAGAATGTTTAACTTTAGTCTCAACATTAATTTTTCCTGCCCTCCCTGAGCATATCATTGCCTACTTTGGATACTCACATACATTTTCTGGAATGTGGATAGGAATTTTCATCTCCTTATGATACAGTGCTCAGTTCAGTTTTCTAGAATTAATCAGTGCTTTCCCCAAGCTTCATGGGACATCAGAAAATTTCTTTAAAAACACAAATGATGGAACAATGGTTGTGGATAGACACAATATTGAGTTTGGTGTTCCTCATCCAGAGCCAGACTTTAAACTTCACAGGGATGACAGTAAGCACCCTGTAAGCTGGGGATGACTCTTCTTCTTTTGGGGGCATGACTAAAACAGAGGATGAAAACCCAGATAAGGAACTGCCCAATCATTGGCTGAGAAGGTCCTGGCAACAAGACAGTGGTACCTTCACTGGTTGCAAGTCTCTACTAGCAGCAGTTGCTTCTGTTGTCTGGAACCTCTTTATCCAGGAGTAGAAACAAGTCTGAGCTCTGAGCCCATGACCCTGGTTTGTCCTTGAAGTATGAGGCTGGTGACTGAGGTAACAGTGCTTCTGACCTTGGGTAAGTGTCCTGTGTCTGCAAGGGATGATCTGAAACTAAAGGACTGTGAAGTGTCATTTGCTCTTTACTCCTCTCCCTGTGCTTTACCTGGCATTATAGTGATGGGACTGAGAAATGATCTGTGGGTTTGTTAGGGAGCACAAACTTCTACTGGAGTAGGAAATGACAACCCACTCCAGTATTCTTGCCCGGAGAATTCCATGGACAGAGGAGCCTGGTGGGCTATAGTCCATGGGGTTGTAGAGTCAAATATGATTGAACGACTAATACACTTGCACACACAAACCTCTACATGACAGTCAAATTATCTATGATCCCAGAAGAGCACTTAGCACTAACTAGGTTGTAAGAAATCTCTGGAGTTATTGAGCCAAGAACCCATGGAATAAAATCTATGGAGTCTCTGATTCTTGCCATGTGTCTTTGGTCTCTATATAATAAGCATCAGTGATATGTTTGCAGGACAGAAATGAAAACACTGGAGTAGGGGATAGGTCCAGACAGTTATAGGAATGTTGTACACCTGATCCACAGAATTACACTGATTTGTGGTCAGGGGATAATTTTATTTTCTTGACTCTTTAGGGATTATGGTTGATACTCAGATCACCAAGCTCAGTTCCATGGATTGTGCTGAAGGAGAGGATATAAACCTGCCTTGTAACCACTCTACCATTGATGTATTGGACTATATACATTGGTATCAGCAAAATCCCAATCATTCATGGCTTACGAGACACAGTGAACAATAGCAAGGCCTCTCTGACAATAGCTTCAGACAGAAAGTCCAGCACCTTGGTCCTGCCCCACGTCACCCTGAGAGACACTGCTGTATACTACTGCGTCCTGAAAGGGGCACACTGGGACTGATGGGGCTGCACCTGTGAAGTATCTCTGGTGGGAAGAAGAGGGGACACAGTGGGGGAGCAGTCACGAGAGCAAATCTAGAGTCATCTAGAAGGAGAGTGAGAGAACAGTAAGAGATGAGGAAAATGAGGGGAGATGAAAGGCGAGAAGATGCAAAACTAAAAGAAGAAAGAGAAGACAAGAAGTGCTTCATTGGTTCACGTGGCTGAGACGAATTATGAGAATTATGAGAATTATGAAAATTATATTAATTTTAACATAGAAATGAAGTGAAGAGGTATCAGTCATTTATCATGGCTCCTCTTCATGTCAATAATGTTGGTTTCAGTATATTAGCCTCCACATAAAAGGTGAGAAAAATACAAATTGTCCCACAGACTTCTTTCCTTTGAGCCCAAGGCAAGTCCAGACTCTGATAATCACATTATTATCATTGTTCCACTTAATAGAAACAAATTCTTGTCCTGAGGAAAATTTCAAATTTTTTTGTTGTTAGTCTACAACATGCATATATGTGATGAAGCTATTTTTTGGAAAGAAACAAAAATCAGGTGAGTATTAATTTAATTTTATTTATCTAGAAACCCCTGTCCTATAAAAGAGCTTTTATCTTTTTTTATATATTCCTTGAGTAACACATGGGGCTTCCCAGCTGGGCTCAGCAGTAAAGAATCCACTTGCAATGCAGGAGCCACAGGAGACATGGGTTCTATCCCTGGGTCAGGAAGATCCCTTGGAGGAGGGAATGGCAACCCAATCCAGTGTTTTTGCCTGAGAATCCCATGATGGAGGAGTCTGTTGGGCTACAGTCCACAGCATTGCAAAGAGTAGGACATGACTCTCGAAGTGACTTACCAAGCAATCAAGTAACAACACATGGGCTTCCCAAGTGGTTCAGCGGTAAAGAATCTGCCTGCCAAAGCAGGAGACACAGGGGATTTGATCCTTGGGTCAGGAAGATCCCCTGGAGGAGGAAATGGCAGCCCACTCCAATATTCTTGCCTGAAAAATCCCATGGACAGAGGTGCCTGGCGGGCTACAGTTCATGGGGTCACAAAGAATCTGACACTGATAGCTTACAGTGAACAGTATGGGATTCAAAGAAGAAAATTTAGCTTCAGGATCAGGGACCAGGCTTGACCACTCAGGGCTCTTGTGTGGCAGAAGTTTTATTACAGTGAAAAAGGACAGAGAAAGCTTCTGACATAGACATCAGAAGGGGGCAGAGAGTGCCCCCCTCACTAGTCTTAGCAAGGAAGCTATATACTTTTCAATTGGTTATTACAGTAAATCAAAAGACTATACAGGTTTTACCAGACCCACTCCCAGAATTTAAATTTTAAGATAATGGGATTAGAATTAACAATAGAAAGATCATACCAGATGATTCCCATAATAAAAATTTTAAGATAACAGGATTATTCAGAAGATTCTTAAGAAGGAGAAACACTCCTCCAGCGGAATACATTCTTCTTTTTTTTTTTTTTTTTTTACTTTACAATATTGTATTGGTTTTGCCATACATTGACTTGAACCCTCCATTGGTATACATGTGCTCCCCATCTTGAACCCCCCTCCCACGCCCTCCCCATCCCATCCCTCTGGGTCATCCCAGTGCACCAGCCCCGAGCACCCTGTATCATGCATCAAACCTGGACTGGTGATTCGTTTCACATATGATAATTTACATGTTTCAATGCCATTCTCCCATATCATCCCGCCCTCGCCCTCTCCCACAGAGTCCAAAAGACTGTTCAATATATCTGTGTCTCTTTTGCTGTCTTGCATAAAAGGTTATTGTTACCCTCTTTCTAAATTCCATGCGTTAGTATACTGTATTGGTGTTTTTCTTTCTGGCTTACTTCACTCTATATAATAGGCTCCAGTTTCATCCACCTCATTAGAACTGATTACAAATGTATTCTTTTAATGGCTGAGTAATATTCCATTGTGTATATGTACCACAGCTTTCTTATCCATTCATCTGCTGGTGGACATCTAGGTTGCTTCCATGTCCTGGCTATTATAAACAGTGCCGTGATGAACATTGGGGTACACGTGCCTCTTTCAATTCTGGTTTCCTCAGTGTGTATGCCCAGGAGTGAGACTGCTGAGTCACATGGCAGTTCTATTTCCATTTTTTTTAAGGAATCTCCACATTGTTCTCCATAGTGGCTGTACTAGTCTGCATTCCCACCAACAGTATAAGAGGGTTCCCTTTTCTCCACACCCTCTCCAGCATTTATTGCTTCTAGATTTTTGGACAGCAGCCATGCTGACTGGTGTGCAATGGTACCTCATTGTGGTTTTGATTTGCATTTCTCTGATGAGTAGTGATGTTGAGCACCTTTTAATGTGTTTGTTAGCTATCTTTATATCTTCTTTGGAGAAATGTCTGTTTAGTTTTTTGCCCACTTTTTGATTGGGTCATTTATTTTTCTGGAATTGAGCTGTGGGAGTTGCTTGTATATTTTTGAGATTAATCCTTTGTTTGTTGCTTCATTTTCTATTATTTTCTCCCATTATGAAGGTTGTCTTTTCACCTTGCTTATAGTTTCCTTTGTTGTGCAGAAGCTTTTAATTTTAATTAGGTGCAATTTGTTTATTTTGCTTTTATCTCCAATATTCTGTGAGGTGGGTCATAAAGGATCCTGCTATGGTTTATGTCAGAGAGTGTTTTGTCTGTTTTCCTCTGAGAGTTTTATAGTTTCTGGTCTTACATTTAGATCTTTAATCCATTTTGAGTTTATTTTTGTGTATGGTGTTAGAATGTGTTCCAGTTTCATTCTTTTACAAGTAGTTGACCAGTTTTCCCAGCACCACTTGTTAAAGAGTTTATCTTTCCTCCATTGTATATTCTTGCCTCCTTTGTCAAAGATAAGGTGTCCATAGGTGCATGGATTTACCTTTGGGCTTTTCTATTTTGTTCCACTGATCTACATTTCTGTCTTTGTGCCAGTATCATACTGTCTTAATGACTGTGGCTTTGTAGTAGAGCCTGAAGTCAAGCAGGTTGATTCCTCCCGTTCCATTCTTCTTTCTCAAGATTGCTTTGGCTATTCGAGGTTTTTTGTATTCCCATACAAATTGTGAAGTTATTTGTTCTAGTTCTCTGAAAAATACCGTTGGTAGCTTGATAGGGATTGCATTGAATCTATAGATTGCTTTGGGTAGTATACTCATTTTCACTATATTGATTCTTCCAATCCATGAACACAGTATATTTCTCCATCTATTTGTGTCCTCTTTGATTTCTTTCACCAGTGTTTTATAGTTTTCTATATATAGGTCTTTTGTTTCTTTAGGTAGATATATTCCTAAGTATTTTATTCTTTTTGTTGCAATGGTGAATGGAATTGTTTCCTTAATTTCTCTTTCTGTTTTCTCATTGCTAGTGTATAGGAATGTAAGGGATTTCTGTGTGTTAATTTTATCTCCTGCAACTTTACTATATTCATTGATTAGCTCTAGTAATTTTCTGGTGAACTCTTTAGGATTTTCTATGTAGAAGATCATGTCATCTGCAAACAGTGAGTTTCACTTCTTCTTTTCCAATCTGGATTCCTTTTATTTCTTTTTCTGGTCTGATTGCTATGGCCAAAACTTCCAAAACTCTGTTGAATAGTAGTGCTGAGAGTGGGCACCTTTGTCTTGCTCCTGACTTTAGGGGAAATGCTTTCAATTTTTCACCATTAAGGATAATGTTTGCTGTGGGTTTGTCATATATAGCTTTTAATATGTTGAGGTATGTTCCTTCTATTCCTGCTTTCTGGAGGGTTTTTATCATAAATGAATTTTGAATTTTGTCAAAGGCTTTCTCTGCATCTATTGAGATAATCATATGTTCTTATATAATTATTGGTACAGAGTTTAAGGAAAAACACATCCTTGAGCAAGATGAGCTGTTTTGTTGTATAATCATTCAGTTCAGTTCAGTTCAGTCACTCAGTCGGGTCCAACTCTTTGCAATCCCATGAACTGCAGCATGCCAGGCCTTTCCTGTCCATCACCAACTCCCAGAGTTTGCTCAAACTCATGTCCATTGAGTTGGTGATGCCATCCAACCATCTCATCCTCTGTCATCCCTTTCTCCTCCCACCTTCAATCTTTCCCAGCATCAGGGTCTTTTCAAATGAGTCAGCTCTTTGCATCAGGTGGCCAAAGTATTGGAGTTTCAGCTTCGACATCAGTCCTTCCAATGAACATTCAGGACTGATTTCCTTTAGGATGGACTGGTTGGATCTCCTTGCAGTCCAAGGGACTCTCAAGAGTCTTCTCCAACACCACAGTTCAAAAGCATCAATTCTTCTGCACTCAGCTTTCCTTATAGTCCAACTCTCACATCCATACATGACTTCTGGAAAAACCATAGCTTTGACTAGACAGACCTTTGTTGGCAAAGTAATGTCTCTTGCTTTTTAATATGCTGTCTAGGTTGATCATAACTTTTCTTCTCTGCTATATAATCATTAGCTCTGGGCTTAAAGAAAAAAAGCAAAAACAAAAACGTTTTATGTGACTAAGACTAAAGAATAAAGGAAAAAATTGTTTGTCCTTTTCTCTTCCCTTTCTCCTCATTAGGAAACAGACTTCTTTTCAACCTACCTAGGAATTAACTCTCTCAAAACGACTGAGTCAACTGAGTGAGCACACGCACACAGAGAAGCAACAGATAGATCCATCTCATCATGCAGACCAAAAGTGAAAGCCCATGGGTCATTCCACCACGGCTCCCATTGTCCTCTGAGAAAACCAGTTCTGATAGTTTGGAATACCAGCCCATTCTGTTTCGATTAAGTATGTCTTTGCAGACCGTTTTATGCAACCACATATACATTAACAGGGCTTCCCTGGTATCTCAGTGGGTAAAGAGTCTATCTGCAGTGCGGGAGAACCATGTTCAATCCCTGGCTTAGGAAGATCCCCTGGAGAAGGAAATGGCAACTCACTCCAGTATTCTTGCCTGGAAGATTCCATGGACAGAAGAGCCTGGTGGGCTACAGTCCATGAGGTTGCAAAGAGTCAGACACGAGTGAGTGATTAACACTATACATTAACACACATGCACTCATATATGTGTACACATACATGGACACACAGAATTTGCCATGTAAGCTGGATTATTTTAATTTTTCCAACTTGCCTTTTTATTTTTATTTAATAGTGTCATGGAGATATTTCTATAATTGAAAAATGTAAAGAGGTGTGCTTTATCCTTTTTGATACTGATTTAGTACTTTGAAACATTTCATTATTTAATTAACTATTCTCCTATTAATGCACATGTGTTTCTGTTTCTTTGCTGTCTTAGAGAATGTTATCTTATACATCTATGTACATATAATTTTTATGTATGTAGAAGTGTCTATTTAATGAAATTTATGAAATTGTAATTGCTATGAAAGTGAAAGAAAGTCACTTTTTTTCTAAAGAAGTGAAAGTGAAAGTTGCTTAGTCATGTCTGACTCTTTGTGACCCCATGGACTGTAGCCCACTAGGCTCTTCTGTCCATGGGATTCTCCAGGCAAGAATACTGGAGTGGATTGCCATTCCCTTCTCCAGGGGATCTTCCTGACCCAGGGATCAAACCTAGGTCTCCTGCATTGCAGGCAGATTCTATATCTTTTGAGCTACCAAAGAACCCTAAAGAAAAGCACATGTAAATGAAGACAGTGACCATTTGCCCTCCAAATGGTTTAAACAATTATACTTCTGTTAACAGTGAATGAGCAGGTACATTTTGCATTCTCTACAAATTGGAAATTACTGGTGTTTTTTATTTTAACAATCCAAACACATTTTACCTACCTACATATTTTTGAACCCTAGTGCTTTTGAGCCAATTTTTCTCCATCAATTGGCACTCTGTTATTTAACACTGGTCTTATCCTTATTTCTATTTTTTGATCATTTTTCTTTAAGGTTTTCTCTTTTTATTTGTAGAAATTACTTCTATATCTTAGTATTTTGATTTTATATTTTCATACATTTTATTCTAACATACAAGCTTTTATTTTGCTTATGTGTTAATGTGGCTGTCCTTAATTCTTACATTGTAAAGTCAAGTATTTATTCCACTTTGACTTCAAAGTAAAGACTCTGCCTGCAGTGCAGGAGGCAAAAAAGACCAGGTTTGATCCCAAGATCAGGAAGATACCCTGGAGGAGGAAATGGAAACCCACTCCAGCATTCTTGCCTGAAAAATCCCTTGGACAGAGGAGCCTCACAGGCCACAGTCCTTGGGGTTGCTCTTTGCAACTTTTTGTTGGACATGACTGAGAGACTTTCACTGCTGCTTACTGACCCATGCCATATGACTCAGAAAATATGATACAATTTCATAAACAACACAGCGCACACTCAACCACAAATGCAGTTTACACAGACACTTCACTGCTCAGCATGCTTGTTGAGGATACCAGAAATGATAAGATGGTATGTTCTTTATCTTCTATCTTGGCTAAAAATGGTAAATTTTAAAGGTCATATTTTCATGTCTGATCAGGTCACCAGACTTATTTAAATGTTGATACTTGTGCATACCAAATGAAATTGGAAGAAACAGAAGCATCATTGAAAGTAAGCCACTTTTCAGTAAGGAAATTCCAACATTTCCCTTCCCTACTGCAGGTTATTTAGCCTAGAGAAGGTGAAAACATGACTTCCTCACATTTTAAGTAGACTTAGAATGAAAGAGAAATTAACCCTGTGATATTAGGCTACTCTTACAGTTTTTACTATCTGAAAGTGACTAGAAAAGCCCTGGAGTCTGCCAACATTTTAATTAGGGTCAAGGAAGAGCAACTCAACAGGGCAGGTTTCAAGGGACAATGGTGGAAAAGAAAAAAACGTATTCTCTACTTGTACTCTACTGGGTTCAATCTGTTAGACTGTCAAGAAAAAGAATGAAAAGAAAGTAAATTACTTTTCTACCTCTCCACAGGAGGGCAGTATTTCAAAAGGCAAAGTCCTTCCCAGAATCAAAATAGAGTTTGAGGTTGGATGAAACTGGAGTCGGGGTGGAGGGTGAATGATTCACTTGGCTGACACAAAGAGGTCTGTACCTTTTTACTGAGATCAAAGTGGGTAGCAAGTGTTGCTATAGCCCAGAAAAGCCTCTTTCAGGAGGGAATCTTTCAAGGACAACTAAAATCAGGGACTGTAGCCACCAAATGATAAGAAGAAAAGATGCTCCAGAAACTTTTGGTGTTGGTCTTTTGGATTCAAATGGCATGTGAGTTTGAGAAGTTACCGACTACATGAACAGAAAATCCTCAGCAGATGAAAAATAACCTTGAAGGCAGGTTATTTTATGGTAAAGAGTGAAAGGAAGTATTAGGAAGGAAAGAAGAAAGGGAGAGAGCAAGAGAGGAACAAGGGAGAAAATAATCATTTCAGGTTGGGAAGGAGGCCCTAATTCCCTTCCCTGCTGCATTCTGCTTTGTTTCTAAACAGAGGAGAGCACCCAGCAGCTGGAGCAGAATCCGCAGTTTCTACGTATCCAGGAGGGAGGAAATGTCACCATGCACTGCAACGTCTCAAGCACCTTCACCTTCTTTCAGTGGTACAGACAGAAGCCCAAGGAAGGGCCTTGTCCTCTTAATGACATTAACGAAACCTAAAGAAATGAAGGAGCAGAAGAGAATAAGGGCTCAGTTTGGTGAGGCAAGAAAGGACAGCTCGCTGCCCATCACTGCAATCCAGCCTGGGGATGCAGGCACCTACCTCTGTGCAGGGGCATGGTGCTCCAGGGTCTTCTGCTGCCTGCACACAAACCCTGCTGCAGGCCCCCAGCCTCACAGCTGCCTCACTCCTCCAGCTCCACCTGACACATCTTTTCTCATGGAGGAGAACCATTTCTGCTGCCTTTCCAGAACATTTCCCACATGTGCTGGAGGACAAGATTCATCTGCTCTAAGACAAGCTTCTGGAAATGAAACTCAGTACTCAAGTGAGTGGGCTTCCCAGTGGTAAAGAATCTGCCTGCCAATGCAGATGTAAGAGATCTTCTTATATCTTCTGGGTCTGTAAGATCCCCTAGAGTAGGAAATGGCAGCCCACTCCAGTGTTCTTGCCTGGAGAATCCCATGGACAGAGGATCCTGACAGGCTATAGTCCATGGGGTAGCAAAGAGTCAGACACGACTGAGCACATGGGCATGCACGCACTTAAGTGAGTAACAATAAAGGTTTACAAAATATCATATACTAATGCATATACATAGAATCTAGAAAGATGGTACTGAGGATCCCATGCAGCAGCAAAGGAGACACAGACATAAAGAACAGACTTTTGGACTCAGTGGGAGAAGGAGAGGGTGGGATGATTTGAGAGAATAGCACTGAAACATACATTACCATATGCAAAACAGACAGCCAGTGGGAGTTTGATGTATGACACAGGGACCCAAGGCTGATGCTCTGTAACAACTTGGAGGGATGAGGTGGGGAGGGAGGTGGGAGGGTGCTTAGAAGGGAGAGGACAGATGTATGCCTACGACTGATTCATGTTGATGTATGGCAAAATCCATCAGTAATTATCTTCCTATTAAAGTAAATTAATTAACTTAAAAATATTTGCAGCTTCTCAGGGTAGGCAGTAGGGGTGAGAAGAAAGTCAATATGGAGGATATCAGACACAGTGCATCCCAAAGACCATGGCAAGGAATGTTTAGTACAAGGAGACAGAAATGAATGATTCTGCAGCTTTATGCAGTTGATGAAGCTTCTTCATCCCCAGTCTACTAAACCAGAGTAAAAGGCAGAGTACAGTAAAAATTAATTAGAAGAAGAAAGTTCCTACTTTTTGACAGAAAATGCCCCAAATGTACTCCAGTAATATCCAACTGTGTTCCCAAAGCAACATTCCCACTAGGTGGTTCTGAAACCACTTAAGCATTAGCTGCAATAGCCTATATTTGCTCAGAATTTGCTTGGGGATTATGGTTTGCATAACAGACATCAATAGCTTCAAGTTTTCAAGGCCGGAAGAAACTGGAAGCTGGCAGCTTCCTCCATCTGGCAAGTCCTTCACTGGCCCACTTTTATACCTGAAGCATTCTTGGTTGTTCTTAAAGCAAGATGATATAATACGAAGCACATAGGTTTTGAAGTCACAATGTGCCAGGTTTGAACTTAGGTCTTTGAATCCTGTCTTTGAGATTTTCTAATTCTGTGTCCTCGGGCAATTATTCATCCTCATCTAAGCTTCCTTGTAAATACAGGTTAATAAGAACACCTATCTTGCTAAGTTGCTTTGAATTAAATAAGACAACATTTAAAAAATGATATGAAAGTCTCAAGTGCAATATGTACTCAATAAATGCACCTGTAAATGATATTGTTATTAATTTTTCTAAATAAATACTATTTCTACTGTGAAATTTTAGCTGACTTCTCAAGGAGGAATAAGCTAACCTCTGCCAAATATTCTGAATTCTCATTTTAGTAGTCAGGGAGGCAGACACTGTGAGTTGCCTACCTAATCACCATTCTCTTCTGCTTCCTTCTTAACGGAGCTTTCAATTTTGATTTGCACAACGGTATCCCCAGCTTAAAAAAAAATAACCACTACATTTCACATCTTTTCTTACAATGAGGGGTCACATATAGCATAATTCTGACCAATGATTCATACTTAGAAACATGCTAGGGATTGTCTGTAATGTTTTTGCTCTTCTGGTACAGGCACCATAACTTCCTGTCCCCTTTCCAGTGATTTTCTTCCTGAAACATGGAAGTGATAACTCTACCATGAAGGAAAGCACAGTCATAAACTCCCTCCCTAATCCCATGCCTGCTCACCCTTTAGATACCAGGTCAAACCCCTCCTCCAGATTTGTTTGTGTAGGAAAATTTTTAATAAACAAGTTTTTGGTTGAATTTCTTTGCTACTTATGGCTAAACATAATCCTAACTGAAGTTGGATGACATAAAATGGCTTTGTGATTTTGTGTGCATTGAAAGAATGATACAAATAAGTACTACATTTTTACAAAGGAGGGACCTGTATTTATGCTGATCATATTTATTTCTTGAAGAGTTAATGTTCCTATAAATTTGTATTAAGAAAAAATTTATCTTCCATTTATTTTAAAATTTCTGTCAATCTCCTACACTCATGGGAGACTATGAATTTCAGCTTTGCATCCTAAGCCATAGACAATATCAATTTCCACATAAATATTAACAAATAATAAGTGACATTATATTTTTCACATTCTGAGTCCAAATATTATTTATTTTTATTGATTTATAGCTTCATATTACCCCAGAAACATGCTCAAAAGACACCCCCTTGAACAAATACATTCATTTTGAAGATTGCAAGGGCAAATATAAGTTAAAAATAAGAAAAACACATTTCAATTCTGCCTCATATAAAAAGGGAAAGGCTTCACTCCCTCCCTTTTCTTAGAGTATTTACTTTAGAAAATTTGTAATTATGAATTTTTTCTCTATCACTTTGAGATGTGTGCAAACCTTTTAAAAAGCTAAATAAGCCTCTTGCCAGTCTTACAATCCAGAAATATTTGTCAAGCACCTGGGAGCCATCTCTTTGAAGTGGACTCATCAAGGAGGACACCCTCACCTCGCAGTGTCTGTGGAGGGCAGGAGTCTAACCTCGGCTGGCACCTTGCTCTAAGTTGTAAACTTTCCTCCTGTCAAAGAAACGAGCCATTTTTCCTTCAGGTAAAGGAAACTGGCAAGCACACGTGGCTACCCTAATGACCAGGTAAAGGTCAGAAGGACTCTTGGCAAATGGTGCTGTCAAGTCCTCTTACCTGAGAACTAGTTATTGTTTATCTTGAGAAATGCATAAAATGGGTTGTATTTGTTTGGCTACATGAAGGGATAAAAAAATTTTTATGTCTTTGCAGTATCTTTAATGGATAGACCAGGAAAAACACTATATTCTGATTTAATGTTTATTCAATAATAAAACTGTTTCCTTTCTTTTTTTACCCTCATGGAGAGGTGTTCTGGATTGGCAGGAAATTTTGGTTTTGTCTTCCCATGAAGATGGCCCATGTCTTTCCATAATCACTGTTCTTACCTGTAAAAGTTGACATGACACTGTGAGAAGAGCATGGGATATCTGTGCCTCTGCCACATACTGGCTGTGGGGCATTATATACCAATGTTGTGATCATCAATTTCCTCATAAATACTTCAGAAGTAAACAAGTAGCACTTACTTTACAGTGCTATTATGAGGATTAACAGTGTTTTGTGAATTGCCCAGCACAATGGATTAAAAAAATTAAAAGTTTGCAAGGCAGAATGACAGATTCGATAAGATACATTAAAAACTTCATCTGGGTCCTGATATTCTGTGTAGCAAATGTGTAAAGAACACAGTTTCCACATTCAAGGAACTTGTTCTTGTGATGATGGAAAGCCATTGACTAGTTCCCATAGCCATTGATCTCCATGGGCCACAACTTAAGAATCCACTCACCTACAACCTCCATTCAGAGAAGTAATTTTTAAGAACAGCTCAGACACCCTCCATGATCCTGAAGCAATCTGTGCCTTCGTGAAAACACACTGTGATGCTGAAGGCCACAATCAAAAACCCTGGTTTGGGTATGGACTTCCCTGGAGGCTCAGATGGTAATGAATCTGCCTGCAGTGTAAGAGACCTGGGTTTGATCTCTGGGTTGAGAAGGTTCCCTGAAGAATGGAACGGCAGCCCACTCCAGTATTGTTGCCTAGAGAATTCCATGGACAGAGGAACCAGGTGAGCCATAGTCCACAGGGCTGCAAACACTACTGAGCTACTAACAGACACAGACACACACACACACACCTCTATATACGAAGTGGTGTCAGTGCTAGGTTTTAGTCCAAATGGAGGCACTCTAAGTGTCTTTAAGGCTTTCAGGATTAACTGAAGGGAGAATGAAGATCTCTGAAACAGGAAGGGGACTAATAATTAGGGCCAGGTCAGAGGATGGGGAGCAAGAGAATTTCTGGACAAGAAAATTATTCATAATGCACTTGGTCCTGCTTTCTTATCACCAATTCTTATCTCCAAGCTTCAAAAATGAAGCTTGAAATTAAAACAAGACAATTTGTTTCATACTTCTGTAATTTTATAGTTTTGTGAATCCATATTTTTAGGTATCAGGGACCAATATGAACTTTTATTAATTTGTCCAGAAATTCTTTTCAACCTGATTGTTTTTCTTTTCCAAACCATACTGATACCTCACATAAGAAGAGAAACACAAATATACGAAAAATAAAAGCAAAGATAGAAGCAAGTAAAAAAAAAGTAAATTATATATGGAAAGAGGAGGGTGGAGACATAAGGAGTAAGAGAAAATGGCAGAAGACTGTTTATACTGGAAGCCGTTGTCTATATGAGTTTCTCACAGCAGCATTATTAACACTTGGGGCCAGGTGACTTTTTTGGGGGAAGGGGTTTCCTGCGCATTGGAGGATATTTAGCAGCATCCCAGGCCTCTGCTCACTAGATGCGGGTGACACCCTCTCCTTTCCCCAGTTGTGACAACCAAAAATGTCTTCACACGCCTTCAAGTGTCCCCTGGGGGCAACCGGCTGTAAACCAATGGTTTATATGTTAAATTTATTGAGTAGAAACTTCTACGAGATGATAGAGTGATAAATAACAAATGTACATTGATAGGGGATAGATGATAGATGGACGGATAGACACAGTAGAGCTGGATATTTCATATAGATATTTCATCATATATACTCATAATATACATATCCTCAAAGTTTCTGCTCTCTCAAATTAACATATGGATCATCTAACATTCACTTCTTCAGTCCATTTTGTGTGTAATATTTCACATTTTATAGGTATATACTACCAATATATGTTTTTCTAACGTATATATATAAATGTGAAAAAGACTGAGGAACTAAATATTTTCCTTTCTCCTATTATGATTAACTATTTTTTATTTCAAGTGGCTATTTTTTCTAGACTTCTACTGTGTCATTTGACATTGATACATTCAAAAAGTAAAATACATGGAGTGTAAAAATGCAAATGAGTCATATGTATTTGCATTATTCATATATATTTGCATATTATATAATGTGTATGTTTTATATATGTAGATATAGATATATATCATTACAACCAAAAAAACTCTAAATTGGATCATATCTGATGTTTTAGCTTGGCCAATATCTCTTATCTGTGGTTCTTTATAGATAAGAAGCCATTTCTTTATTCTCCCTGTAAGGTATGGCCTCCCTATTCTTTACATGAATTATTCTATATATACTCAGAGTTTACAGAAATAGATTCCTAAACACTGAAAAGATAATCCTTCCATTACCCCCAACATCATAACAGACCCACACACACTCCCACAGACCACAGTGTGTAGAAGGACTAAGTCAGAGATGGGTGGAGCTCTCACTACACAGCTGAGTGATGACACTTAGGGTTGGCTTTTGTTGAATCTTTCATGAAAACAATCAGACGCACAGGAACAGAATCAGTCCCATAATCAAGACACCATGAATACCAATATTTAAAGGAGCTTGACATCAAGGTGTGTCCCTGTAGCAAAAGAGTAAAGAATCATGAAGACACAAAGAGGAGTCTTGCTGAGTCTCCTATGGATACAGATTTGCTGTGAGTTAAGAACATCCCAGGGGGAACCTGAAGGAACATCAACATCACAACTAAATTTGGAAAGGAAAAAGGTGGGAGGGGATGATGGAGGAAGAGAGAGAGCACGAGTCTCTTGGGCTGTGTCCACCGTGAGGATAGAAATAAGAGGAAAATGCCCTTCACTTGGAAACAGACAGTCATTGTTCAGGGACCCTTACCTGTGCCTATTTCTCTCTTTCTCAACAGGGCTCAGAGTGCAGATGAAGGTGGAGCAGACTCCTGGGGTTCTGACCCTCCAAGAGGGCAGAAATTCTTCTCTGATATGCAATTATTCTATCTCCATAAGAAATGTGCAGTGGTTCCAACAAAATCCTGATGGACGCCTCATCTTCTTGTTTTACATAGCTTCAGGAACTCAGCAGAAAGGAAGTCTGAAATCCACCATCAATAACAAGGAGCGTTACAGTCAACTCCACATCAGAGACTCCCAGCCTGAGGACTCAGCCACTTACTTCTGTGCTGTGGATGCACAGTGCTCTGCAGACACCTGCAGCCTGTATGCAAAACCAGAGTTGAGGACTTAACCCAACCCCCTGAGTGGGAGCAGATGCCCAATGTGATTAGAATTGAAATCTCATTGTCTTGCATATCCTGATTCCTGCAGAAAGCATTTCTATAGAATCACAACTTGACACTGCAGAGTAGGCATATAAGCAGGTCTTCTGGAGATCTCCGTAACTAGGTAAAATCTATACATTGATGAACTCTTTCCTATCTGATTCTGTCTTTCTGGACAGAAGTGAGCAGCTGGTTCAGTGTAGAGCAGAACCCTTGATCCCTCCATCTCTAAGGGCACCGAAGCACAAGTCTCACCTTCTCTTCAACATCTTTTTATAGCTTACACTGGTATAGACAGAACCCTGGGAAAAGCTCTATTTTTCTTTCTAAATACACTTAAATGGGAATAAAAGGAGTAGAAGAAACTAAGAGCCACAATTAGTATGAAGGTAGGGCAGAACTTTCTGCACACCAGACCAGAGACTCAGTCACATATCTTGTGTTGCAGCGACACAGGGCTTCCCAGGCACCTGAAGTCTGAACCCAGATGTGTGTCTGCAGTCCCCAAACCCAACATGGGATAGAGGTGTCTGCATGTTTTTACTCACACCTAACATGGTATTAAGAAGTGACTCTGGATAAATCAAAGTGATCTCAGTTTCAAAAAAAATTCAAGGTGCTAATGAATATTCAACCTAGTAACTATCTCTTTCATTTCCTAAATAGAACTATCCCTAACCTCCTAATCCCTAAATCAGAGAATCAGTGATTCAGAAATTCCAGTTAGCAAATCTTTCAAACCTAATTTTAAGACTCTGTGTAAAAATGGGTATATTCAGCCTGAATGCTGTTTATTCATAACCATATTATTCTCACGCATGAAGGGAAATCATAGAAAGTCAAACCTTAAAGTGTCAAAGAAAGACAGTGCTATGCTCTGTAATCCTTCACTTAGTTTTGTTTCAACTTCTTACGGTGCATTTAATTGTTGATTTTTTTTATATTCAATAGTATTTACTTATATCATTTGTATCATTATCCTTTTTGTTATGTTTTGGAAGACCATTGGAGAAAAGCTAATTTCCAGTCATGAGAATGCTATTTCATCTTGAGAAAATGAGTCACAATTTTTGTACTTCATTCAAGAATCCTCAGTTAGGGACATATTTTCAACCCACCATTATTCACAGGGTTTGTATATTCAATCATTCAACAAATATGCATTTAATATCTGTCAGGTACTGGATAAGGAGGTTTCAGTAAATGAAGAGTTCTTCCTCTTGTTGAATATGTAGCCCTGTGGCAAACAGATTTTTGTTATCATACAGTTATTTTAAAGTAAAAAAGGATGAAATTTGGTATTATAGAGACAAATAGATGTCAGTCAGAGAGAGCTTCCTGGATTGTGTGATGCCTCAGTTTGAAGCTGAGTAGTTTAACAGGAGTTAATCAGGCTAAAGACAGAACAGAGTGGGAGAAAAGTGCTCCAATTTGAGGAAAACCATATACATGTGGGAAGCAAGACAGATGACAGCTAATTTAAGACCAAAATATAATTTGCAAGTGATAAAACACTTCATGCTGTGGGGGACTTAAAATAAACACTAACAGTTCCTGGAGTGAGCAGCCTTAATACTGTGATATTACACAGTAAAGGATCGAGGAACAGCAGTGACCAGGCTCACCCGCACACTCAGGGCGCACAGGCAGGAACAGCTGCACTGAGGACCAGGGAAAGAGTCAGAAATCATTACTGATGAGAAAGAAATGTTAGTGCTCTAGAGACCCCATTCCTTTAAAATGCAGAGCACATTCTGAAATAAGCTGTGCAGGATATCATAAATTCAGTACATGTGCATGAAACATTTTGACTACTGAATAAAAAATGACAGGTAATTTTAAAACAGGAGGAACAGTGAAATAGCTAAGACAGAAAGATAAATGCTTTATGATTTCACTTATATGTGAAATCTTAAAAAAAAAAAAAAAACAGGACAAACGAACAAAGATAAGAAAACAGAAACAGAGTCATGGATGAAGAGAACAAATAAGCATTGTCAAAGTGAAACAAGGAGCGAGGAGGAGGAAAGAAAGAAGTGAGACAGATTAAGAGGCACAAACTTCCAGCAGCAAAATAAGTGAGGCACAGATGTGAGTTGTACAGTGGAGGAAGCACAATCAATAGTTATGTGACATCTTAGTCTGGCGAAAGACGGTGACGAGACATTTTGTGGTGAGTATCTTGAAATTCTGAATCACTATGTTGTTTAAAGGAACTAACATAGTATTGTAGGTCAATTATACTCACAAATAAACAATCAAACTCATAGAAAAAAAGATCAGATTTGTGGTTACTGGGGCCAGGAGACAGGAGGAGATGGAATTGGATGAAAGCAGCCAAAAGGTACAAAGTTTCAGTTATAAGATAGCTGGCTAAGTACAATGAACGTAGTGCACAACATAATAAATATAATTAACACTGCTGTATTTTTACATAAAAGTTGAGAGTAAATCCCAAGAGTTCTCATCACAAGGAAAAAATTTTTTCTATTTCTTTAATTTTGTATCTATATGAGATGATGGATGTTCACTAAACCTTTTGTGGTAATCATTTCCTGATGAATATGTCATTATGCTGTACAGCGTAAACTTACACAGATCTGTGTGTCAGTTTTATCTCAATGAAACCAGAAGGAAAAAATCAAAAGAGAGGAAATATGTTTTTTTAAAAAAGAGGGCTATCTTAAGAGAAGAAAAGATTTTCTGGCTATTCCAGTATAGCTGATATGGAATTATCTTCTAACTGTAAACCACTCCAAAACTGGGAAAACATATGAAGCAACTGTTTCCAAGGAGTGCAGGCAGTGAAAGTTTGCCATTTGTGGGAGAAAGAAAGCCTGCAGAATGACCCCCATAGTCACTAGACGTCTCCCAGGGGATTTTCTAACCTTCAGCCCAAAGACCTGGAGCCACACAGAGTGGCAGCTTGCTGTATGCAAGAAACAGAGATCAGAATTAGGGCTGGTGATATCACTGGAATTTGAGGGGAAAGGTGTTGGAGAGAAGTGAACTTCATAAAAAGGACCTTAAAATCTGTCGAGGGAGTTTTTTTAACCTACACAAGAGCTACACATGCACACACAGGGAAAGAGACAGGGAAAGCTAGCACAAAACAGCTTTTGAGGGTCTAAAAACTCCAAGGAGATTTCAGAGACTTTGCTGTGTTGGGAAGACATAGGAGCTCTGGTTTTTCTAGAGCGAAGAATTTTGGTAAAAATGCCTTGCTCAATTGAGTCACCAGAATAAAAAATCGTGGTCCAAAAGTAAAGGCTAAGTCCCGGTACAAAATAAATAAATAAATAAGGAATAAAAACTTGTCCTAACAGATATTAAAGTAAATCTCAACAGACTTTAAGTGATAATTTAACAAAGTTAATATATTTTTGACGAAGACAAAATAATCGAGCTCTGCCTCTTGTTTTTTTCAACTTTTTGTTTTGTATTTTAGTTGATTAACCATGTTGCATTAGTTTCAGTTGTACTGCAAAGTGACTCAGTTATGTATACACCTGTATCTACTCTTCCCTGGTAGCTCAGATGGTAAAGAATCCGCCTGCAATGTGGGAGACCTGGGTTCAATCCCTGGGTTGAGAAGATCCCCTAGAGGAGGGCATGGCAGCCCACTCCAGTATTCTTGCCTGGAGAATCCCCATGAACAGAGGAGCCTGGCAGGCTACAGTCCATGGGGTCGTAAAGTGTTGGACACAACTGACTGATTAAGAACAGCACAGCACATTCTATTTCAAAATCTTTTCCCATTTAGGTTGTTACAGTACATGATATTGAGCAGAGTTCTCTGTGCTATAGAGTAGGTCCTTGCTGATTATCCATTTAAATATAGCAGTGTGTATATTCAGTCCCTATCCTTTCCCCTCACCCTTTCCCTTGGTAACATAGAGATGCCATACTGACTGATGTTAAGTCAGATTGCGAAAGAGAAATATCCTATGATATTGCTTATATGTGGAATCTAAAAAGAAATGATACAAATGAACTTACTTACAAAACAGAAATGGATTCACAGACTTAGAGAAGGAACTTATGGTTACCAGAGTTCTACTTTCATCTTAGACCACACAATAAAAGAAATATTTCAGCATTTATTCTTATCTACAATCATTAATTGCCCAACTGATTTAATATTGAAACTACAATAGATTCTTCTTGCCTCTTATTGGATTAAGCTATGGAGGCATATTAGATGTGAATCAAGAGTGAACACAAAAAAGCATGCTGCCTTTTTGGCATCTTCTAGTACCTTTCAATGTTATAGACTCATTCTGTCTATAGACTTTACAGGATAATATAATTTTTTCTCATTTGAGAATATGGAACATGTTAAATGATCCCATCTAAATTCTAAGAGAGGTAATTCAGTTCAGAGTTAGTTTAATACAGAGGATAACTTTAGTGCTCTCATTTGAGTTTTTAAGAGAAGTGTCTAGAATTTACATCAGATTGAATTACCTTATGGTAATACATGATTCCAAACTCCACATGTTCTAAGTATGAAATTGTTATGTTAAATGGAACATAATATCCTTATGTGTCGCCCATGACACCAATTCTTCTTAGTACATTTAAATAAAGTGTTTGTCTAAACATATCAGTTGACAAAGTGCCTCTCATTTGATCTTACATAACTCTCTATATTCTTGGTTATCAGTCATTATTTTTACTTACTTTCTCTCTAAAAATATATGAATGCAATAGATATATGGTTGGCCAAAATGTTTGTAAGATTTTACAGAAAAACTTGAAAGAAATTTTTGGCCCACCCAATAAAATTACATGATCTCTGAAAAAAAATTTTTTTTCTCTTAAAACCTCTGATTTTAACATTTTTAATGAGTAAAGGATTTCAAACTGGTCTTTAGGAAATATAGAAATGCATTTTCAGAAATTTTCTACATGTGAACTAAAGGGGGCAATGCTTCCCCTCATAAACATGAGTAACTGGTTAAAAAGAGGGCTGTTTACATGTGAAAGAGAAGGCACTGTGAAAGGAAATGAATAAAGTGGAGGAAGTGGCAGTCAGATGTATGTTTGCTTGGGCAGGAGAGAGGACAACCTGAGTCTTTGCAGGAGAAATGAGAAAGCTCTTGGGAGCATCACTGTTGATTCTGTGGCTCCAGTCTGACTGTGAGTTGTGGGAGGGAGTTTAAATATAGTAGAAAAACTCCAAGAATAATGCAAGGCTGGGAGATGAGATAATTGGGGACTTTTATTTCAATATATCTTCTGGCTCATAATGGTTTTCTGTGGAAATTTTAAGAATAAAATTTGAAATCTGTTACTCTCTTTCCAAACAGGGGTGAAGAGTCAACAGAAGAAGAGTGCTCAGCAGCAGGTTAAGCAAAATCCTCCGTCCCTGAGTGTGACAGAAGGAGGGATTTCTATTCTGAACTGTGACTATGATAATACTATGCTTGATTATTTCCAATGGTACAGAAAATACCCAGCGAAAAGTCCCACATTCCTGATATCAATAAGTTCCGTTTTGGAGAAAAATGAGGATGGAAGGTTCACAGTCTTCCACAACAGAAGTGCCAAACACCTCTCTCTGCACATCTCGGCCTCCCAGCCTGGAGACTCAGCCTTGTACCTCTGCGCAGCAAGCACACGGTGCTCCCCAGGCACCTGCAGCCTGTACGCAAAATGCTCTGGGGACTCAGACTCAGAGGCACACAGACTTGCTTCCCATTATACACGGCAGTGTGAGAAGCTGTGCCTTAAAGTGGGTGAGGCAGCTGACCTTTTCCTTCTCCAGGGGATCTTCCCAACCCAGGAACCAAACCAAGGTCTCCTGCATTGCAGGCAGAGTCTTTACCAACTGGGCTAACAGGGAAGCCCAGCTGAACTTCAAAGAAGACCAGTTGGTGGCAAGTCCTACATTCCCTGGGCTCCAGGATTTCCAGGAATCCAGCCTTTTTACTTTCAGAGGGAGGCTGCTGGGTCAGCTAAGCTCCAATCACTGGTGATGCTTTGTTGCCACTTGCTCCTGGAATGAGGTACCCTGTTTCCCCTGTATTCCAAAGAAAAGAGGTGTTCAGGATGGGGAATCAGATCTCACTGCAAGTTTTATAGTGATGCTGGTGTGCTTTTGAATATCACAGCCATGTGCTTCAGTTTTATATAAAATGGGTAATATATAACACATTACTTTTTTCTGGCTAAATGTGCCTTTCCATTTAATGCATTTGAGGTTGTATATGCTATAAATCACATTCATTTACATGTCTCTTAATTTATAAGTACTTCTAGGCAATGCTTTAGCAAATCACTTTACTGTGTATTCTTTCCCAGGGTGGCATTCAATTATTTGACAGATTGTCATCAGTAAAAGACACTGTCTTATTTTTGTTCGGTCACTCAGTTGTGTCCGGCTCTTTGAGACCCCATGGACTGCAGCACACCAGGCTTCCCTGTGTTTCAGTATCTCCAAGAGTTTGCTCAAACTTGTATCCATCAAGTCAGTAATGCCATCCAATCATCTCTTCCTCTGCTGCCTCCTTCTCCTGCTCTCAATCTTTCCTAGCATCAGGGTCTTTTTCAAAGAGTCAACTCTTCACATCAGGTGGCCAAAGTATTGGAGCCTTAGCTTCAGCATCAGTCCTTCCAATGAATATGCAGGACTGATTTCCTTTAGGATGGACTGGTTGGATCTCCTTGCAGTCCAAGGGACTCTCAAGAGTCCTCCAACACCACAGTTCAAAAGCATCAGTTCTTCGGCACTCAGCTTTCTTTATAGTCCAACTCTCACATCCATATGTGACTACCGGAAAAACCATAGCTTTAACTATTCAGACTTTTGTTGGCAAAGTGATGTCTCTGTTTTTTATTATGCTGTCTATGTTCGTCATAGCTTTCCTTCCAAGGAGCAAGAGTCTTTTAATTTTAAGGCTGTAGTCACTGTCTGCAGTGATTTTGGAGCCCAAGAAAATAAAATCTGTCACTGCTTCCACTTTTCCCCTTCTATTTGCCATGAAGTGATGGACCAGATGCCATAATCTTAGTTTTTTGAATGTTGAGTTTTAAGTCAGCTTTTTCACTCTCCTTTTTCACCCTCATCAAGAGGCTCTTTTGTTTCTGTTCACTTTCTGCCATTAGAATGGTATCATCATTAAGATTTAGTGGGAGTTAATCAGGTTGAAAGACAGCCCAGGTAGGAAAAGTGATCTTACAAGTAGGAATAGCACACACAGGGCAATAGAGATTATAGTGAATTTCAGGACTTTGAAAGTCAAGGTTATGTTATGAATAAAATCACACAAGTACAAAATTTTTAAACCAACACTGCAAAGTCGCTATAATCTCAATTTTACAAATAAGCAAACATAATCTTCATGAAGTTGCCAAAAGTATTCTCTGTTTACTTGATATTCTTCTAATAATTCATTCATTTGGCATGTGATGTGTCCTAAATCCAAATACATATTGTGTCTGCACTCAGGAAGCATGTAATATTGGAAAGTCCATTACAAAACAGTGCAATCAAAGCTACCACAAGGGAAAAGTAAAATATGGTCACTAACAGAGGCATCCAAATTGGAAAAAGAGTATAAGGGAATACTACCTAGGATAAGTGGTGTCTATGTCAAGACTTTTAAAAGAATTCATCAAAGATGGAGTCAGGTAAAGAGTATCACAGAAAAAGAGAAATAGAATGTGCAAAGGTAAAGTTAAGATTTTGTTTAGGAGGATGACATTAACTCAGAATGGCTGGAGCACACAACTCCAAACAGGCAACAACAAATATAAAACTAAAACAATAAGCAGAAGCCACCTTGTGAAAATAATTATGAGCCATTATGAGATGCTGTATATTATCTGAAGGCATTGAGAAGCACTGTAAGGGATCTGCACAGCAAATGTTACACTGAAATGTTAGTATCTGAAATATGATTTTCGTATATGCATATGTACTTATATATATGTAACTGCATATATGTGTGTGTATATACATATATATATACATATATACTAATATTTACCTTGATTTTTCCTTTTCTGTTAATCTTGTAGCAATTCTCTCTCTAACACTGGTATTGATAGACCTAACCTTATAGAAGAAAAAAAATAAAAGACACATCTTGGATGTAAACTTATTCAAGAAAAGTCAAAATTCACTTTTCAACGAGCAATTCTCAGTCTTACCACAGGGAGCACTGTTTGCAAGGACTCTAGACAGGCACACAGTTCCCTGTGAACTCTAAGTGACTGGTTATCCCCAACTAAAAGTCAACATCCTAGCACCACTATACCATGTTGATCACCTCCTACAGTTTTATTTAGAGAACCTAGGCTCACTTGAAAAGACCACTTTTGTTTAATAATAAAAATATTACCTACACTTCGCTGAGCACTTAGCATGTTCTAGGAACTTCCTGCAGGAAATCTTACTTAATCCTTGCCTGGTGGGAAGGGTGAAACTCTTGAGAGATTATTCTTCCCCACTCCCATCCTTTCTATTATACAGAAGGGAGAGTGAGGCTAAGATACTCGTCCAAAGTCAGAGTTAGTAAATGGAGGATATGGGATTTAATTTAAGGGGTTACATTTAATCACAATCATCTAGTACCTCTGAGAGTAGATGCACAGTGATACCCAGGCCTCCACAGTCTGTGCCTGACCCTGAACCTGGACCACAGATACTCTCCAGACAGGACTTCTGCGGGGCACTCACCAGAAGGGTCATTCAGGAAGAAAGAGAGACCCAAGGGAAACTCAGTTGCTTCAATATGAAATGCAAAAGGGGGCTTTGCTCTTAAGATCATATCTAGTTTAACATTATTTTCTTGGTCATTATATAATTTCTGGTTAGATAATTATGTAACTGCATAGTAGGTATTGTACATTAAATAGAGAACCACACAAATTTCAGTTTAAAAAAACCAAAGTGAATCATCATATTACTGAACTACACATGTGAACTACATTGTTGTCTGTAAATGAAATGGAGCATCTCTTTCTTCTGCTAGATAGTCACAGCTTCTTATTATTAAAAAAAATACCAAACAACTAAGCAATAGTGTATAGAGGTTCAGGATTTTTACTTTTAGGGGGGCAGTATGACAGGCTGAAGGTAAGTAAAGATAAAAAATAATTTCTCTTCATCTCACAGATGTCTAGCAACCTGGAATCATAGGAAATAATCTGTCATCATAGAAGTGATCTTCTATTATAACTGAGCCCAAGACAAATAACTTTGAATAGAATAGAAATTTTCCTTTGTCCTAGTGAAATAGCTACCTAGATCATCATCAGAAGTCTAAGATAATCTGAAAAGGGAGCAGACTTTAAAGGGAAGTGTTTGAAAACATGATTTGAGAAAGAAAAGGGTGACAGGGAAGAATACCTGGGTTGTGAAATTTCTACTTTGAAATTTTGTGTGTAATAATATATAACTATCCCTTACAAGAACACAAAAAATCTGCAGTTTAATTTAAAATATTCTTTCTTCAATTGTGAAGGAAAACACAGACATTGTATTTTTAAATGTCAATCTAAATTTAAGGATACATTCACATGGCCCCCAAATTTCTGGAGAATATATAAACAACTTTTTCAGGAGGAAAGAGGCTATTTTAAATGCATTTTGTGGTTCAAGTTATTCTATGCAAGGATGCACAGGACATGATCTGACAGGTCGTCCTCCCAACCAAACCAATGTCTGCTCTGAGAGAGCTGTGCCGCTCATGGCCAACAATTCTAGGGGTAGCTTTACACAAAGCCAAAGAAGACTGAGCAGGCTCAGAGCAGGAGATGACTTCTTAAAACACAGGTGCCAACATGACTCTTGTCAGCATATTATGGGCATGATGGCCTCTGACTTCACTGGTAGGAGGAGTTGCTGATAGGGAGGCTGAGGACAGTGTTGGATTCTGGGGAGACAGTGGGAAGGAGCAGAGGGTGTGAACAATGGCCAAACATAACACATACTCAGGAAAATAAGAAGGAAGGAGAAAGGAATCCATAATTGACTCCCTTAGTCTTAACTGAAGATTTAACTCATGCCCTTGAAGTTTTTGGCCAGTTCCTTATTTGTCAGCACCAAGGATCAAGCTTTTTATTTCTTCTGTTTACAGGAACTAGACTGTTCCTATGAAATCAGACTTGTATGTTTTGTACTTAATTGTACAAAAGTCCTCCCAGTGAGAAGATGACTTCCCCCAAACTCAGCACACAGTGCAGAAGCCGATGCAACAGAGGGTCAAAATTTTGTGAAATTCCAGAAAGCTACAAAAATGATCAGGCTCATCAGATTATCATCACAACTAGAAGATTCTGCAATATACTTTTGCTGTCTCAGAGAAATGACTACCAAAAAAAAAAAAATACACATGATAAAAGAACTTTACAAAAGCCTCATAACTCAGCTGGAGCAATTGCCTGTTCCCATATTCACAGAGAAGACATACAAATCTTACCCAGACTTTTTTTTAAAAGCTGATGGGTAAAGGGAGTAAGATAAGATTTATAAAGGAAGTCACTGAAGTCATTCTAGGAAGAACACCCTCACAGCTGTCTCAGAGACCATACTGCATGCCATACAGAAGCAACATATGAAGGACAGTGTTTAGAAATTATACATGATTCTTGCAGTTTTTGCACCTGTTCAACTCAAACTTTTCAAGGAAGATAGTCCTTTTAGGGGTCCTGGACCCAACTTCCACATGTACATGGGTGGGGAGTTTACCACACAGCACCAAGCACTTCTCTGGACACCAGCTGCATCCTTCTATTCAACTCAACTCTGCCATCCTCTACCTGGAAATAACATAATTTCCCAAAGGTTAGGGCTTAGTACTACCAGACAGCCTCCTCTATCCCATCCCTCACTGAAACTGGAGGTTCAAATAATTTACTCCAGGGCTTCCCAGGTAGTGCTAGTGGTAAAGAATCTGCCTGCCAATGAAGGAGACACAAGAGATGCCAGTTCAATCCCTAGTTTGGAAGATCCCCTGGAGTAGCAAATGACAACCCACCCCAGTACTCTTGCCTGGAAAATCCCATGGACAGAGAAGCTTGGCAGGCTACAGTCCATTGAGCTGCAAAGAGTCAGACATGACTGATCAACTGAATACAATAACTTACTCCATCTCAGAGTGCCAAACACAAGCCTAGGTTATTATCTATACTTCTACATGACTACCTATAGACCAGACGTTCCTGTGACCCCATTCTCAGTTTCAGTGAATTTGGTAGAGCAGCTCACAGAACTCAGAGAAACCTTTTACTCACTAGTGTGTTGTGCATGCTAACTCGCTTCAGTAGTATCCAACTCTTTGTGACCTTATGGACTGTAGCCCGCCAGGCTCCTCTGTCCATGGGATTCTCCAGGCAAGAATACTGGAGTGGGTTGCCATGCCCTCCTCCAGGGGATCTTCCCAACCCAGGGATTGAACCTGCATCTCTTATGTCTCCTGCATTGGCAGGTGAGTTCTTTACCACTAGCACCACCTGGGAAGCCCTTTACTCACTACATCACTGGTTTATTATAAAAGGATATAAGTCAGGAACAGCCAGATGGAGAGATGCATAGGACGAGGTATGTAGAACCTCCAAGCCCTCTTTGGGTGACCTCTCCCAGCACCTCCATGAGTTCACCAACCCAGAACCTCTCAAACCGTGTTGTGAGTTTTAGGGAGGCTTCTTTAGATCACCATGACTGATTTACATCACCATGACTGATTTACATCATTAGCCATTGTGGATCAACTCAACCTCCAGACCCTCCCCTCTCCCCTGTGTGGTCAGGAGGAGAAGGTTTCAACCATCCAATCAGTTGGTTGATAGTGAATAGCTTTTAATCCAAATTATTATTTGATTTTTGAATAGATAATAAGTACATGTGGTATAAGACTTAAAAAGTATTCAAAGGATATATGTAGTGCATGTAGAGTATATAAGAAAATAACACTCTCTCTCACCTGCATCCCCACTGTCCTCAGTATCCTAGTAAAAATACTATTAAAATTAAAATTTTCCTTGAGTTATTTGTATTTTAGTTGCTGAGTTGTAACTGTTCTTTGTATATTCTGAATACTCAGCCCTTAACAAATGCGATTTGTAAATAGTTACTCCCATTCCATGGGTTGCCTTTTTCACTTTCCTGATAGCATCTTTTGAAACAGAAGCTATTTAATTGTGATGAAGACTGATTTATCTATTTTTCTTTATTTACTTGTGCTTTGATTGCATACCTTAAGAACGATTGCCTAATCCAAAGTCACAAAGATTTACATCAATGATTTCTTCTAAGAGTTTCATAGTTTGAATTTTTACATTGAGGTCATTGATCCATTTCAGACTAGTTCTTCAATCTGGTGGAAGGTAGAGAGATATAACTTCTTTCCTTTGCATATGGCTAATGAGACATTTGGAGTCCCTGACCAAAAGAAAACTGAGTAGATATAGCAAATAAAGTGGACATTAAAATGGGAATTGCTGCTAGGAATACAGAGCAGCTCTTCAGAATGATTAAGTGCACAATTGACCAGGAATATAGAATAATCCTATTTTATATGCACTGGATAATATACCTTCAAGATATATCCAACATAAATCAGTAGAGTTAATCAGCAGAATTAAATTAGTAGAATTTGTTGATTTAAAAATAGTCACTAAGCAAATATACAACTCTGCTGCCAGACGTTAACATCTATCTCTCAGCAGAAACAGAGAAAATATTCTCTACTTATACAATTACTAAATTCTATTCTTTACCTAATTTACATATATAGAACACTGTACCCCAAAACAACAGAATACAGATTATTTTCAAATGCTCTTGTAATATTTATCAAACTTGTTCATACTCTGGATCATAAAGCAAGGCTTAATCAATTTCAGGGGATTTAAATCATTCAGAACATAGTCTCTGATCACCATGATATTAAATGAGAATTCAATAACAAAAAGATAATTAAACTTTATTCCTGTACTTGCTAGATAAAATAGCCATTTTTCAAAGGCTGATGTTTTAGAGAAACATCAAGGCAAAACAGTGGTTGGGGTGGGGTGATGTTTCAGTCCCTGAATGGTATGGTCTCCTTATGAACATTACTTCCTGTTTGGGACAGAAACATCTAAAACCCACAAGAACTCTGCACTCAGCTACTCAGAGAAGGGCTGGTCTCTGCTACGATAAAAACAAGAGAAATTTAGAAAACAATGTCTGTCAAGCTCTGCCCTGGTCTGCTGTGGGTGTGCATGGCCAACTTTGGCTTCCGTATATGAGGCCCTAAACATGGTGCCTCAGTTTCCTCTTAGAGCTCAATGGTGGCCCCACGCAAGCTGTGACTGGCAGGAGGATTAGAGGGAAGAGAGATGGAGAAATGAACAACTAGGTAACCCTTTTCTTGGTCCTTATGTCATAACCTTGTCTAGCCCTCATGACTCCTGAGACATTTCAGAGGACCAATTCTGTCTTCTCCTTTTCCCACGGGATCCAGCATGGCTGACCAAGTCACCCAAGCTCAGAACACAGTAGCAGCACAGGAAGAAGACCAGGGGCTACATGTATGAAACCACTTTGGGGAGGTATATTTTGTACTGGTACAGAGAGCTTCCTGGTGGAGGGATGGAATTCCCTATTTATCATGATGATAATTCCACTCTGTGGAAATTCCAATGGGAAAAAAATTCACGAGCCTCACCATCTCTTCCTTGCAACTGGCTGACTCAGCAAGGTATTTCTGTGTTCTCTTGGAACACCACAGTGATAGAAATGACAGTAGAGAGAATCAAAAACCTTACAGGTGTATCAAGGCAGTCACCTGCTTAGAGTCTTAGGGAAAACCCCATGAACCACAGTCGGGAAGAAGGCAGACATTGTGGTAGCACAGTTTAGACATTCTAGTGTAAACTTTTCTTCTATAAAACATGTCCCTTTTTTATTTCAGTGTATGAAACAGCATTGTTCCCTGAGATTCCCAGCTATTATGTTTGTATCTTGGATTAAAATAAATCCCAAAGTGATTTTCAAATTGTTCCTAAACAGCTACATTGAAGAACCCACTTATTTCAGGAAAATTATAAGCAATTCAATTCTTGAATTGCTGTATTTTCAGACCTGAAATTGTAGGAAAAGCCATTCATCTTCTCTTCCATTATCATGCTGATTTTAGTAATTCTTACTGTTAAATAATGCATTTTATTACTTTGTATATTTTATAAAAACAAATTTTATAAATACATAGATATACAACATTAACATGATTCAAATAAATAAGAACTAATTTTTGGAAAAATCTGAATCATTAAAAACAGCTTTGACCAAAACAAACTACAATCATTAGAGATTCAAAATACAGTTGAACTTTGAACAAACCTCATGGGTTTGAATGTGAGTGTCCATTCAAACACAGACTATTTTCAAAAGTAAATACAACACTACTGAATGATTCTCAGTTGGTTGAATTGCAGGTGCAAAACCTCAGATAGGGAGGAATTGCATATAAGGGGAACCAAGTATAAGTTCTATGCAGATTTTCAACTGTTGGCCCCCCAAACTCCTGCACTGTTGGAGAGCCAACTGTACTTCAACTCTTAACAAACCCAGGCAGACAAAATCTGTTTACAACATCTGAAGCCATAGTCCTTCAGATGTGGCTGAAGAATATAATGAAAGAAGAATATCCCTGAGGGCTAAGTCACAGAACTGCTCCTTGCTTAAGACACAATCAGAGTCTCATCAAAACAGAGTAAGAAATGCCACAAGCAATGCCTCCTGGGGCCCCAGACTTGCTTGAGACCAATACTGTGTATCTTTCTTCTCTTTTCCAAGAGAACCTTGCATGATATAATCCAATGTCTATTCCATAATGATATATTTAATGCGTGGAGCTTACTTGTTTCCTTTATTTGTTTGTTTTCTGCTTACTTATTTCTTCATTGATTTTCAGACCCAGAAGAGCCTGAGGAGGACTATAGAATGTCAATCAGAGACTCTGCCTTTGCTCAGGAGTGACTGAACAGGGGTCCTAAGTTGTCTTCCTTGAAGAAATGCCTGTCTCCTACATGGGGAGAAGACAGGGAATGAGTTCTCAGTTACAAGTGGGAACGCTGACTATGGAAAACACAATGGCTGTTCATAAATACTGACCCAGTTTCCTCTCCTCCAGCCATGCTGGAGAATTGTGTGTCTCCTGAAAATCAACATGGTCATAACATTTGCTTTGGCCAAGGAAGTATGAGTAGAAATGGCATGTGTCACTTCATGATACAGGAATTTAACTCTCTAGATTACCTTTCAACCTCTGTTTTCTCAGACTGTGGTAACTACTGAATCTTGTATTGGTACAATATTAATGGAGGTTCGAATACCAAAACATTAGTCCTCAGATGTATTATAGCTGACCTGGAGAATCGTCTTCATTCAAAATGGATGACATATGTGCAAACAACTCTTTCTTTGAGGCACTGATATTTTGGAGCTGATTATTACCACAGCATAACCTATCTTAACTGGTGTACCAAACTTACTTAACAACAGAAAAAAGGAGGAAACACTGTACAAGGGCAGCTTAATTTTGACACTAAAACATGAATGAAGAAAAAGTTTTAAAGGAATATGATAGGGTCATTCAATGAACATAAGTTAAAACTTTTAAATGACATACTAGCAAAAAGAATTAGCATTTTATATAAAAGCATAATATATGACAGTCATGTTGGGTTTCATGTATGTTTATTCAATATTTTAAACCAATCAAAGGAGGAGAGGAGCTAAGATGGTGGAGGAAGAGGATGGGAGACCACTTTCTCCCCTACAAATTCATCGAAAGAACATTTGAACACTGAGCAAACTCCACAAAACAACTTCTGATCACTAGCAGAGGACATCAGGCACCCAGAAAAGCAGGCCATTGTCTTCAAAAGGAGGTAGGACAAAATATAAAAGATAAAAAGAGAGACAAAAGAGCTAGGGACAGAGACCCGTCCCAGGAAGGGAGTCGTAATAGAGGAAGTTTCCAAACACCAGGAAACCCTTTCCAAACACCAGGAAACCCTCTCACTGGCGGGTCTGGGGGAAGTTTTCGAATCTCGGAGGGCAACCTAACTGGGAGGAAAAATAAATAAAACCCACAGATTACATGCCTAAAAGCAACTCCCAGCAGAAAAGTACCCCAGACGCTTGCATCCACCACCAGCAAGTGGGGGCTGAACGGAGAGGAGCTGGCAGCATTGCTTAGTGTGAGGACCGGGCCTGAATGTCCTGAGGGCAATTGGAGGGAGCTAACGTGAGATAGCAACTTAAACTGTGGGATAGCAAGAGAGAGAGAGAAAATTAACCAGCGAAAAGCGCTAACCGAACACACTGCCAGCCCATTCGCAGAACAAAGGAAGGACTGAGCAATTCCAGAGAAGAGCTAGCCGGCGGCGGACCGGCCCATCCCCCGCCAGAGGCAGGAGGCAGGGGGGAGGGGAAAGGGGCAAACTCAGCCCCAGAGACAGCACCCCCTACCAAACTGCAAACAGGCTTCCAGCTCCTAACCAAAGACTTCCTGAGATTCTGGATGGTTGACATCCGCCGGGAGGGTCACGGATAGAGACCAGCTCCCCAGAACAGACACAAGGCGCACCCGACCATCATGCGCAGAAACTGAGGCTGGGACCGCGGAGGGGATAAGGCGCACCGCACCCGGGGAGAGTGCACCCATCAAGCTCCTGGCTGCCTGAGCTGCTCTGGCTGGGGAAGGCACAAAACGCAGGCCCGAGTCTGCGCTTTTGTGGAGTACCCGAAAACTGGAACCGCACGCAACTCAGGGCCCGCTCCCTATAGAGCAGCCTGGAGCCTGAGCAGTGTAGACGGGGAAAGCACACACGCCGTGAGCGGGGCAAACCCAGTGTGGCCGGAACACTGCGAGTGCTCCCCACACACGCCAGTGACATTTGTCTGCAGCGCCCCTCCCTCCCCGCAGCACGACTGAACAAGCGAACCTAAACAAGAGACCACCTCCGCCCACTTGTGTCAGGGCGGAAATTAGACACTGAAGAGACCAGCAAACAGAAGCCAAATAAACAAAGGGAACCGCTTCAGAAGTGACAGGTGCAACAGATTAAAATCCCTGTAGTTAACACCGACTACACTGGAAGGGGCCTATAGATATCGAGAAGTGTAAGCTGGAACAAGGAGCTATCTGAAACTGAACTGAACCCACACTGCCCACAACAGCTCCAGAGAAATTCCTAGATATATTTTTACTATTTTTTTAATTAAAATTTTTTTCTTTTTTTTTTTTTTTTTTTATTTTTTTCTTTTATTTTCTTTTAAAATTCCCTATTACTCCTCTATTACTCCTTAATTTTCATTTTCTTTTATTTTCTTTTAAAGTCCTCTATTACTCCTTAATTTTCATTTTCATATATTTTTACTATTTTTTAATTTTTTTTTTTTTTCTTTTTTTCTTTTATTTTCTTTTAAAGTCCTCTATTACTCCTCTATTACTCCTTAATTTTCATTTTCATTTCACTATAACCTTGCAAAAAAAAAAGACCCTATTTTTAAAGTGAACTTCATATATATTTCTTAAATTTTTTGTGTTTTTGTTTTTAATATTGTATTTTTAAGAGTCTAACCCTTACTCTAGATTTTTAAATTTTTTTTCAGTAAATGATATCAATTTTGGACATTTAAGAATCCAATATTCAATACCCATTTTTACTCAGGAGTGTGATGATTACTCTCTCCCCCTTTTGACTCTCCTTTTTCTCCCCCAGATCACCTCTATTTCCTCCCTCCCCCTTCTCTTCTCAATCCAATTCTGTGAATCTCTGTGGGTGTTCTGGGCTATGGAGAACACTTAGGGAACAGAGTACTGTGTAGATCTGTCTCTCTCCTGTTGAGTCCCCCTTTTTCTCCTCCTGCTATCTCTATCTCCTTCCTCCCTCTCCTCTTCTTCATGTAACTCTGGGAACCTCTCTGGGTGTCCCTCACTGTGGAGAATCTTTTCACCATTAACCTAGAAGGTTGATTATCAGTGCTGTATATTTGGAGAAGTCTTGAGGCTACTGGAAGAATAAGACTGAAATCCAGAGGCAGGAGACTTAAGCCCAAAACTTGAGAACACCAGAGAATTCCTGATTAAACTACAGGGAACATTAAGTAATAAGAGATCATCCAAAAGCCTCCATACCTACACTGAAACCAACCACCGCCCAAGAGCCAATAAGTTCCAGAGCAAGACATACCACACAAATTCTCCAGCAATGCAGGAACATAGCCCTGAGCATCAACATACAGGCTGCCCAAAGTCACACCAAACACATAGACCCATCTCAAAACTCACTACTGGACACTCCATTGCACTCCAGAGAGAAGAAATCCAGTTCCATGCACCAGAACACTGACGCAAGCTTCCCTAACCAAGAAACCTTGACAAGTCAATTGTCCAACCCCACCCACTGGGAGAAACCTCCACAATAAAAAGGAACCACAGACCACCAGAATACAGAAAGGCCACTCCAAACACAGCAATCTAAACAAGATGAAAAGGCAGAGAAACACCCAGCAGGTAGAGGAACATGAAAAATGCCCACCAAGTCAAACAAAAGAGGAGGAGATAGGGAATCTACCTGAAAAAGAATTTAGAATAATGATACAATAAAAATGATCCAAAATCTTGAAAACAAAATGGAGTTACAGATAAATAGCCTGGAGACAAGGATTGAGAAGATGCAAGAAATGTTTAACAAGGACCTAGAAGAAATAAAAAAAGAGTCAATTAAAAATGAATAATACAATAAATGAGATCAAAAACACTCTGGAGGGAACCAACAGTAGAATAACGGAGGCAGAAGATAGGATAAGTGAGATAGAAGATAAAATGGTGGAAATAAATGAAGCAGAGAGGAAAAAAGAAAAAAGAATCAAAAGAAATGAGGACAACCTCAGGGACCTCTGGGACAATGTGAAATGCCTCAACATTCGAATCATAAGAGTAACAGAAGAAAAAGACAAAAAGAAAGGCCATGAGAAAATAATCAAGGAGGTAATGGCTGAAAACTTCCCTAAAATGGGGAAGGAAATAGTTACACAGGTCCAAGAAACCCAGAGAGTCCCAAACAGGATAAACCCAAGGCAAAACACCCCAAGACACACATTACTCAAATTAACAAAGATCAAACACAAAGAACAAATATTAAAAGCAGCAAGGGAGAAACAACAAATAATACACAGAGGGATTCCCATAAGGATAACAGCTGATTTATCAATAGAAACTCTTCAGGCCAGAAGGGAATGGCAGGACATACTTAAAGTAATGAAAGAGAAAAACCTACAACCCAGATTACTGTACCCAGCAAGGATCTCATTCAGATATGAAGGAGAATTCAAAAGCTTTACAGACAAGCAAAAGCTGAGAGAATTCAGCACCACCAAACCAGCTCTTCAACAAATGCTAAAGGATCTTCTCTAGACAGGAAACACAGAAAGGTTGTATGAACGTGAACCCAAAACAACAAAGTAAATGGCAACGGGACCATACCTATCAATAATTACCTTAAATGTAAATGGGTTGAATGCCCCAACCAAAAGACAAAGTCTGGCTGAATGGATACAAAAACAAGACCCCTATATATGCTGTCTACAAGAGACCCACCTCAAAACAAGGGACATATACAGACTGAAAGTGAAGGGCTAGAAAAATATATTTCACGCAAACGCAGACCAAAAGAAACAAGGCAGGAGTCGCAATACTCATATTAGATAAAATAGACTTTCAAATAAAGGCTCTGAAAAGAGACAAAGAAGGACACTGCATAATGATCAAAGGATCAATCCAAGAAGAAGATATAACAATTATAAATATATATGCACCCAGCATAGGAGCACCACAATATGTAAGGCAAATGCTAACGAGTATGAAAGGGGAAATCAACAATAACACAATAATAGTGGGAGATTTTAATACCCCACTCACATCTATGGATAGATCAACTAGACAGAAAATTAACAAGGAAACACAAACTTTAAATGACACAATGGACCAGCTAGACCTAATTGATCTCTATAGGACAATTCACCCCAAAACAATCAATTTCACCTTTTTCTCAAGTGCACAAGGAACCTTCTCCAGAATAGATCACATCCTGGGCCATAAAACTGGCCTTGGTAAATTCGAAAAAATTGAAATCATTCCAGTCATCTTTCTGACCACAATTCAGTAAGATTAGATCCAATTATTGGGAAAAAAAAACTATTAAAAATTCCACCATATGAAGGCTAAATAATATGCTTCTGAATAACCAAGAAATTATAGAAGATCAAAAAAAAATCAAAATATGCATAGAAACTAATGAAAATGAAAACACAACAATCCCAAACCTATGGGACACTGTAAAAGCAGTGCTAAGGGGAAGGTTCATAGCATTACAGGCTTACCTCAAGAAACAGAAAAAAGTCAAATAAATAACCTAACTCTACATCTAAAGCAACTAGAGAAGGAAGAAATGAAGAACCCCAGGGTTAGTAGAAGGAAAGAAATCTTTAAAATTAGGGCAGAAATAAATGCAAAAGAAACAAGAGAGACCATAGCAAAAATCAACGAAGGTAAAAACTTTTTTTTTAAAGATAAACAAAATTGACAAACCATTAGCAAGACTCATTAAGAAACAAAGGGAGAAGAACCAAATCGACAAAATTAGAAATGAAAATGGAGAGATCACAACAGACAACACTGAAATACAAAGGATCATAAGAGACTACTACCAGCAGCTCTATGCCAATAAAATGGACAACTTGGAAGAAATGGACAAATTCTTAGAAAAGTATAACTTTCCAAAACTGAACCAGGAAGAAATAGAAGATCTTAACAAACCCATCACAAGCAAGGAAATTGAAACTATAATCAGAAATATTCCAGCAAACAAAAGCCCAGGACCAGATGGCTTCACAGCTGAATTCCACCAAAAATTTAGAGGAGAGCTAACACCTATCTTACTCAAACTCTTCCAGAAAATTGCAGAAGAAGGTAAACTTCCAAACTCATTCTATGAGGTCACCATCACCCTAATTCCAAAACCAGACAAAGATGCCACAAAAAAAGAAAACTACAGGCCAATATCACTGATGAACATAGATGCAAAAATCCTTAACAAAATTCTAGCAAACAGAATCCAACAACATATTAAAAAAATCATACATCATGACCAAGTGGGCTTTATCCCAGGAATGCAAGGATTCTTTAATATCCACAAATCAATCAATGTAATACACCACATTAACAAATTGAAAGATAAAAACCATATGATTATCTCAATAGATGCAGAAAAAGCCTTTGACAAAATTCAACATCCATTTATGATAAAAACTCTCCAGAAAGCAGGAATAGAAGGAACATACCTCAACATAATAAAGGCTATATATGACAAACCCACAGCAAACATTATCCTCAGTGGTGAAAAATTGAAAGCATTTCTCCTAAAATCAGGAACAAGACAAGTGTGCCCACTCTCACCACTACTATTCAACATAGTTTTGGAAGTGTTGGCCACAGCAATCAGAGCAGAAAAAGAAATAAAAGGAATCCAGATTGGAAAAGAAGAAGTGAAACTCTCGCTGTTTGCAGATGACATGATCCTCTACATAGAAAACCCTAAAGACTCTACCAGAAAATTGCTAGAGCTAATCAATGAATATAGCAAAGTTGCAGGATATAAAATTAACACACAGAAATGTCCCTTGAATTCCTATACACTAACAATGAGAAAACAGAAAGAGAAATTAAGGAAACAATACCATTCACCATTGCA
The DNA here is from genome assembly GCF_023699985.2 of Odocoileus virginianus. Taxonomy (NCBI): domain Eukaryota; kingdom Metazoa; phylum Chordata; class Mammalia; order Artiodactyla; family Cervidae; genus Odocoileus; species Odocoileus virginianus. Next base: position 450,483 of record NW_027224289.1, read on the forward strand.
ACAAAAAGAATAAAATACTTAGGACTATATCTACCTAAAGAAACAAAAGACCTATGCATAGAAAACTATAAAACACTGACGAAAGAAATCACAGAGGACACAAATAGATGGAGATATATACCGTGTTCATGGATTGGAAGAATCAATATTGTCAAAATGAGTATACTACCCAAAGCAATCTATAGATTCAATGCAATCCCTATCAAGCTACCAACGGTTATTTTTCACAGAACTAGAACAAATAATTTCACAATTTGTATGGAAATACAAAAACCTCGAATAGCCAAAGCAATCTTGAGAAAGAAGAGTGAAACTGGAGGAATCAACCTGCCTGACTTCAGGCTCTACTACAAAGCCACAGTCATCAAGACAGTATGGTACTGGCACAAAGACAGAAATATAGATCAATGGAACAGAATAGAAGAGCCCAGAGATAAATCCATGCACCTATGGACACCTTATCTTCGACAAAGGAGGCAAGAATATACAATGGAAAAAAGACAACCTCTTTAACAAGTGGTGCTGGGAAAACTGGTCAACCACTTGTAAAAGAATGAAACTAGAACACTTTCTAACACCATACACAAAAATAAACTCAAAATGGATTAAAGATCTAAATTTAAGACCAGAAACTATAAAACTCCTAAAGGAGAACATAGGGAAAACACTCTCTGACATAAATCACAGCAGGATCCTCTATGACCCACCTCCCAGAATATTGGAAATAAAAGCAAAAATAAACAAATTGCACCTAGTTAAACTTAAAAGCTTTTGAACAACAAAGGAAACTATAAGCAAGGTGAAAAGACAGGCTTCAGAATGGGAGAAAATAATAGCAAATGAAGCAACAGACAAAGGATTAATCTCAAAAATATACAAGCAACTCCTTCAGCTCAATTCCAGAAACATAAACGACCCAATCAAAAAACAGGGTAAAGAACTAAACAGACATTTCTCTAAAGAAGACATACAGATGGCTAACAAACACATGAAAAGATACTCAACATCACTCACTATCAGAGAAATGCAAATCAAAACCACAATGAGGTACCATTTCATGCCAGTCAGAATGGCTGCTATCCAAAAGTCTACAAGCAATAAATACTGGAGAGGGTGTGGAGAAAAGGGACCCAACCCTCATACTGTTGGTGGGAATGCAAACTAGTACAGCCACTATGCAGAACAGTGTGGAGATTCCTTAAAAACTGGAAATAGAACTGCCATATGACCCAGCAATCCCACTTCTGGGTGTACACATGAGGAAACAAGAACTGAAAGAGACACATGTACTCCAATGTTCATCACAGCACTGTTTATAATAGCCAGGACATGGAAGCAACCTAGATGCCCATCAGCAGACAAATGGATAAGAAAGCTGTGGTACATATACACAATGGAATATTACTCAGCCATTAAAAAGAAGTACATTTGAATCAGTTCTAATGAGATGGATAAAACTGGAGCCCATTATACAGAGTGAAGTAAGTCAGAAAGAAAAACACCAATATAGTATACTAACGCATATATATGGAATTTAGAAAGATGGTAACGATAACCCTATATGCAAGACAGAAAAGAGACACAGATGTATAGAACAAATTTTTGAGTCTATGGGAAAAGGCGAGGGTGGGATGATCTGAGAGAACAGCTTTGAAACATGAATATTATCAAGCGTGAAACAGATTGCCAGTCCAGATTGGATGCATGAGACAAGTGCTCAGGGCTGGTGCACTGGGGTGTCCCAGAGGGATGGGACGGGGAGGTAGGTGGGAGGGGGGGTTCAGGATGGGGAACACATGTAAATCCATGGCTAATTCATTTCAATGTATAACAAAAACCACTGCAATGATGTAAAGTAATTGGCCTCCAACTAATAAAAATAATTGGTAAAAAATAAAGCAATCAAAGTAATAATCCCCATTAATAAAAATATCATCCCAACAGTTACACAAAAGTGTAATCAACAGTCACTCAAAATAAAGAAATGAATTCCCAGCAAATTAGGATTGAAAGAAAAGCTTCTTCATTCTGGTAAAATGTATATGCTACAAAGATAAAGCAAATACTAAACTTAATGGTGAAATGTTAAGTGTTTTCTTTCATTGAAGCCAAATAGAACTATCTCTATTAAAGTGTGTACCAGGCCCTAGCCAGTTGTAGAAAGGAAAGAAAAATAAATAAAGTTTTAATAACTAGAAATCAAGGACTATATGATAGTCACACATATGATTGTGAGATAAGCAATCCAAAATAATCTACAAATATATTACATTACTAATGCAGTTGAGCAATATAAAATTTAAAATATATTTTATATGCAAGTAACTAGAAATAGAGATGAAATTTTTTCAAAAAATTCTTAAAGTAGCATAAGAATCAAAATCCTTAGGAATATATTTATGAGACCACAGCACAGAAAATTACAAAACACAAAGAAATTAATTTCAGTTGTAAATAAATGGGAGGATATACTATGTTCATGAATTAAAAGATTCATGAAACAAAAAATGTCTAAGTCTTTCACACTTCTTAAATAGATTGAACTCTCTGTATGTATGTAAAGGTGAAAATCAGTTCTAAAATTTGTATATTTTAAAAGGCCAAGAATCTTTAAAACATACTGAAATTTAAAAAGCAAGTAGGAGGACTTCCTCTACCTTAAATATTAAGCCCATGAAGTTAAAACTGTGGAATGAGTGAAAGAATAGACAACTAGATATAGACCATCAGCTCAAAGTATTTCATTTGCCTTTCACATATCTATCTGTCCCCTTCTTGCTGTCTGCATCAAGAGGCCGATCTGAGTGGACCACATCAATATGGCTCCTTTGAAATGAGTGCTCTTATAAAAGAGGCTCCAAAGAGAGCCTTTGCCCCTTCTACCACATGAGGGGACAGCAAGAAGGCATCACCTCTGAGCCAGGAAGCATACCCTCACTAGACACCCAATCTGCCAGTGCCTTGCTCTTGTACCTCCAGCATTCAGAATTGTACAGAAAAAAATTTCTCTTGTTTTGAAGCTACTCAGTCCTCATTTGTTAAGGAAGTCCAAATGGATTAGGGCAGAAACAGAGTAGGTGAGTGGCTGCCCAGATGGAGCTTCATGGGGAGAAATGGTGGGTGACTGCTAGTGGGTATAGGTTCCTTTTAGAGATCACAAAATGTTCTAAAATTGAGTGTGGTGACAGTTGCACAACTCTATGAATATACTAGAAACATTGAACTATACAATTTAAATGGCTGAATTATATGACATGTAAGTTGTATCTCAAAGAAGTTGTTATATAAAAACAAATCAACAAAAATAAAAAGTACCACAATACTTATAGTTCTCTGTGCTTGGTCTGGATTGTCCATATCACCTGACCTCTGCAGTAATAAATGCCAGATAAAAAGCTGTACCTGAGCATGACTTTTGTGTTATATAACTAGATGATATAATGAATCTTATGTTTCATATTTCCTTCAGCAATCCCAATACTTCTCTCATTTACATATTGACATCAACCTTAAAACACTATTGCCAGTTTATAACCTGGCGCATAGTAGATGCACATTGGATGTAGATTAAATTAATAGTGACTATAAGACCACCATGCCATGGACTACCACATTCTCAAAACCAAGCTTTCCCTTTCCTAAATTTTTGAATTCTCCCATTTTTGGAGGATGGGGAGTAAGAACTGGTGTGCTGTCTATCTGAATTTTGTGTTTATCTTCACTGCTGGATGAATAAAGTGTTAGTTGCTCAGTTGTGTCTGATTCTTTGCCACCCCATGAATTGTAGCCCATCAGGCTCCTTTGTCCATGGAATTCTCCAGGCAAGAGTATGGGAGTGGGTAGCCATTCCCTCTTCCAGGTGATCATCCCAACCCAGGATTGAACACGGGTCTCCTACACTGCAGGCAGATTCTTTACCGCCTGAGCCACCAGGGAAGCTGTATACTTTTGTTCAGTTTGTTTTCCAGAAAATCAGAATCTTTGGTTTGGAATAATTTTGAGAGTCACTCCATTTAATTCTATATAACTTCTCCTAGTCTATATTAATTAATACATTCACTCAACAAATTAGTATTAAATGTAAGCAAAACCTGTGCCAAATTCCATGCTAAACAATGAATAAACTGGCCTTTGGAAACTGCCCTCCAACATGGGAAGTTCAAGATAATAAGGGAAGTAAAAGGCATTTGATTGAGGGATATTTAAAACTATTTCTGTGACAAATATGTCACAGAAATATAAAATTTCTCAAACTGTATATGTCCTAAAATTCCCAAGTGACTGAAAATGATTCCGTCTTTAGAGTACTATGCTAGGAAACCTTGCCACTAGAGGGCCAGAGGGAGCACCTGTGAGACAGCTGTTCACAAAGTTGAAACACAAAGCTTGAAAGGCTGCTGATTCCAGGTTCTAAGGAAAGGAGCTCATATACGCAGTCACAAGAGGGGGCTGTTACTTCTGCAAACAGAAGCTCCATCCAGGGTGACAGAGAAGTTATCACTGAGTTGTACAAAGAATCGACTCTTATCCCCTTTATCACCTGTACTTCAAAATTTCACATTGAGTGTGTGCACAGTTTTAAGGACATGAGTAAGCCGTTTTCCAAATGTAGAGCAAAGAGCTGACCCTCCACAGGGAAAAAAGGGAGAGGTGATTAATTGTTTAATTTTAAATGGCCAAATGTTTGTTGCTAGAGTGGAGTAATAAGCTTAGATATTATAACAGAGAAGGATGAGTAGTCTTAAATTTTATTTTATCCCCTTTCTTTAATAATAACCATTTTTGGGGATAACAGAAATAGCTTTATGGTTATTTTTGTCTCTCTTATAAGATGGTTCTTTTCATTTCCCTTTCCAAATTTTATTTTCCCCTCTTTTCCTCTCTTCTTTTCTCCTACTATCCTCAGTTCATTTCACCCCAAGTCATGAGCAACAAGACTAGTAACTATGCATTATAAAGGACCCAAGTGAAATAGGAATAAGTACCATACAAGTCATTGGTTCCTGGGCCAAGACCAGAGGAATTCAACAATGGTCATTTGAAATATGCTCACACAGACATATACTATTTATGTTTGAGCCTTGAAAATAACCTTAATGTAAACTTTCTGAATTATGGCTTAACAATGGGAAAATATTATTAGTCTCTTTTGAGATTTGTGTTTAGTCCTGGGCATGGGAGTAGACCCAATCAAGAGACAGCTGATGCTTGGCTGGGGAACACCCCAATGAGCTGCCTGGTGTGGGCTGTGCAAGTGGCGGCTGATTTGGCACTTGGGACCTCCCCCAACTTAGGCTCAGACACAGATCCTGAGCTCTGAGGCCTGGGACTTCAACTATGAGACTGGTGACAGGAATAACTCTTCTCCTAACTTTGGGTAAGTGATCTGGGCCTAAGAAAGAATGACTTTCATGGCTAAAGACAAAGACAGATGTCTGCTGCTTTCACTTCTCCCACTGTGCTTCACCAAACTACAGGGAAGAATGTGCATCTGTGTGTTTCTATGTGTCTGTGTGTTTGTCTAGAGACCCTGATCATCACTGTGAGAGGCTATCACATCCTCTACTCACAGAAGATCTCCTGAGTCTCAGTTTTCAGACTGTAAGGAGTCTGGGGCTTCATTGAATCCAAGGGTCACAGAAAACAACAATTTATCTTTGGCTTTGTGGCTCTAAGTAGCTCAGTAATAAATACTAGTAATACTTATCTTGTCCTGTGCAACAAATATGAAAATCCTCACGGACAGGGCAAAGCCAGAGCAGGGAATTCTGGCAGTGTTTATGAATCTGCGCTTTAGCCGCACCCTGATTTGACAATCCAGAGCTAATCGATTGTTTCTCAATACCTCAGGTATATTGGGAGATTCTAAGACCACACAGCCAAACTCAGCAGAGGGCGCTGAAGAAGAACCTGTGCACTTGCCCTGTAATCACTCCACAATCAGTGGACCTGAGTATGTATATTGGTATCGACAGATTCCCCACCAGGGTCCAGAGTACTTGATTCATGGTCTGAACAACAATGTGACAAATAGGATGGCCTCTCTGAGCATCGCCAAAGACAGAAAGTCCAGCATCTTGGTTCTGCCCCAGGTCACTGTGAGAGACACCGCTGTGTACTACTGCGTCCTGAGAGACACACACTGGGACAGATGGGGCTGCACCTGTGCAGTATGTCCTTGCTGGGGAAGGGAAGCAGCAGCGGTGTGCCTTGTTAGAGCCAGTTTGGAAGGCAACCTTAGTATACCCGTGAAAACATGTAATAGCATATCCTTAGTTAACAATATTGTACTGAACACTTTAAAAATTACTAAGAGTATATTTAAAGTATTCCTATCACGAAAAAAAAATAAATAAAATTTTAAAAATAAGGAGAGCAAGAGAAAACTTTTGGACATGACCAATATGTTTATGACATTGATTATGGTGATGGTTTCAAGACTATATTTTTCCCCAAGCTTATCAAGCTTTATACATTAAATGCATACTGGTTTTTGTACATCACTCATATGTCAAAGAAGTTATTTTTGAAAAATTTCAACACACTGACCTTCATAATATTAAAATTGTTTGCTTCTTAAAAGACACTGTTAGAAAAATATAAGCAAAAGCCACAGACTAGCAGAAAGTCTTTGCAAAATATTTAACAAAAGATCCATATCTAGAATATATATATATATTATATATAATATGTATACTATACATATAAACTCTTACAATTTAATAAAACAAAAATTTATTGCTTTTAAATGGGCCAAAAATTTGAACACTTTACCAAAGTATGCCTGTGTATGGTAAATAAGTGCATGAAAAATGCTCAGAATCATTATAGTATGGGAGATGCAAATTAAAAGAATAAGATTCCATGACATACCTAATAGAATGGCTAAAGTAAACATGACTGGCAATTCCAAGTGTTAATGAGGTTTTGGAGCAATTGGAGCTCTCATACACTGCTGCTAAGAATGTAGATGGTCCAACTGCCCAAAACCCAGTTTCACTATTTCTTCCAAAGTTAAGCATACACATATCACATAACCTAGCATCTCCTTGCCTACTTACAACCCAAAAGAAATAAAACCTTATGTCATACAAAAAACACTTAGACATGAATGTTCATAATAGCTTATAAAAGAGTAATTGGAAATAACTTTAAAGTCCATCAATTGGTGAATAAATAAATAAATTGAAAACAAAATAAATAAATTGATATACAGCTGCACAGTGGAACACTACTTAGCAATTCAAAGGATGAACTACTACTATAACAGCATAGATGAATCCCAAAATAAATATGCCCAAAGAAACCAAGAGAAATTATATACTCTATGATACTATTTACATAATATTAGAGAAAATGCACACCAGTGTATAGTAATAAAAAGCAGAGTAGTGACTGCTTAGGGATGAGTAGGGCTTGGAGAGACATAGTAGGAAGATATATAGGAGGGATTAAAAATGAGCAGAGAATAGGGCCACTAGGGAACTTTAGGATCGTACATCTGCTCTTTACCTTCACTGTCATAATTTCATCTTTGTAGACCCATATAAAAAATGATCAAATTGTACATTTATGCAGTTATTCAGTGGTCAAGTATGCCTCAATAGGGCAGTTTTTTTAAAGAATAAAACCAAAAGCAGATAGAACCTAATGATGAAAAACAGGCTACAAATAACAGAATTTTTCACTTTCTCATAATTACAAAGGGGGAACTGTTTCAAACATGTGCATATCACAGGATATTTTATGTATCTCATAATAAATAGCATACTCTGTTGTAAAAAGGGATATAATCCATATATAAATTAATTCCCAAAAGTCATGAATTATTCAACATTTCTCAGTCTAGCCAAGGGATGGCAGTGTCTAAAAAATATTTGAGTTAGGTTTGTGCAGTGCTGGACAAAGAAGAAACCAGAAACCTGGTTTCTGATTGGTGCAGTTTCCTGCACCAATGGGAGACCACTGAGCTAAAGTGACCTCTGCTGGGGAAGCGCATTCAAGAAAACCTGATTGGGCTCTGTTTCCTAAGGAATCATGGATGGAGACTCTTCTGCAAGTACTGGAAGGGACATTGGAGTTGCAGACAGCCTGTGAGGATGTAGTTAAATGTAGGGGAGTCAGGAGATAATGCCAACTTCCTGAGGGCAGGAACTGAGTCACCTTTAATCCTGGGAAAGCCCTTTTGAGACCCAGATACAGAAGTAAAAGTAGACAGTCTTCTGTGTTGACGTAATAACCTTGTTGCCTGGGGGAGTGAGGCAGGGAAAGAAAAAACCATCTCTAGTATGAACGGAAGATCTTATGTGGGTCTCCTGTATTCTCTTTAGTTTTGAACAGGTCTCATAGCCAAAAACTGGACCACTGATCACAGTCCCTCATCGTCCAAGAGAGAGAAGATTTCACCGTAGACTGTAATTCATCAGAGAACTCACATACCTTATACTGATGCAGGCAAAAGCATAGTGAAGGTCTGATCTTCTAGATGATGTTGTGGAAAATTAAAGAAGGAAAAAGTCAATGAAAAATAAGTGCCAAGTTGAATGAGAAAAAGCAGAAAAGTTCCCTGAATGTTACAACCTCACAGTCCAGCCACTTGGGCGTCAACTCTGTAGAGAAGACACATAGCGATCTCCAGACCTCTCCAGGCTGTCCTGAAATATACAGCTGGACCATAGATGCTCCCTGACACAGGACTCCTGAGGGGTGGCTGAGACACTTCTGAGATGAGGAGCCTAAGAAAGATGCTATTGTCCCATTGCCAAAGAAAGGGAAAGGAGTCAGAGCAGAAGAAGCTATGCCTTCATTCCAAAATTTAATTTGGCTTTTTGTCCTGGTAACTGTTACTTTTTAGTAGATAAAACCTGAAACAGGGGTGAGAATAGCATGAATGTCAGTGATTGCTGCAATAACTGTCCACAAATCTTGTGTCTTAATTGTCCCTGGGAAACTCTTTCCCATCTGTTATTCACATACCTTGTTAATAGAAAGAAATTCTGAGTCATTTATCAGGTTCCTTGTGGCATATTAAGACTGCAACATGAGTACTGGTACAATATTGACATACTGGGAAGACTCATGGGGAGTACTTTTTTCTAAGTGTATGTTATAAATATAGAGGTAGACCAATAGATACATGTGAGAGTCGGTGGGGTAAAGGCAGAGAGAAGGAGAAGAGACATAGATCAGCATCTAATCTGGTCTCCTACTGGCCTTCACTACTCCAACATCGGACCTCACCTGTTCTCAATGCCCATGGGCTGCAGTCACACCCAGTAGGCCTCTCACCTTTGATGTAGCTTCACAAAGAAACAAGTCATACTCAGTCCTGCGCAGAGCTCAATTTGTAGACGTTTTTCACTTGTCTTACTGTTGCTGATAAAAGGATCAGAACCTAGGACCAGAACTGGGACATGTGAATCTTTTGTCTTTAGTCCTTCACAATCACTGTTACTTTATCTGCCTCCCTCCCATCTCTGTTCCTGCTTCATGTCCAGCCCCTCATGTACCCTGTGACCCTTTACTACCCCTTTTGCAGGCCCAAAGTCTAATGTTTCTAGTCACTGAACTACTTTTCAAAATCTTCTCTCACTTTATGGTTTCCATACCCATTTCCCAAATCAGTCTTTAAAATGGAGTGATTTATACCCTAAATTACATTCAGTTCAACATGCTGGATTAACTGTCCTCAGATTGTATTTACAAAGGGAATGATTCAGGACATTGAAAAGAAGTCACTTCAAATGTGCATTTTCAGTTGTTATAACAGTTGGGTAGGAAGAATTTTTTATGGTAAAACAGTTTCCCACATTTCTAAACCATAGTGTAGATCATGTGCCTGTGTGTAGGGCAGATCCCCTGAGCAAGGGTGCCAGCACCAGTGTTGGTATTTTTCAGAAATACATTTTTATTCAAATTTGTTCAAAAGGAAAATATACTATAAGAAGGAAAAAGGATAAAGATTCTTTTGCTTGACACTACACACAATAATTGGCAGCATCTGTTATGTAAGATGGATTTCATTTTCATAACAATCATGGAAATAATGGTGTACAATACACATTTAAAGAACCATATTCATTTAGATTCAATATAGCAGAAGGCATCAAATGGAGATATCATTATCTTCATTTTGCTGATAAGAAAACTGAGAGGCAGAAAATTTCCCATCAAGTAACGCTTCTGAGAACATGAATTCTGCAGAGGCACAGGAGATCCACGGCCACTCCAGAGACACTGAAGCCACTCGCCCATTATGTAGTCAGTCCTAGCCTCCACTCTCTTCCTTTCATTAAGTGCCACTGACTAAATTTTCTCATGGTCATCACTCACTGACCTGGGGCCTGGAGGTAGGTCACACTTTGTACCCACTTCCCCAAACTGCATATCAGAAAATGGTGAAAACTGGGTCATTTTGCTCCTGATCCTATCAGGTAAATGAGCTAGATCTTCTTTAGTTCCAAAAATCTCTCCCCAGGGACAATGTATGCAGTCTTGGAACTGTCAGTTTCCTGCAGTCGAAAACAGGGCCCTATAGTTACTTCTGAATACATTCAGAAAATTAAGATCATGTCATCTGGTCCCATCATTTCATGGGAAATAGATGGGGAAACAGTAGAAACAGTGTCAGATTTTTTTTGGGGGGGGGGGGGGCTCCAAAATCACTGCAGATGGTGATTGCAGCCATGAAATTAAAAGACGCTTGCTCCTTGGAAGGAAAGTTATGACCAACCTAGATAGCATATTAAAAAGCAGAGGCATTACTTTGCCAACAAAAGTCCATCTAGTCAAGGCTATGGTTTTTCCAGTGGTCATATATGGATGTGAGAGTTGGACTGTGAAGAAAGCTAAGTGCCGAAGAATTGATGCTTTTGAACTGTGGTGTTGGAGAAGACTCTTGAGAGTCCCTTGGACTGCAAGGAGATCCAACCAGTCCATCCTAAAGGAGATCAGTCCTGGGTGTTCATTGAAAGGACTGATGCTGAAGCTGAAACTCCAATATTTTGGCCACCTCATGGGAAGAACTGACTCATTGGAAAAGACCCTGATGCTGGGAGGGATTGGGGACAGGAGGAGAAGGGGACGACAGAGGATGAGATGGCTGGATGGCATCACCGACTCGATGGACATGAGTTTGAGTAAACTCTGGGAGTTGGTGATGGACAGGGAGGCCTGGCATGCTGCGATTCATGGGGTCACAAAGAGTCGGACACGACTGAGTGACTGAACTGAACTGATATTTACTTCATTTTATTTTACTGGGATTTCTGTTTGATGTGACTCCTCCTTTATAACTTAAAATAAAAATAATCCACCTTTATGGAAAGCTCACTACATGCATTTGCTACTCCTGATTTTCTGGCTTAGCAATGCCAATTAGAACATCATTTGAATAAATAAATTAGAACACACAAAAGTGGTATTACTTAGGTTGTTCCAGTTAGCACACTTTATACATATATGACATATATCTTAGTAACCTGAATGTTTTTTAAAATTTCCCTACAAATTGCCATTAGCAATCTGAGAGAGTAAGGATGTATTCTTAGAGGCCTAAGAGATATGGTCCTCCATATGTATAAAATTTCTTTGAAATCTCATGTTAATGAAACTCATATGTTACACTCTATTCTGTACTATAACCTTATTTATTTCAGTATACCAACACAATGTCAAATTGGTGATCCAGAATTGCACACCATGTTTATCCCAGTGGTTAGTGTCACTCTCATACACTGTTTGCTGGCCTATTCTCCCTTAGGGCATACAACTATATTGAAGGAATTCTCAAGGAAATGAAAATACAATCAAGGCTGAGACTGCAGATCTCATGAAGAACTGGAACAAGAGCTTCTCATTGCCGTTACAACAACAACCATCGTGATCACAATGGGGGGTAATAGACCTGGTGATAAACCTCTCATCTCGTCATCTTTGAACCTCCCACATTCCATTAAGATAGTATAAGATTAATGCAAATTTGTTTTTATCTAAATGAAGATGTTTCTGTTTTTATTTATGTTTATCTTTTTATCAATAGTGCACAATTACTATTATTTACTTAAGTGTATATTAATAAAATGCTTTACCCCCAAAAAACAAAATATAGATTATATTCCCACCTGCACATAATATTTATAAAAGTTGACTCTACTCTAGCTCTTAAAAAAAGGCTTAATCAATTTCAAAGAATTTTCAGTCATTCAGAATATAGTCTCTGATCACAATGGCAATAAACAAGAATTCAATAACAAAAAGATAATGAAACTTCATTCCTGTACCTTGCTAGATACAATAGCCACTTTTCAAAGGTATTCCTCCAGAAAAACATCAATGCAAAACAGTGGTTTGAGGTGGTTCACTCTGAATAGACTGAATGGAACATCTTCCCTATGAACAGTACTTCCTGTTTGGGGCAGAAATATGTAAAAGCTGGAGGAACTCAGCACTCAGCTACTCAGGAAGGAGTGGTCTCTGCGGCAGTAAGAACAAGAGCCATTTTAACCAGAGAAGAATGTCTGTCATGATCTTCCTGGTCTGCTGTGGGTGTTCATGGCCGTCTTTGGCTTCAGTATGTGTGGCCCTAAACATGGGGCCTCAGCTTCTCTTAGAGCTCAGGGATGACCCTGTTTAAGTTGTGAGTAGCAGGGGTGTTAGAGGGAAGAAAAGTGGGCAAATGAACACCTGGTGATCCTTTTCTTGGTCCTTGTGTCATAACTTCATCTAACCCTCATGACCATTGAGACATTTTGGAAAACCAGCCCTGTCGTCTCCTTTTCCCCCCGGATCCAGCATGGCTGACAAAGTAACCCAAGCACAAACCACAGCAACAGTCGGGAAGGAGAAGCTTTGACCGTGGACTGCACATATGAAACCATTCAGAGGAGATACACTTTGTACTGATACAAACAGCCCAGTGGCGGGATGGTTTTCTTTATTCATCAGCTTGACAACATGCCAAATGCAAAGCAGTATCACTACTACCGGAACCTCCAAATGGCAAAAAAGTCCATCAGGCTTACCATCTCTTCCTTATAAATGGACGACTCAGCAAAGTATTTCTGTGCTCTCTGGGAATACCAGAGTGACAGAAATGACCATAGAGGATAATCAAAGCATGACTTCAATTAAGACAGCCACCTGCTCAGAAGCTTAGGAAAATCCCAAGATCACAGACAGGAAGAAGGCAGGCACTGTGGTAGCACAGTTGAGACTTTCTAATGTAAACTTTCCTTCTATAAAACATTTTCCCTTTGAACTCAGTGTATGAAACAACACTGCTTCCTGAGACTCCTGGGTATTGTGTTTGTATCTGGGGTGAAAATAAATCTCAAAGTGCTTTTCAAATTGTTCCTAAACAGCTAGATTGAGTGAATCTACTTATTCAAGAAAATCAGAAGTAGTTTCCTAATTCTTGAGTTGTTGGATTTTCAGATCTGAAGTTGCAGGAAAAATCACTTTATCTTCCAATAGTATGCTGATTTTAACAGTTCTCACAAACATAATGTGTTTTATTGCTTTGTACATGTGTACATTTTGTAAAAAATTATAAATATGTAAATATATGATTTTTACTAGAATCAAATAGATAAGAAGGCATCTAATCATTTTAAAAACCCGGATGACCAAAAAACAGCTTTGGCTAAAACAATGATCATTAGAAATTCACAATACAGTTGAACCTTGAACAAACCACATGGGTGTGAACTGTATGGGTTTACTTATACAGGATCCTTTTCAAAAGTAAATACTGGCTTAAAACTCAACATTCAAGAAACTAAGATCATGGCATCTGAGATCCCACCACTTTTTAAAAATAGATGGGGAAACAATGGAAACAGTAACAGACTTTATTTTCTTGGACTCCAAAATCACTGCAGATGGTGACTGCAGCCATGAAATTAAAAGATGTTTGCTCCTTGGGGGAAAAAAAAAAAAAAAAAAAAACCTATGACAAACCTAGACAGTGTATTAAAAAGTGGAGACATCACTTTGCTGACAAAGGTTCATATAGTCAAAACTATGGTTTTTCCAGTAGTCATGTACGGATACGAGAGTTGAACACTAAAGAAGGCTGAATATGGAAGAATTGATGCTTTTGAAATGTGATGTTGGAGAAGACTCTTGAGAATCCCTTGGACAGCAAGGAGACCAAAACAGCCAATCCTAAAGGAAATATACCCTGAATATTCATTGGAAGGACTGATACTGAAGGTGAAGCTCGAATACTTGGCCACCTAAAGTGAAGAGCCAACTCATTGGAAAAGACCCTGATGCTGGGAAAGATTGAGGGCAGGAGGAGAAGGGGGCAACAGAGAATGAGACGGTTGGATGGTATCATTGACTTAATGGACATGAGTCTGAGCAAATTCTGTGAGATAGTAAAGGACAGGGAAGCCTGGCGTGCTGCAGTCCATGGGGTTGCAAAGTGTCAGACATGACTTATCAACTGAACAACAATAATATTCCATATATATGTTATCACAACCCAGAAGAGTTTCCCAATCTGATCATGTCTCAGATTTCAGCTTGATCAACGTATTTTACCTATGGCTTTTTATAGACATAGAAATCATTTCTTTATTCCCCCTCTAATATACTGTCTCCCTAATTGTAACATAAATTATTTTACATATACCCAGAGTCTACAGGAAAAAACAAGACTTTTAAACCCTGAAAAGATAGCACTTCCCTTACACCCAACAAACACACATAAAAGCTCACAAACCACAGTGTGTAGAAGGACCAAAGCATAGATGGGTGGAGCTCCCACTACACAGCTGAGTGATGATATTTAGGGTTGGCTTCTGTTGAATCTCTCATGAAAGCAGTCAGGCACAGGAACAGAATCAGTCCCATTTTCAAGATATGATGAATACCAATATTTAAAGGAACTTGACATCAAAGTGTGTCCTTGTATCAAAAGAGTAAAGAATCATGAAGACACAAAGAAGAGTCTTGCTGAGTCTCCTATGGATACAGATTTGCTGTGAATTAAGAACATCCTGGGGGAACATGAAGAAACATCATACTTGAATTTAGAAAGGAACAAAGTGGAGGGGAAGATGGAGGAAGGGAGAACATGAGTCTGTTGGGTTGTATCCTCCACCATGAGGATGGAAACTAGAGAAAAATACCCTCCATTTGCAAACAGCCACAGTCATTGTTCAGGGACCATCACCTGTGCCTATTTCTCTCTTTCTCAACAGGGCTCAGAGTGCAGATGAAGGTGGAGCAGAGTCCTGGGGTTCTGATCCTCCAAGAGGGCAGAAATTCCTCTCTGATATGCAATTATTCTACTTCCATGACCTGTGTGCAGTGGTTCCAACAAAATCCTGATGGACGCCTCATCTCCTTGTTTTACATAGCTTCAGGAATGCAGCAAAAAGGAAGACTGAAATCCACCATCAATAGCAAGGAGCGTTACAGTCAACTCTACATCAGAGACTCCCAGCCTGGGGACTCAGCCACTTACTTCTGTGCTGTGGATGCACAGTGCTCTGCAGACACCTGCAGCCTGTACGCAAAACCAGAGTTGAGGACCCAACGCCCTGAGTGGGAGCAGATGCCCAATGTGATTAGAATTGAAATCTCATTGTCTTGCATCTCCTGATTCCTGCAGAAAGCATTTCTATAGAACTACAACTTGACACTGCAGAGTAGGCACATAAGCAGGTCTTCTGGAGATCTCTGTAACTAGGTAAAATCTATACATTGATCAACTCTTTCCTATCTGATTCTGTCTTTCTGGACAGAAGTGAGCAACTGGTTCAGTGTAGAGCAGAACTCTTGATCCCTCCATCTCTAAGGGCAAGAAAGCACCCTCTCTTCAACATCTTTTTATAGCTTACACTGGTATAGATAGAACCCTGTGAAAAGCTCTATTTTCATTTTTAAATACACTTAAGTGGGGAATAAAAGGAGCAAAAGAAGCCAAGAGCCACTCTTAGTATGAAGGCTGGGCAGAACTTTCTGCACACCAGACCAGAGACTCAGCCACATATCTTCTGTTGTGGGGACACAGTGCTTCCCAAGCACCTGAAGTCTGAACCCAGATGTGTGTCTGCAGTCTCCAAACCCAACATGAGGTAGAGGTGTCTGAATGTTTTTACTCACACCTAACATGGTATTAAGAAGTGACTCTGGATAAATCTAAGTGATTTCACTTTCAAAAAAAAAAAAAAATGGAAATGCTGAAGAATATTCAACCTAGTAACTATCTTTCATTTCCTAAATAGAACTATTTCTAACTTCCTAATCCCTAAATCAGAGAATCAGTGACACAGTAATTCCAGTTCACAAATCTTAAAGCTAGTTATAAAGCTCTGTGTTAAAATGGGTATATTCAGCCTGAAGGCTGTTTATTCATAACCCATATTATTCTCATGTATGAAGGAAACTCATAGAAAGTCAAACCTTAAACCAGTCAATCCTAAAGGAAATCAGTCCTGAATATTCATTGGAAGAACTGATGCTGAAGCTGAAGCTCCAATACTTTGGCCACTTGATGCAAAGAACTGACTCATTGGAAAAGACCTTGATGCTGGGAAAGATTGAGGGCAGGAGAAGGGGAAGACAGAGAATGAGATGGTTGGATGGCATCACCAACTTGATGGACATGAGTTTGAGCAAGCTCTGGGAGATGGTGTTGATCAGGGAGAA
Source organism: Odocoileus virginianus (assembly GCF_023699985.2). NCBI lineage: Eukaryota > Metazoa > Chordata > Mammalia > Artiodactyla > Cervidae > Odocoileus > Odocoileus virginianus. Next base: position 467,145 of record NW_027224289.1, read on the forward strand.
CTGGTTTGCTGCAGCCCATGGGATTCACAAAGAGTCAGACATGACTGAGAGACTGAACTGAACTGAAAGTGTCAAAGAAAGAGCAGTTAAGGATCTGTAATCCTTCACTTATTTTTGTTTCAATTTCTTACAGTGCATTTAATTGTTAATTTTCTTCATATTCAATAGTATTTACTAATATCATTTATATCATTATCCTCTTTTATGTTTTGGAAGACCATTAGAAAAAAGCTAATTTCCAGTCAATAGTATGCTACTTCCTCTTTAGAAAATGAGTCACCATCTTTGTACATCTTTCAAGAATCCTCAGCTGCAGACGTATTCTCCACACACCATTACTCGCAGAGTTCATATATTCAATCATTCAACAAATATGCATTTAATATGTGTTAGGTACTAGATAAAGAGCTCCCAATAAAAAATAAGTTCCTTCCCTTTTTTAATATGTATCCAGTGGGGAACCCATTTTTGTTATCATATAGTTCCAAAGTAAGTGTTACGCTTCTGAATAACCAACAAATCATAGAAGAAATCAAAAAAGAAATCAAAATATGCATAGAAATGAATGAAAATGAAAATGAAAACACAACAATCCAAAACCTATGGGACACTGTAAAAGCAGTGCTAAGGGGAAGATTCATAGCACTACAGGCCTATCTCAAGAAACAAGAAAAAAGTCAAATAAATAACCTAACTCTTCACCTAAAGCAACTAGAGAAGGAAGAAATGAAGAACCCCAGGGTTAGTAGAAGGAAAGAAATCTTAAAAATTAGGGCAGAAATACATGCAAAAGAAATTAAAGAGACTATAGCAAAAATCAAAGCTGAAAGCTGGTTTTTTGAAAAAATAAACAAAATTGACAAACCATTAGCAAGACTCATTAAGAAACAAAGGGAGAAGAACCAAATTAACAAAATTAGAAACGAAAATGGAGAGATCACAACAGACAACACTGAAATACAAAGGATCATAAGAGACTACTACCAGCAGCTCTATGTCAATAAAATGGACAACTTGGAAGAAATTGACAAGTTCTTAGAGAAGTATAACTTTCCAAAACTGAACCAGGAATAAATAGAAGATCTTAACAAACCCATCACAAGCAAGGAAATCGAAACTGTAATCAGAAATCTTCCAGCAAACAAAAGCCCAGGAACAGATGGCTTCACAGCTGAATTCTACCAAAAATTTAGAGAAGAGCTAACACCTATCTTACTCAAACCCTTCCAGAAAATTGCAGAAGAAGGTAAACTTCCAAACTCATTCTATGAGGCCACCATCACCCTAATTCCAAAACCAAAGATGCCACAAAAAAAGAAAACTACAGGCCAATATCACTGATGAACATAGATGCAAAAATCCTTAACAAAATTCTAGCAAACAGAATCCAACAACATATCAAAAAAATCATACACCATGACCAAGTGGGCTTTATCCCAGGAATGCAAGGATTCTTTAATATCTGCAAATCAATCAATGTAATACACCACATTAACAAATTGAAAGATAAAAACCATATGATTATCTCAATAGATGCAGAAAAAGCCTTTGACAAAATTCAACATCCATTTATGATTAAAACTCCCCAGGAAGCAGAAATAGAAGGAACATACCTCAACATAATGAAAGCTATATATGACAAACCCACAGCAAGCATCACCCTCAATGGTGAAAAATTGAAAGCATTTCCCCTGAAATCAGGAATAAGACAAGGGTGCCCACTCTCACCACTACTATTCAACATAGTTTTTTAAGTGTTGGCCACAGCAATCAGGGCAGAAAAAGAAGTAAAAGGAATCCAGATAGGAAAAGAAGAAGTGAAACACTTGCTGTTTGCAGATGACATGGTCCTCTACATAGAAAACCCTAAAGACTCTACCAGAAAATTACTAGAGCTAATCAACAAATATAGTAAAGTTGCAGGATATAAAATTAACACACAGAAATCTCTTGCATTCCTATACACTAACAATGAGAAAACAGAGAAATTAAGGAAACGATACCATTCACCATTGCAACAAAAAGAATAAAATACTTAGGAGTATATCTACCTAAAGAAACAAAAGACCTATACATAGAAAACTATAAAACACTGATGAAAGTAATCGAAGAGGACACAAACAGATGGAGAGTTATACCGTGTTCATGGATTGGAAGAATCAATATTGTCAAAATGGCTATACTACCCAAAGCAATCTATAGATTCAATGCAATCCCTATCAAACTACCAACAGTATTTTTCACCGAACTAGAAAAAATAATTTCATAATTTGTACGGAAATACAAAAAAACCTCAAATAACCAAAGTAGTCTTGAGAAAGGAGAATGGAGCTGGAGGAATCACCTTCCTGACTTCAGACTATACTACAAAACTACAGTCATCAAGACAGTATGGTACTGGCACAAAAACAGAAATATAGATCAATGGAACAGAATAGAAAGCCCAGAGATAAATCCATGCACCTATGGTCACCTTATCTTCGACAAAGGAGGCAAAGATATACAATGGAAAAAAGACAACCTCTTTAACAAGTGGTGCTGGAAAAACTGGTCAACCACCTGTAAAAGAATGAAACTAGAACACTTTCTAACACCATACACAAAAATAAACTCAAAATGGATTAAAGATCTAAACGTAAAACCAGAAACTATCAAACTCCTAGAGGAGAACATAGGCAAAACACTCTCCGACATAAATCACAGCAGGATCCTCTATGTCCCACATCCCAGAATATTAGAAACAAAAGCAAAAATAAACAAATGGGACCTAATGAAACTTAAAAGCTTTTGCACAACAAAGGAAACTATAAGCAAGGTGAAAAGACAGCCCTCAGATTGGGAAAAAATAATAGCAAATGAAGCAACAGACAAAGGATTAATCTCAAAAATATACAAGCAACTCCTCCAGCTCAACTCCAGAAAAATAAATGACCCAATCAAAAAATGGGCCAAAGAACTAAACAGACATTTCTCCAAGGAAGACATACAGATGGCCAAAAAACACATGAAAAGATGCTCAACATCACTCATTATCAGAGAAATGCAAATCGAAACCACAATGAGGTACCATTACACGCCAGTCAAGATGGCTGCTATCCAAAAGTCTACAAGCAATAAATGCTGGAGAGGGTGTGGAGAAAAGGGAACCCTCTTACACTGTTGGTGGGAATGCAAACTAGTAGAGCCACTATGGAAAACAGTGTGGAGATTTCTTAAAACCTGGAAATAGAACTGCCATATGACCCAACAATACCACTTCTGGGCATACACACTGAGGAAACCAGATCTGAAAGAGACATGTGCACCCCAATGTTCATCGCAGCACTGTTTATAATAGCCAGGACATGGAAGCAACCTAGATGCCCATCAGCAGACGAATGGATAAGGAAGCTGTGGTACATATACACCATGAAATATTACTCAGCCATTAAAAAGAATTCATTTGAATCAGTTCTAATGAGATGGATGAAACTGGAGCCCATTATACAGAGTGAAGTAAGCCAGAAAGATAAAGACCATTACAGTATACTAACACATATATATGGAATTTAGAAAGATGGTAACAATAACTCTATATGCAAAACAGAAAAAGAGACTCAGATGTATAGAACAGACTTGTGGACTCTGTGGGAGAAGGCGAGGGTGGGATGTTTCAAGAGAACAGCATCGAAACATGTATATTATCTAGGGTGAAACAGATCACCAGCCCAGGCTGGATGCATGAGACAAGTGCTCAGGCCTGGTGCACTGGGAAGACCCAGAGGAATTGGGTGGAGAGGGAGGTGGGAGGGGGGATCGGGATGGGGAATACATGTAAATCCATGGCTAATTCATGTCAGTGTATGACAAAAACCACTGCAATGTTGTAAAGTAATTAGCCTCCAACTGATAAAAATAAATGAAAACAAACAAACAAAAAAAAAGTAAGTGTTATAAATACAAATAGATATCAGTCAAAGATAGTTTCCTGAATTATATGGAGTCTCAGCTTGAAAACTAATAGATTAATAGAAGTTCATC